>NC_082699.1:18477410-18831160 GCF_949987515.2 Delphinus delphis
CATTAGCCAGACTCATCAAGAAAAAAAGGGAGAAGACTCAATTCAATAGAATTAGAAATGAAAAAGAAGTAACAACTGACACTGCAGAAATAGAAAAGATCATGAGAGATTACTACAAGCAACTCTATGCCAATAAAATGGACAACCTGGAAGAAATGGACAAATTCTTAGGAATGCACAACCTGCCAAGACTGAGTCAGGAAGAAATAGAAAATATGAACAGACCAATCACAAGCACTGAAATTGAAACTGTGATTAAAAATCTTCCAACAAACAAAAGCACAGGACTAGATGGCTTCACAAAAAATTATATCATCTGCAGAAGGAATTTGGGAGGAACATTCCCAAATTCCTTCTGCAGATGATATAATTTTTAAAAAATATTTTATTCTTCATTTCAAATGTTCCTGTTACCTTTGTGATTTTTCTTTTCTTGAGAGAACTTTTGACATAGAGCATTGAGTTCAATATAATCTTTGGTTCATGGCATTCATTGGTTTGGGCAAGTTCCTTAACCCCAGTCTTCACTTTCATTTGCCTCATTCCCTATTATAGAAAACTATCCTGTTTAATGCATATGCTTTATTTGTACGTGATATGATTATATATACAGAAAACCCTAAAGACACCACCAAAAAGCCATTACAAATGAGTAACAAATACATTAAAGTTGTAGAATACAAAATCAATATACAAAAATCTTTTGCATTTCTAAACACTGACAAAAAGAGAAATAAAGAAACAATCACATTTACAATTATAAAAAAAATACCTTGGAATAAATTTAACCAAGGAAGTGAAAGACCTAAACACAAAACTATAAGACATGTTAAAAGAAAATGAAGAAGACACAAGGAAATGGAAATATAGTCCATGCTCATGTATTGGAACAATTACCACTGTCAAAATGTCCATGTTACTAAAGTCACCTACATAGTGCAATCTGTACCAAAATTCCTGTGTCATTTTTCACAGAAATAGAACAAAAAATTCTAAAAGTTATATGGAACCATAAAAGACCCCGAGTAGCCTAAAGAAGTCCTGAGAAAAAAGCAAAAAGCTAAGGTATTACACTCCTTGATTTCAAATTATATTAAAAGACCATAGTAATCAAAATAGCATGGTATTGGCAGACAAACAGATACATAGATCAGTAGAACAGAATTGAGAGTCCAGGAATAAACCCATGCATATATGGACAATTCAAGATAAAGGCAAAGAATGTACAATGGAGAAAGGATAGTCTCTTCAATAAATGGTGTTGGGAAAACTGAACAAACACATGCAAAAAAATGAAACTAGACCCTATCTCATACTGTACATAAAAAGTATTTCAAAATGGATTAAATATTTAATGTAGACCTGAAATCATAAAACTCCTAGAGGAAAACGTAAGTAGTACATTCTTTGACATTAGTCTTAGCAATATCTTTCTAGATATGTCTCTGCAGGCAAGGAAAACAAAAGCAAAAATAAACAAATGGGATTACATCAAGCTAAAAAGTTTCTGCACAGCAAATGAAACCATCAATAAAACAAAAAGGCAACCTACTGAATGGGAGAAAATATTTGCAAATGATATGTCTGATAATGGGTTAACATCCAAAATATATAAAGAACTCATACAACTCAACAACAACAAAAAACCTGATTAAGAAATGGGTAGAGGAACTGAATAGACTTTTTTTTTTTAAAAACAAGAGAACATACAGATAGCCAACAGGTACATGTAAAGATTTTCATCATTGCTCATCAGGGAAATGAAAATGAAAACCACAATGAGATATCACCTCACACCTGTCAAGTATGGCTATTATCAAAAAGACAATAAATAATAAGTGTTGGTGAGGATAGGGAGAAAATGGAACATTCATACATTGTTGGTGGGAATGTTAATTGGTGCAGACACTGTGGAAGACAGTATGGAGATTCCTCAAAAAATTAAAAATACCATATGATCCAACTATTCCTCTTCTGGGTATTTGTCCAAAGAATGTGAAAATACTATTCCATAAGATATATGCATTTCTATGTTCTTTGAAGATTTATTTACAATAGCCAAGATATGGAAATAGCCTAGGTGCCTGTCAATGGACAGATAAATAGGTAAAGAAGATGCGGTTTATATATGCAATGGAACACTACTCAGCCAGAAAAAGAATAAAAATCTTGCTATTAGTGACAACATGGATGGACCTTGAGGGTATTATGTTGGGTATTATTCCCAACAAAGAAATGCCCAGGAACAGATAGTTTCACTGGTAAATTCTATCAAACTTTTAAAGAGGAATTAACACAAATTCTTCTCAAACTCTTCCAAAAAAACTGAAGGGCATGGAACACTCCTAAACTCATTTTGTGAGGCCAGCATTATCCTGATACCAAAGCCAGATAAGGGTACTATAAGAAAAGAAAACTGTAGGCCAGTATACCTGATGAGTATATATGCAAAAATTCTTGACAAAATACTAGTGAACTGAATTCAACAGCACATTAAAATGATCATACAATGTGACTGAGTGGGATTCATCCCTGGGATGAAAGGATGGTTTAACACGTAAATCAATAAATGTGGTATGTCACATTAATAGAATGAAAGATAAAAATCATGTGATCATCTTAGATGTGGAAAAAGCATTTGACAAAATTCAGAATCTTCTCATGATAAAAACTCTCAACAAATTGGATATAGAAAGAATGTACCCCAGCATAATAAAAGCCATATATGACAAACCCACAGCTATCATCATACTCAATAGTGAGATGTTGAAAACTTTTTCTCTACGATCAGGAACAAGACAAGGGTGTTCCTCAAAAAACTAAAAACAGAACTACCATATGATGCAGGAATTCCACACCGGGGTATACATCCGAAGGAAATGAAAACACTAATTTGAAAAGATACATGCATCCCAATGTTCATAGCAGCATTATTTACAATAGCCAAGATATGGAAGCAACCTAAGTGCCCATCAACAGATGAATGGATAAAGAAGATGTGGTATATACACGCAATGGAATATTATTCAGCCATAAAAAAGAAGTCAAGAATACTGAATGGGGAAAAGATAAACTTCTTCAATAAATGGTCTTGGGAAAACTGAATAATTATATGTTAAAGAATGAAATCAGGCTGCTATCTTTCACCACTCATAAAAAGTAACTCAAAATAGATGAAGGACTTAGATGTAATTCCTGAAACCATAAAACCCTTGGAAGAAACCATGGAAAAGCCTCCTTGATATTAGTCTTGGCAATGATTTTATGGATATGACACCAAAATCATAAGCAAGGAAAGCAAAAATATACAAATGGGACTACATCAAGCTAAAAAGCTACTGCATAGCAAAAGAAACAATCAACAAAGTGGAAGCCTACAGATGGAAGAGAATATTTGTACACCATATATCTGATAAGGTGTTAATATCTAAGATATATAAGTAACTCATACAACTCTATAGCAAAAAAAAAAAAAAATCCTGTTAAAATATCTGAATAGATGTTTTTCCAAAGCAGACGTACAGGTGGCCAACAGTAACATGAAAACGTGCTTGACATCAGTAACCTTAGGAAATGCAAATTAAAACCACAATGAGGTATCACCTCACACCTGTTAGAATGGCTATTAACAGAAAGACAGATAACAAGCATTGGAGAAAGGAAAGACAGACAACAGCCTTGTGCACTGTTGGTGGGGATGTGACCTGGCACAGCCGCTATGAGAAGAGCATGGAGGCTCCTCAAAAAATTAAAAATAGTTCTATAATATGAACTAGCAATCCCACTTCTGGGTATATATATGAAGGAAATGAAATCACTGTGTTGAAGAAATTTCTGCACCCCCATATTCATTGCAGTGTTATTTACAATACCCAAGATATGGAAGCAACCTAAGCTGCTTTACATATATAATAGAGTTTTATTCAACACAGAGTACAGAAGTTTTTATGAGCAGTGAAAATTCTTTGTATGACATTATAATGATGGATATATGTCATTATACTTTTGTCCAAACCCATAGAAAGTGCAACACTATTCACTTCATTAAAGTGAACCCTAAGGTGAACTGGAGACTGGTGATTATGATGTGTCAGTGCAGGTCATCCTTGGTTAAAAAAAAAGTCTTAAAAAAAAGAATTAACACTCAGGGTAGAGTTTTTGGCAAAACTTTTGTTTCACTTTTATATATGTATACATATTATATATGTGTGTGTGTTTGTTGGACTGTGATGTAAAATGTACTTTTTAGATCAAAAAACTTGCAGGCCACTGTAGTTAAATTATGCTGGCAAATAAAAGCACAAATTAATCTCAAAAAATAGAATACTATTCAGCCATAAAAAATGAGATCTTGTCACCTGAACAACATAGATGAACGTTGAGGGTATTCTGCTATGGAAAATAAGTCAGACAGAAAAAGACAAATATTGCATGATTTCACTTATATGTAGAATCTGAGAAAAACAACAGAAACAGAGAACAGATTGGTGGTTGCCAGGGGTAGGGGTGGGGGTTTAGAGAAATGGGTGAAGATGGTTAAATGGTACAAACTTCTAGTTATAAGATGAGTAAATTCTGGGGCTGCAATGAATAGCATGTTGACTATAGTTAACAATACTATATTCTATACTTGAAAGTTATATCTTGAAAGATGAGAGTAGATCTTAAAAAGTCTCACCACACACACACGCACACACAAACACACAAAAATGATAACTATCAGAGGTGATGGATGTGTTAACTAACCTTATGTAGTAATCATTTCACTATATATATATATATATATATATATATATATATATATATATAAAATCATCATGTTGTACACCTTAAACTTACACAAGGTTGTATGTCAATTATATCTCAATAAAGCTTGAAAAAAAAGAATATTGTACAGTACCTGGCACGTGGTAAGCCCTCAATTAATATTAACTGTTGTTGATATTAGGTACAAAAACAGCCTTTTTCAAGAAAATATTCCTCAGCTGTTCTAGAAGTAGCAGTTTTGATATGTGGCATTGGAAATGAAGGAAACAATTTAAGCAAAAATATACTTTAAGGAAAACGAATGTAAATTTCAAGAGTGGGGAGAGACATGTTCTTATTTTTCTAAAACATTAATTCTTAGTACTTTTTTCTTCCATTCTGGTTTCCCATATTTCATGGAGTCAGGATATACTGCCTCTTTATATTGAATTAGGACTTCCCTGTCAAGCTTGGCAAACATGGGCAAGTCCTCTTTTATCTAAAAGCAACTAGACCTAGACAGCTACCTGGCTTAATATAAATGAGAAAAGGGGAAAACTGAATATACAATACTCATTAAAAACGGTAGATTTGGCAGAGGTAGACCTGAATGGCTGAAGCCAAACGTGAGGTCCATATGTTTCATTGGGTCCTTTTTGCTTTTGCAGCACGACTGAGAAGTACTGTGGTTATGAAAGATTTTCTGGGGCATTCAAGTGGTAGAGAGGTAAAGTAAGTCACTTATGCCAAAGGATATACATTAGATTTGTCTCTTTAACTTAATTTGGATCTGGACTAAGCTTTGAGGTGCATTGAAAGGAAGTGCATCTCATCTTCAATGGAAGGACATGGGCTATAAACTGGGAGACATCACTGAAAGACATGCTACCCTAGGATGTTTCTAAGAAGTTACATCTTGGGTCTTGGATAAGAATGGAGATTGGTGTAACAAATACCACATCCAAACTCAGTGAACTTGTAAATATGCCATTCCTCACTTAGGTCATTCTCTTTTCAACACTGGTACAAAGAGAATACTCCTCTGAAATGTACTGCTTTTGCTACAGTTTTTTTCAACTTATACTCCATTTTTTGTCATTCAAATGATTCTATTGGTAAACTATTAGAAAAACAAGCATTAGGATCTAATTATTATATTTTAAAATTACTTAACTTATTCATTTATCCATTCACTCATCCCCCTACCATTATCCACAAGCATTTTGAAAAATTAATAATCAGAAGAGATTTTACTTTTTTTCTATAGAAGTTATTGTAAAGAATATATACTTTTGATTGGTTCAAGATGGCAGGGTAGAAGGCCATGCTCTCAATCCCTCTTGCGAGAGAACCAGAATCACAACTAACTGCTGAACAATCATTGACAAGAAGACACTGGAACTCACCAAAAAAGATACCCCATATCCAAAGACAAAGGAGAAACCACAATAACGGTAGGAGGGGCACAATCACAATAAAATCAAATCCCATAACTGCTGGGTGGGTGACTCACAAACTACAGAACACTTATACCACAGAAGTCCACCCACCGGAGTGAAGGTTCTGAGCCCCACGTCAGGCTTCCCAACCTGGGGGTCTGACAACGGAAGAGGAATTCCTAGAGAATCAGATTTTGAAGGCTACTGGGATTTGATTGCAGGACTTTGACAGGACTGGGGGAAACAGAGACTCCACTCTTGGAGGGCACACACAAAGTAGTGTGTGGATCGGGACTCAGGGGAAGGAGCAGTGACCCCATGGGAGACTGAACTAGACCTACCTGCTAGTGTTAGAGGGTCTCCTGCAGAGGCAGGGTGTGACTGTGTCTCACTGTGAGGACAAGGACACTGACAGAAGAAGCTCTGGGAAGTACTCCTTGGCGTGAGCCCTCCCAGAGTCTGCCATTAGCCCCACCAAGGAGCCTGGGTAGGCTCCAGTGTTGGGTCACCTCAGGCCAAACAAACAAAAAGGAGGGAACCGAGCCCCACCCAACAGCAGACAAGTTGATTAAAGTTGTACTGAGCTCTGCCCACCAGAGCAACAGCCAGCTCTACCCACCACCAGTCCCTCCCATCAGGAAACTTGCACAAGCCTCTTAGTTAGCCTCATCCACCAGAGGGCAGACAGAATAAGCAAGAAGAACTACAATCTGGCAGCCTGTGGAACAAAAACCACATTCACAGAAAGACAGACAAGATGAAAAGGTAGAGGGCTATGTAGCAGATGAAGTAACAAGATAAAACCCCAGAAAAACAACTAAATGAAGTGGAGATAGGCAACCTTCCAGAAAAAGAATTCAGAATAATGATAGTGAGGATGATCCAGGACTTGGAAAAGAAAGGAGGCAAAGATCGAGAAGATGCAAGAAATGTTTAACAAAGACCTAGAAGAATTAAAGAACAAAAAAACAGAGATGAACAATACAATAAGTAAAATGAAAAATACACTAGAAGGAATCAATAGCAGAATAACTGAGGCAGAAGAACAGATAAGTGACCTGGAAGACAGAATGGTGGAATTCACTGCTGTGGAACAGAATAAAGAAAAAAGAATGAAAAGAAATGAAGACAGCCTAAGAGACCGCTGGGAAAACATTAAACACAACATTCTCATTATATGGGTCCAGAAGGAGAAGAGAGAGAGAAAGGACCTGAGAAAGTATTTGGGGGAGTTATAGTCAAAAACTTCCCTAACATGGGAAAGGAAATAGCCACCCCAGTCCAGGAAGTGCACAGAGTCCCATACAGGATAAAGCCAAGGAGAAACATGCTGAGACATATAGTAATCAAGTTGGCAAAAATTAAAGACAAAGAAAAATTATTGAAAGCAGCAAGGGAAAAACGTTAATTAACATAGAAGGGAACTCTCATAAGGTTAACAGTCGAGTTCTCAGCAGAAACTCTACAAGCCAGAAGGGAATGGCATGACATATTTAAAGTGATGAAAGGGAAGAACATAGAACCAAAATTACTCTACCCGGCAAGGATCTCATTCAGATTCGATGTAGAAATCAAAAGCTTTACAGACAAGCAAAAGCAAAGAAAATTCAGGACCACCAAACCACCTCTACAACAAATGCTAAAGGAACTTCTCTAAGTGGGAAACACAAGAGAAGAAAAGGACCTACAAAAACAAACCCAAAACAATTAAGACAATGGAAATAGGAACATACATATTGATAATTACCTTAAATGTGAATGGAATAAATGCTCCAACCAAAAGACACAGGCTCGCTGAATGGATACAAAAACAAGTCCCATATATATGCTGTATACAAGAGACACACTTCAGACCTAGGGACACATACAGACTGAAAGTGAGGGGATAGAAAAAGATACTCCATGCAAATGGAAATCAAAAGAAAGCTGGAGTAGCAATACATATATCAGATAAAATAGTCTTTAAAATGAAGAATGCTACAGAGACAAGGAAGGGCACTACATAATGATTAAGGGATCAATCCAAGAAGAAGGTATAACAATTATAAATATATATGCACCCAACGTAGGAGCACCTCAATACATAAGGCAACTACTAACAGCTATAAAAGAGGAAATCAACAGTAACACAATAATAATGGGGACTTTAACACCTCACTTACACCAATGGTCAGATTATCCAAACTGAAAATTAATATGGAAACACAAGCTTTAAATGACATAATAGACCAGATAGATTTAGTTGATATTTATAGGACATTCCATCAAAAACAACAGATTACACTTTCTTCTCAAGCATGCATAGAACATTCTCCAGGTTAGATCACATCTTGGGTCACAAATCAAGTCTCAGTAAATTTAAGAAAATTGAAATCATATCAAGCATCTTTTCTGACCACAACGCTATGAGATTAGAAATCAATTACAGGGAAAAAAAAAAGTAAATAACACAAACACATGGAGGCCAAACCACATGTCACTAAACCAAGAGATCACTGAAGAAATTAAAGAGGAAATCAAAAAATACCTAGAGACAAATGACAATGAACACACGATGATCCAAACCTATGGGATGCAGCAAAAGAAGTTCTAAGAGAGAAGTGTATAGCTATACAAGCCTACCTCAAGAAACCAGAAAAATCTCAACTAAACAATCTAACCTTACACCTAAAGGAAGTTGAGGAAGAAGAACAAACAAAACCCAAAGTTAGCAGAAGGAAAGAAGTCATAAATATCAGAGCAGAAATAAATGAAATAGAAACAAAGAAAACACTAGCAAAGATCAATAAAAATAAAAGCTGGTTCTTTGAGAAGATAAACAAAATTGATAAACCATTAGCCAGACTCATCAAGAAAAAGAGGGAGAGGACACAAATCAATAAAATTAGAAATGCAAAAGGAAAAGTTACAACAGACAGTGCAGAAATACAAAGCATCCTAAGAGACTATTAAAAGCAACTCTATACCAATAAAATGGACTACCTGGAAGAAATGGACAAATTCTTAGAAAGGTATAACCTTCCAAGACTGAACCAGGAAGAAACAAAAAATATGAAGAGACCAATCACATATAATGAAATTGAAATTGTGATTAAAACCCTTCTAACAAACAAAAGTGCAGGACCACATGGCTTCACAGGTGAATTCTATCAAACATTTAGAGAACAGCTAACACCCATCCTTCTCAAACTCTTCCAAAAAATTACAGAGGAAGGAACACTCCCAAACTCATTCTATGAGGCCACCATCACCCTGATACCAAAACCAGACAAAGGGACTACAAAAAAAGAAAATTACAGACCAATAGCACTCATGAATATAGATGCAAAAGTCATCAACAAAATACTAGCAAACAGAATCCAACAACACATTAAAAGGATCATACACCATGATCAACTGGGATTTATCCCAGGGATGCAAGCATTTTTCAATATACGCAAATCAATCAATGTGATACATCATATTAACAAATTGAAGAAGAAAAACCATATGGTCATCTCAGTAGATGTAGAAAAAGCTTTTGACAAAGTTCAACATGCATTTATGACAATAACTCTCCAGAAAGTGGACATAGAGGGACCTACCTCAACATAATAAAGGCCATATAAGACAAACCCACAGCAAACATCATTCTCAATGGTGAAAAACTGAAAGCACTTCCTCTAAGATCAGGAACAAGACAAGGTTGCCCACTCTCACCAGTATTATGCAACATAGTTTTGGAAGTCCTAGCTACGGCAGTCAGAGAAGAAAAAGAAATAAAAGGAATACAAATTGGAAAAGAAGAAGTGAAACTGTCACTGTTTGCAGATGACATGGTGCTATACATAGAGAATCCAAAAGGTGCTACCAGAAAACTACTAGAGATAATAAATGAATTTGGTAAAGTTGCAGGATACAACATTAATGTACAGAAATCTCTTGCATTTCTATACACTAGTGATGAAAAACCTGAAAGAGAAATCAAGGAAACACTCCCATTTACCACTGCAACAAAAAGAATAAAATACCTAGGAATAAACCTACCTAAGGAGACAAAAGACCTGTGTGCATAAAACTATAAGACACTGTTGAAAGAAATTAAAGGTGATACCAACAGATGGAGAGATATACCATTTTCTTGGATTGGAAGAATCAACATTGTGAAAATGACTATACTAGCCAAAGCCATCTACAGATTCAATGCAATCCCTATCAAATTACCAATGGCATTTTTTACAGAACTAGAACAAAAAATCTTAAAATTTGTATGGAGACACAAAAGACCCTGAATAGCCCAAGCAGTCTTGAGGAAAGAAACGGAGCTGGAGGAATCAGGCTCCCTGACTTCAGACTATACTACAATGCTACAGTAATCAAGACAATATGGTACTGGCACAAAAACAGAAATATAGATCAATGGAACAGGATAGGAAGCCCTGAGATAAATCCACACACCTATGGTCAACCAATCTATGACAAAGGAGGCAAGGATATACAATGGAGAAAAGACAGTCTCTTGAATAAGTGGTGCTGGGAAAACTGGACAGCTACATGTAAAAGAATGAAATTAGAACACCCCCTAACACTATACACAAAAATAAACTCAAAATGGATTAGACCCTGAATGTAAGACAGGACACTATAAAACTCTTAGAGGAAAACATAGGAAGAACACTCTTTGACATAATCACAGCAAGATCTGTTTTTGTCCACCTCCTAGAGTAATGGAAATAAAAACAAAATAAACAAATGGGACCTAATGAAACTTAAAAGCTTTTGCACAGCAAAGGAAACTACAAACAAGATGAAAAGAAAACCCTTAGAATGTGAGAAAATATTTGCAAACGAATCAACGGACAAAGGTTTAATCTGCAAAATATATAAACAGCTCATGCAGCTCAATATTAAAAAAACAAACAACCCAATCCAAAAATGGGCAGAAGACCTAAATAGACATTTCTCCAAAGAAGACATACAGATGGCCAAGAATCACATGAAAAGCTGCTCAACATCATTAATTATTAGAGAAATGCAAATCAAAATGACAATGAGGTATCACCTCACACTGGTTAGAATGGGCATCATCAGAAAATCTACAAAAAACAAATGCTGGAGAGGGTTTGGAGAAAAGGGAACCCTTTTGCACTGTTGGTGGGAATGTAAATTGATACAGCCACTAAGGAGAACAGTATGGATGTTCCTTTAAAACTAAAAACAGAACTACCATATGACCCAGCAATCCCACTACTGGGCATATACACAGAGATAACCATAATTCAAAAAGACACATGCACTGCAATGTTCATTGCAGCACTGTTTACAAAAGCCAGCACATGGAAACAACGTAAATGCCCATCGGCAGATGAATGGATAAAGAAGCTGTGGTACATATATACAATGGAATATTACTCAGCCATAAAAAGGAATGAAACTGAGTCATTTGTAGAGACATGGATGGATACAGAGACTGTCATACAGAGTGAAATAAGTCAGAAAGAGAAAAACAAATATTGTATATTAACGCATATATGTTGAACCTAATAAAATGGTATAGATGAACAGGTTTGCAGGGCAGAAATTGCGACACATATATAGAGAACAAACGTATGGACACCAAGGGGGTAAAGTGGAGGGGATTGGTGGTGGTGGTGGTGGTGTGATGAATTGGGAGATTGGGATTGACATATTTACACTATATGTATAAAATGGATAACTACTAAGAACCTGCTGTATAAAAAAATAAATAAAATAAAATTTAACAGTTCAAATAAAAAGAATATATACTTTTAAGTCTTACAGCATATATATGTGATATATATCTATATATCTGTCTATCTATCTATCTATCTATCAATCACTGTTTGTTTTTGTCAAGTTCTTTCCAGCTCTTAAGAAATATAATTCCTAGGATTTTTTCCTACCCACTGGAGTTTGGGAAGTAATCTGTACTCATCAATTTTTAGTGTAACTCTCTAATTGCACTTGGGCACAAGGAGGACATTTCTTGGACTTTAATAAAGTCACTATGGCTGTGGTTTGTAATGGCAATCCTGTGCATAGAGTGAGTTAGTTGCTACTGACACAAGTATTCTCTTTACATGTGCATTGAGACTTATTTTGGTTAATGTCTTCTTACAAATCTTAATTGGACGTTTGAAGACCATGATTCATTTTGATGTCGTTAACCAGTTGATTTATTTGCTTTCTATTTCTAGTTTCTTACATCCAGTATACCAATATAAGAACATGTCACCTGGTGCCCAAGATAACAGAGGCAGAGCTGGGTGCTTTGACAGTGTATCTACAAGAGAGCTGATCTGGCACCTGTCAGTCAGGTTCATTTCAACAAATCCATTAATAAAATTTTATTAGCCAATGATGAATAAATAGGTTCGGAGATTTCCCCTCCCTTTCTCTCTCTTATTTTATTTAATCAGCATTGTGTGGAATTTTCCTGTCTTTCTGATCCCACATTAGTGTTTTCAAAGTAAAGTAGCCAATAAGTCTTCACAACTGACTCAAATTGTACTGTGATTACAGGCCAAACATAGAGGGTTATGGATGTGACTTAAAAAGTTGAGTAGGAAGCCAATGATCTCAAGCATAAAAACCTTGGTTATTAGGAATTACTAAATGTACAACAAATTCAAACTGAAGCAATTTGGCTCAGGAGAAATGGTGGTAGTAATACCTGTAACTTGAGGAATATTAACCAGATAGCTTGTTTCTGAATAGAGACCTACATATACTCAGTGATGTATTGTCCTGGCATATATAAGCACATGCCATCACAGTAGGTTTAAGTCTTTATAAGACTATGCCATGCCACGCCAAGCATCTTTTTTGATAACAGAACAATGCTTCAGGTTGAGGTACATTTAAGGTCTCACACACCTTGTATATGACAAACAAACACATTTATTATGTGCAGCTGACAGAAAAGAAATTCCTCTTCCAACATCAGAAGCATATCAGATATCAGTACCGTACTGATTTCAGGGTATTAGAAAATAAGCTCTTACAGTGGTGAGAAAGACCACGATTTCTGAATCTATTTTTACTTGTTAAAACTTTATAGTTTCACAGGGATAGATATGAGATATGGACAGTATAAAAAGGTTGATTATAATTCAAGATCTTCTTATATTCTCTTTTTTTTTTTTTTTTTGGTGGTACGCGGGCTTCTCACTGTTGTGGCCTTTCCCGTTGCAGAGCACAGGCTCCAGACGCGCAGGCTCAGCGTCCATGGCTCACGGGCCCAGCCGCTCCACGGCATGTGGGATCTTCCCGGACAGGGGCACGAACCCATGTCCCCTGCATCGGCAGGCGGACTCTCAACCACTGCGCCACCAGGGAAGCCCTCTTTTTTTTGTGTGTGTATATTCTCTTATAATCATGTTAGGACCCTAAAAAAAAGCATCTAATTGATTAATTTGACAGTGTGGAAATTGTTCACAACCATTATTTGTATTAATTTTGTGGCTTTTACCTCATTTGATTATTACAGTCATCCCAAATCCTAGTTATTGTTATTATCCTCATTTTAAAGATTAGGAAATGAGGCTTAGAAAAATGAGATGACCTGCCCAAAGTAACCAAGCTATTTCTAGGATGTAGTCCTGGGATTTGAACCTGCCTTTTAACTGAACTGATATGCTTTTTTCATTCTCTAGTTATGCCTCTCTTTGTAGTCATTATTGTCTGTCTTAGCTGACAGTTCCATAAACAGTTGTGAAAAATGACACCATTGTTGACAAATAGGCACATGCTTTGAATCAGTCCTGCAAGTTTTCTCCATAAAGAAATCTCATCTCCATTTAGAATTCCTCTCAGATCTCCAAGTGTATCAAGATGGTTCTGCGAAGAGAACAGAGCTCTTCATCCAAGTCTGTCTGTTATTTCAGTCATCATGCCTGGGGGCTTCACTGGTGGCGCAGTGGTTGAGAGTCCACCTGCCGATGCAGGGGATGTGGGTTCATGCCCCGGTCTGGGAAGATCCCACATGCCACGGAGCGGCTGGGCCCGTGAGCCATGGCCGCTGAGCCTGCGCGTCCGGAGCCTGTGCTCCGCAACGGGAGAGGCCACAACAGTGAGAGGCCCGCGTACCGCAAAAAAAAAAAAAAATCATCATGCCTTCTGGGGTCATGAAACCATTTTTCAACACTACTCAACATTTCTCTTTCTATGTAATACTTCTAACCAGAGCATTCAAATGACTCATATACTTGTTTGTTTACTCTTTGTAAAGTGTTCTAAAACCTTTCGACCTGGTATGAAGCTACTTTCATCAGCTACTCTAGTAAGGCCATCCACTTTCTAATTACTTATTTAAGAGGCATGCTCTAAGGGGAGAATAAATATCTCCCTGCAAAAATAATCCTCTAAAATCTCCTTAACAATTCAGAAAACCACACAAGTGGAGGGAAAAGGCAGATTTTATCAAACCTATTCAATATTTTGCTTTTCAAAGGGCCACTGCATCAAATAAAAAGACATGTTTTATTCTTTCTATTCTCTATTTTCTCTTCCAGTTTCACTCCCCTCCCTCATTTGTTCACTTGTGCAATCTCTTTCTGTTTCAGAATACAATTTATGGTGGCTTAACATGGCCACAAAATACAGCAAAATGACATAATTAGGAGTAAAGAATAAGAGGATATTAATAATAGGGATAAAGGAAAGTACTCTATGGATTAATTACTTCAGAGAAGGCTAGGACCAAGTAAATTACTTGATAAATACTCAAACACTACTAGCTATGATTTCAGGATGATCATTTTAAAATGAATACAGAGTAGTGATATTCAAAAGGTCTCTCAGAAAATTTAACTTCTAAATACATATGCACATGTATCATTATTCACAGCGTGTTGTGTTTATTTTCTAACTTCTCCTTAGTAAACTACAAGCTGTGCTAGGACTTTGACTTATATGTGAATGGAGCAGTGTTGGTGTTCCATCCATATTTCAGAGGACTTATTACTTCAGGGTACACCAGCTGACCTCAACTGCTTTGCCTAAGAATTTTTTTTTTTTTTTTTTTTTTTTGCGGTACGCGGGCCTCTCACTGTTGTGACCTCTCCTGTTGCGGAGCACAGGCTCCGGACGCGCAGGCTCAGTGGCCATGGCTCACGGGCGCAGCCGCTCCGCAGCATGTGGGATCTTCCAGGACCGGGGCACGAACCCGCGTCCCCTGCATCGGCAGGCGGACTCTCAACCACTGCGCCACCAGGGAAGCCCAAGAATTTTTTTTTTTAAGCTGAGGAAAGCCACTTTGCTAATGCAGGAGAATTAGCCACCACCTCGTATTTCCCAGCACTCCTGCACCAAAAATAACCATAGTTGGTGTATAAATACCTCAGCTCCCTCACCCCTCAGGCAGTATCACTCCATGGTGCATGTTTCCCAGAGTCTCTCTGTGAGACTAGGTCTCAGACACTCACAGTATTATCTGGCTTTCTATTATTTGTTGCCTTCTTTGCTCACTTCCTCACTCCCTAACCAAATAAAATGCTTGAACATGAATCCTTGTTTAGCATCTGCTTTTGGGGGATCCAAAATTAAGACAATAACTATATCCCCAGAGCCTACATCAGGACCTAACACAGACTGAATGATTGAATGATATAACAAGACAAACTTTTTGTTTTAATTATAAAATCATATTTATTGCTATCCCCAAAAAGATTTGTTGTTGTTGCAGCACATGGGCTTCTCTCTAGTTGTGGTGTAGGTTTTTTTTTTTTTTCTCTCTCTAGTTGTGGTGTGGGCTCCAGAGCACGTGAGCTCTGTAGTTTGCAGCACATGGGTTCTCTAGTTATGGTGCACGGGCTTAGTAGCCCCACGGCATGTGGGATTTTAGTGCCCTGACCAGGGATTGAACCCATGTCCCCGGCACTGGAAGATGGACTCTTTACCACTAGACCACCAGGGAAGTCCCCAAAAGATGTGTTCCATGCAAAGGATTAGGGTATTGAATTCCTAAGCTGATTTCCAGACTTAACTTCTTGTGAGGAAGGGGGCTGAGGCAGCAGTCTGTCTGTAGGCTTGCATGATAAGGTAGCCACATTCTAGCCTCTGAAGTAGAAAGTGCCCTTTACTTGTTCTCTTCACTAACAAGGGAGACGAGAATGCCTTACACCTTAGAGGCATTCTCCATTATTTAGGTAAGGGGAAAGGAATGAAAACCATTTTCCAGCATTTCAGATCTCTGTTTAGCATTTTAATTACCTTATTCTTTTTTTCTCAAGGTACACAATTTGAGGATTCTTCAATCAATCTCACACTCTGTAGTACCAGTCAGAGTTTTTGTCTCCTTCTACCTGGAGAGCTGTGGTAAATAGCCACGCCCACAGCATGGGAAACTGTAGTTTTCTATCACCTCTCTCTATGGCTTAGTGCTTAGAGCAAATCCTCAGCACCCAGCTGCCTGCTTGTCGTTTTTCGTGCGACATCAGGCTGTTTAGGTCCTCAATGGTACCAGGTACATGAAAATGCAGATTTCTGGCTTCTGTTGAAAATAATCAGAAGACAGTAATTCTAAGCCTGAGATCCTATGTGGCACAAGTTGGTAGATCTGTGAAACCACACCTGTTTAGATGGAGCTCTTATTCTCCAGTTTCATAACCTGCCTGCCTCTCTCATTTATGTCACCTGCTTATCATTTAATCTTGTGATTCCTGGTGGCTTCTTAAAGCCCTCTTGTTCTATTGTGTGTCCTTTGTGCTGAAGGCTAGGGCAACTGGGGAAAAGGATGGGCCACCCCCTCCCTACTGTCTTCTTTCTCTCTAATGAAAGTCACTCTCCATGGTTAAACATTATCTAAACTTGAGACCTACGCCAAGGTTTAAATAGAATTTCAGTGTGAAAAGGTAGGCTGTAGGAGTCACCTAAAAGTTAGACTGGATGACACGGATATGAGATGTTCAAATGACAGGACGCACTCTTTTAATTATAGAAAGACACTGTAGTTTGAATGCCACTCCTACACCTGCATTGTGGAACACAAACTACCCTTTCAGAACTGACAAACTCTTACCTGACTTCGTAAATACTCCAAACTCAGGGTAACTATATCTTTTAAGTAAAGGAAAAACAAGCTGTCTCCAAGTCCACTCAGGGCATTGCTTGCTAGTCAAACCCCAGGTTCAATTAATTCTTTGAGTTGATTCATAAATACTTTTTTTCTCTTTGTTTTATTTTAATGAAACAAGTTTACCATGTATCTTACAACTCTAAAATACTCTCAAATCTTATTTGAACTCCTTCTTCAGCTTGGTGAAGAACTGTGTTTTGCTACAATCTAGAAACCCATGTTTTCACCAATGTTACCAGTTCACTGGATCATGGAAGGTAGCAGACTCAGAGTAGCTGGATTTTGCAACAACACTCTGCCACCATCTCTCAAGATCTCTTTTTTAGGACAAGAAACAACTAGTTGATATTAGCACATTAGTATCTACTGAAAGCTGCTCTCAAAAAGTGCTGATAAACTCATGTTAACTGGGAGGAAGATCTTAACAGACATTTCCTGGGCACTGTCATATTCCTTATATCTTTTTACAACACCGTTGTGGCACATTTTCATACTATGATCATTATTTTTTGTTAGAGAATCATATAGCATAAGACTTGATCTTTTACCAAATTCAGAAGACACGAAATTGGGGATGCATTACAGCCAGTGTCAGAATCAGAATCCTGACCGATCTTATGAGGACGGAATGATGGGGTGAAAGTATTAGAATTACGTTTAAGGAGGAAATCTATACTCTTTTATACTCATGAAGAAGGAAACACATGTATGTCCAAAAAGACCACTGCATGTCTAGGATGGAAAAGTTGTGTCTTATTAGCCACATATTTGAAAAAGGTTATAGTTAACTTAAACTTCAATGAGAATCACCAATATGATGTGGCTGCCCCAGAGCAATGTAATCCTAAACAGATTAATGAAAAGATTTTTGTCCAGAAAGAGGCAAAGGATACTCCTACTTTACGAAGCAAAGTTAAGACCATACTTGGATCTGGTGCTCACTTCTGATATCATGGCTTAAGTGGGATATTGACAGACTAGAGTGCTTTTGGAGGATAAAGAATAGATGAGGAAGGCTTGGAAACTATGACTAGCCTGTAGATGGAAAGACTAAAGGCAGACATAATAATTGTTTCAAAATATTTCAAGGGCTGCCATATAGAAGTTAGAACAGATGTATCCTGCATTGCGCTTGGAGGGTGGATGTATGATCAACGAGAGGACATTGGAAGTGGAGACCGATATTTATCTTTATATAAAGAAATACTTTATATTTATACTGGGTAACATGGATATATCATTTTACTTCCTGAAAATTATATTTGTCCAAAGCTGTACTAGGCTGCTTCAGGAGATATTTTCATTACTACCTGTGAGGTATTCAAGAAGAGCGTAACTATATAGATATATAACAGTCATAGAGAGTATTTACTAGATGATCTCCAAGTGTCCTTTAAAGTTCTGAAGATTTTTGAGTCCCTATAAGCATAAGTACTAAACAATCTCTACTTGGCTTGATTTTGAAATAAGACCCAATGTCCAAACCATAATTTCCACTGAAGTATGTTTAATCGAACCATGCATAGCTGCACTTGCTGTCTTATCAAGTCATAATGCTACTCAGTCACCTCCAATCCCATGGGCTGGCACAGAATGGAGTCTGAATATGTATTTCTTAGATGAATGCAAAACTTTGAATTACAGAAGTTCTTTGGTGATATTACTGTCTCTACTAAATGCTTTTATATATCCAACAGCAGAGATTCCTTTTCACAGACACTTTTTAAACAATCATCCTGTTCCTCTGTTCTCTTAATATTGTGTTGCTCAAAGTGTTGTCTGGATACTGCTGGAGTTCCTGCTTATGATTTACGTATTATATGTTCTGAAGGAAACTTTGTAGTTTTAGAGCAAAGGGTGATTATATAATTTTAGTCACATACCTTGCCCATATTTGAAACATGAGAATTGGCATTTTTCCAGAAAAACTGTAAGAGTCTTAATCATTTCACTTTTGAGATGCCTATCTACTATAAAGATCGTATTGGTCACTTTATCTTGCTTAATATTTTCAAGCAATGTATTCATTTTTATTAGTTATGTTTGCATATATATTGCTGTTACTGTTGTTTTTATAATAGTTCTTACCCAAAAAAATAAATTGGTGGCTCAAAAGCTGTTCATTAAGGTATAAAAGTAATGATACAAATAGTAGAGTAAACCCTATGATTAATAATAACTTTTAAACATAAATAGTAAACAGATTTTGATATCAATATTGAATATGAATATTCATGGGCTGGAGTAAATCTGCAAGTGTTACTGTTTCACACAAGAAAAAAATGTAAATAGGATGCATGGTAAATATCTAAAAATGGGATGTTGTTGCAGCAGTACTCCATTTGTCCCTTGTTCCCTGAATGATGTTATAAACGTTTGTCAAGCAGGGGAATAACACCTTGGAAGTTTTTGCATAATTATAAACCAAGGTAGAATGGGTTCTCAGGTTCAAAACAAACACATATCATTGATCTGCAGTATGAAACATAAGAATTTTTTTGCTAAAGATAGTGATGAACCCAAAACTTCCCAAGTAGCCATAATTACATTTACCATGGCAAAATCTGATATAAAAGATACAATTTCTGAAAAAAATTTAAACCTTGCCACAAAGTTAATGCCAACTTCTATGACTCGAGAGAAAGCAAAATCCATTTGTCAAATGACAGTTAAAGATTGTATAATATCAGTGGCATACAGCCTAGAAAGACACGTATGTGCCAGCAGATGCAGGTACATGATACCGCGAGCATGCAGAGTAAGAATCATCTCTTGCATATATGAGGGAGAAGCGTCTGATGACTTTCTGTCTCTTCATCACTATAACCCTCCCTCAGAGTTGAGGTTTTCTAATTTAGCAATAGTTTTGTAATCCATGTTAGAGCCTGGAAAAATGTTGTGGGATCAGCAGTAATGGGGAACCTGCTATATCAGGGAAGGGATTAATAAGACAAGTAAGTTCTTGTTCCGTTTCAGGATGATGACATAAGAGGACCCCGAACACACCTCCTCCCATGGACACGTGGAATCTACAGCTATATATGCTACAACTTCCTCTGAAAAAACCCTAAAAACTGTCAAAGCAATCCCTTCCCATCAGGCAAACAAGAGGGAAACCACATCGAAGTGGATAGGAAAGGCCGAGACACAGACTTGCTAGAAACCCTCCCTCTGGCATGGCAACCCACAACTGGGAGGGAATCCAATATTTCAGAAGTTCTCCCAGAGGAGCAAAGGGTTTATACCCTCTATCAGCCACCACAACTTTTAAGACTGACACCTAAATACAAGCCCCCCCAAATATCTGGCTTTAACGACAAATGGACCTCCTGCCCAGGAGACCCATGGAGCTGTAGCAAACTGAGAAACAACTCTTAAGGGCTTGTACACAGACTTACCCACACAAAGGCCCGGCTAGAAGCAGCCCTCTGAAAAGAACCCAGACTTTAAGTGAGAAAGACTCATTTGCTAATTTTAAAGCATTGGTGTGAGGGGCATAGGCCTGCTGGGATACTCTTTCAGGGATGGAGGCTGGTAGGTACCATCTTCCTGCTCTCTCCCGGCCTTGCTAAAGTCAGTGGATGCTACCTTTTTTTTTAAAAAAAATCTTTTCTTCTTCTTTGTCATTCTTTTTCTCTTTTCTTTGTCTTTTCCCCCTTTTATCAACAGGGGCCATCTTTGCACTCCCCTTTTGCTTCACTTTAGCCAGTGGTGCCGTCTTCATATGCTCTCTGTACTGCATTCTGGAGCACCAGCATTTCCTGCAGGGGAGCTTCTACACACATCTGGTGCCCCAGTATTTTTTATATCTGGTGACCCGGTTTTTGTAGCTGCAAGCCAAGGGATGCCCCTTGACTGCCTGACTCTTGAGGCCAGGGAGGCTTACATTCCTGGGTCTCATGGGACTGTAACAATCAAAGAGACAATTCTTGGCAGACTCTGACCCCCAGGGAACTGCAGAGATGGCAGACTGTTTCTGTTTCATGAAGAGGACACTTCTGTGAGGCTTCCAGCTTAACCAAGAGTGCTTTTTTCAAAAATATACAGACTGGAGGCCCCAACTCTTATGTCCAGAGGGTTATTAAAATCTATCCACCAGAGAGCGATGTCAACATTGTGGTGGTATAAGATGTTCCCTTTCAATCTACAACCAGTAAAACATCCATAACTCAACAAAGGTGCTTGTGCCCAACCACCAGGACGCTGGAGGATTCCATATATTTCTACACCTAAAGGTAGGTGATCTGGAACACATATAGATGGCAGAAGTGGGGGAACATCAGAGGTAATGCCTGCAGCCCCAGAGAATCTGATAGCTTGAGGGGAGACAGCACATACAACATGGCCACAGGGAACTGGTTAGCAGTGATAGTGGGACCTGCAACACTCTCTTCAGCTGCAGAGGCTCCAGTGACTCTGGCACCTACCCCTGCCCAACCCCCTCTAGGGTGGTGTCCGTGAACCTGACAACTCCAGTCATGGCAAAACACCCACGACTCCAGTGTCCCCCCCCCCCCAGCCCTCTTTCCTCACACAGCAGAGCCTGCCCCCAAGGAGACCCCAGACACAGTGGAAGTGCCTCTCATCCCAGTGCTCTAGATTGTGACAGCAGCAAGGCACCAATAATCCTGGAGGCACAAGCAATGACAACCAGGGTACTGGGTGACACCTCTGGCAGGGGGGTGTGGAGAGTAGAAAGTGCTGACTCAAATATAACCAGAGGCAGCTCAGGTAAGAGAAATAAAAAAAACTGGTGCTATAGCGCTACCTACTGGAAAACAAAAGAAGGGCTTCTAATTACTAACCTATTGAATCATTAGAATCAAGTTTTGAAAAAAAAGCTTTACCTAAAGAAGTAAGGTGTTTGCTACTTCAAATGCACTGGTAGAAGAACAACTCATCAAGGGCCATGAAAAACCACAGTAATACGGTATCACAAAAAGAAAACAACAGTTCTCCAGAAACCAAAATTAAAGTCACGGGATGTTGTAATCTAACTGTTAGAAAATTCAAAATATCTGTTATGAAGAAGCTCAGTGAGCTGAAAGAAAACTCAGAAAGGCAGTTCAATGAGGTCAGGAATAAAGTTAATGAACAGAAGGAATACTGTACCAAAAAGATTGAAACTCTAAAAAAGAACCGAACAAATTCTGAAGCTGAAGAACTCAATAAATGAGATGAAGAACACATTAGAAAACATTGGAAATAGAGCACACCATATGGAAGAGAGAATTAATGAGCTTAAAGATGGGAATCTAGAAATGATACAGGTAGGAGAGGAGAGATAATTAAGATCTAAAAAAAATAAAGAAATTCTACAGGAACTATCCAATTTTAATAGGAAGGTCAACATGAGGATAATGGGCATCCCAGAAGAAGAAGAGAGGGAGAAGGTAGCAGAGAATTTATTTAAAGGAATAATAGCTGAGAACTTCCCAAACCTGGAAAAGGAACTAGATATACACATCCATGAAGCAAAGAAAACACCTAATTACTTCAATGCAAAAAGACCTTCTTGAAGACACATAATATTAAAACTGTCAAAGTCAAGGTCAAAGAAAGAATTTTAAAGACAGCCATGGTAAAAAGAATGGTAACCTAAAAGGGAATCCCCATTAGGCTATTAGCAGATTTCTCAGCAGAAACTCTACAGGCTAGGAGAGAGTGGAATGACATATTTGAAATACTGAGAGATAAAAACTGCCAGCCAAGAATACTTTATCCAGCAAAGTTATCATTCAGATATCCGGAAGAAATAAAGGATTACCCAGACAAACATGACCTGAGAGAGTTCATTGCCACTAGACTTGATTTACAAGAAATGTTGAAAGAAGCTCTTCTACCTGAAATGAAAAGGCAAAAGTACACAAAACTTTGAGTAAGGTGATAAATAGACAGATAGAATCAGAAGTTACAACTCTGTATCATCATAGGTCGTTAAACAATTATAGCATAAAGTTAAAGAAAAAAAGCAGTAAAAATAACTATAGCTACTTCAATTTGGTAACAAATTCAGAACATAAAAAGAGATATTTTGAGACAGCAAAAACATAAAAGAAGAAAAGGATAGAACCCATATAGGCAAATGAAGAACAGATGCTATCACCATAAAGAGGACTAGTTTATTTATGACATTTTATACAAACCTTATGATAACCACAAAACATAAATTTAGAGCAGAGACATGAAACATAAAGAAAGAGGAATCAAAAATATCATAGGGCTTCCCTGGTGGTGCAGTGGTTGACAGTCCGCCTGCCGATGCAGGGGACACGGGTTCGTGCCCCAATCTGGGAAGATCCCACATGCCGCGGAGCGGCTGGACCCGTGAGCCATGCCCGCTGAGCCTGCGCGTCCGGAGCCTGTGCTCTGCAGTGGGAGAGGCCACAACAGTGAGAGGTCCATGTACAGAAAAAAAAAAAAAAATCATAGAAAACCACCAAACTAAAATGGCAGACAGAAACACAGGGAGAAAGAAACAATGGAGATAAAGAGCAACCAAAAACTAAAGATAAAAGGGCAGTACCAAGTCCTCATTTATCAATAATCACCCTAAATGTAAAAGGATTGAATTCACCAATCAACAGAGTGGCTATCTGGATTAAAAAATAAGACCCAACTAAATACTGCCTCCAAGAGACTCATCTCAACCATAAAGATAAGCATAGGCTCAAAGTGAAGGGATAGAAGAGGACTTTCCAAGGAAATGGCAGCCAAAAGAAAGAGCAGGTAGCCATACTCATATCAGCGAAAATAGACTTTAAGCCAAAAAAGTAATAAGAGACAAAGATGGACATTATATAATGATAAAGGGGACAATTCATCAAAAAGACATAACAGTAATTAATAGATATGCACCTAACATAGGGGCACCAAAATATACAAAGCAATTATTAACAGTCCTAAAGAGAGAAATCAACAGCAACACAATACTAGTAGGAAACTTTAACACCCCATTTACATGAACAGATAGATCATCCAGACAGAAAGTCAACAAGGAAACAGCGGCCTTAAATAAAACATTACACCAGTTGGACTTGAGAGATTTATAAAGAACATTCCATCCAAATGCAGCAGAATATATACCCTTTTCAAGTGCACATGGAACAATTTCAAGGAAGGACCGTATGTTGGGACACAAAACAAGTCACAGTAAACTTAAGAAGACTGAAATCATGTTAAGCATCTTTTCCAATCACAATAGTATGAAACTAGAGATCTACTAAAAAGAAGAAAGCTGGAAAAATCAGAGATATGTGGAGATAGACAACATGTTACTGAACAACTATTGGGTTAGTGAAGAAATCAAAGGACAAATAAAAAAACACCCAAAGACAAATGAAAATGAAAATATGACATACCAAAATCTGTAAGGTGCAGTAAAAGTGGTACTAGGAGGGAAGTTTATGGCAATACAGGTCTTCATCAAGAAATGAGAAAAATCTCAAATAAAAAAATCTAACCTTACAGCTAAAGTAACTAGAAAAAGAAGAACAAACAAAGCCCAAAGCCAGTAGAAGGAAGAAAGTAATAAAGATCAGAGTGGAAATAAATGAAATAGAAATTAAAAAGGCAATTAAAAATAAATTAAACTAACAGTTCTTTTAAATTATAAAATGGATAAAACTTTATCTAGATTCAGTTGGAAAAAAAGAGAGAAAAAAATAAAATCAGAAATGAAAGAGGAGAAGTAACACCAGATGCCACAGAAATACAAAGGATTATAAGAGACGTGAACAGTTATATGCCAACAGATTGGACAATCTAGAAGAAATGAATAAATTTTTAGAAACATACAACCTTCCAAACTGAATCATGAAGAAATGGAAAATCTGAATAGACCGATCACTAGTTAGGAGATTAAAACAATAATAAAAAATCTCCACCAAAACCTCTGGGACCAGAAGTCTTCACTGGTGAATTTTACCAAACATTCAAAGATTTAATTTGAGAACCTATCCTTCTCAAACTCTTCCAAAAAGTTGAAGAGAGGGAATATTTCCTAAGTCATTTTATGAGGTAAAAATTACCCTGATATCAAAACCAGACAAGGACAACAACAACAAAAAAGAAGATTATAGGCTAATATCTCTGGTGAACATAGATGCAAAGATCCTCAAGAAAATATTAGCAAATGAAAGACGACAATACATTAAAAGGATCATACATCAGCAGTCCCCAACAGTTTTGGCACCAGGGACTGTTTTCGTGGAAGATGATTTTTCCAAGGACCATGTCAGGTGGAGTGGGGGTGTGGGATGGTCAGGCTGTAATGCGAGCGATGGGGAGCAGCGGATGAAGCTTCACTCACTTGCCCGCCCGCCGCTCACCGCCTGCTGTGTGGCCCGGTTCCTAACAGGTCGTGGACTGGTACCGGTCTGTGGCCGGGGGGTTGGGGACCTATGTCATACATTATGATCAACTTGAATTTATTCCAGAGATACAAGAATGTTTCAATATCCACAAATCAATCAACATGATACACCACATCAATAAAAAATGAAAGATAAAATTCATATGATTATCTCAATAGATGCAGAAAAAGCATTTGACAAGATTCAAGATCAATTTATCATAAAAACTCTTAATAAAATGGATATAGAAGGAACATATCTCAACATAATAGAGGCTGTATATGACAAACCTACAGCTAACATAGTACACAATGATGAAAAACTGAAAGCTATCCCTCTAAGATGAGGAACAAGATAAGGACGCCCACTTTCATCATTTTCATGCAGCACACTATTGGAAGTCCTAACTAGAGCAACTAGGCAAGAAAAAGAAATAAAAGACATCTAAGTTGGAAAGGAAGAAGTAAAATTGTCACTATTTGTGGAGGGCATGATTTCATATATAGAAACCTCTAAAGAGCCAAAAAAACATTCAAAATAATAAACAAATACAGTAAAGTTGCATCTACAAACATTAGAAATAATAAAGGAATAGAGTGAATTTTGATTACAAAAATTTGGGTTTTTTCTACATCAACAACAAACTAGCAGAAATAGAAATAAAGAAAACAATCCCATTTAAAATTGCAACAAAAAGAATAAAATACCTAGGATAAATTTAACCAAGGAGGTGAAAGAGCTGGACACTGAAAACTCTAAGACACTGTTGAAAGAAATTGAAGATGACGCAAAGAAATGAAACGATATTCTGTGCTCTTGGATTGGAAGAATTAATATTGTTATAATGTCCATGGTACCTAAGGAATCTACATAGTCAATGCAATCCCTACCAAAATCCCAAAGCCATTTTTCACAGAAATAAAGCAAAAAATCCTAAAATTTATATGGAACCACAAAAGACCCCAAATAGCCAAAGCAATTCTGAGAAAAAAGAACAAATCTGAAGGTATCATACTCGTTTGTTTCACATTATATTACTACAAAGCTATAGCAATGAAAACAGGGTAGTATTGGCAGAAAAACAGATACTTACAACAATGGAACAGAATTGACAGCCGAGAGATAAACCTACAAATATATGGACAATTGATTTATGACAAAGGAGCAAAGAACATACAGTGGAGAAAAGATAATCTCTTCAATAAATGGTTTTGGGAAAACTGGATAGCTGTATGCAAAAGAATAAAAATAGACCACTACCTTACACCATACACAAAAATCAAATCAAATATAAGACCTGAAACTATAAAACTCCTCATAGGAAATATAGGCAGTATGGTTTTTGACATCAGTCTCTCTCCTCAGGCAAGGAAAACAAAAACAAAAATAAATAAATGGTACTACGTCAAAATAAAATCTTCTGCACGGCAAAGGAAACCATCAATTAAATGAAAAGACAACCTACTGAATAGGAGAAGAAATTTGCAAATGACATATTTGAAAGGGGTTAATATCCAAAATATATAAAGAACTCATATAGCAATAAAACATGGGCAGAAGAACTGAACAGACATTTTCCCAAAGAAGACATGCAGATGGCCAACAGGCACATTAAGAGATGTTCAACATCATTAATTATTAGGGAAATGCAAATCAAAACCACAGAGAGATGCCCTTTGGAATGGCTATTATCAAAAAGGCAAGAAATAAGTGTTGGAGAAGATGTGGAGAAAAGGAACACTTATACACTGTTGGTGGGAATGTAAATTGGTATGGCCACTATGGAAAACGGTATGGAGAGTCCTCAAAAAATTAAAAATAGAACTACCATAATGTCCAGCTATTCTACTTCTGGGTATTTATCTGAAGAATATGAGAAGACTAATTTAAAAAAACACATGCACTCCTATGTTCATTGCAGCATTATTTATAATAGCCAAGATATGGAAATAAACTGTGTCTATTAATGGATGAATGTATAAAGAAGATGCAGTAGATACATATTCCAGTAGTATTGGAATACTATTCGGCCATAAAAATAGATGAATTTGAAACATTTGCAACAACATGGATGGACCTACCTTGAAGGTTAGGCTAAGTAATAAGTCAGATGGATAAAGACAAATAGCATACGATTTCACTCATGTGTAGACTATAAAAACAGAAAAAAACCCCAAATAAATGAACAAAGCAAACCAAACAGAAACAAACGTAGGTACAGAGAACAGAGTTGTGGTTACCAGAGGGGAAGGGGGGTGGGGGAAGGGTGAAATGGGTAAAGGTGGTTAACTGTATTATGGCAGATGGAAACTAAACCTTTTGTGGTGAGCAAGGTGTAATGTATACAGACATCAAAATATAATATTGTGCACATGAAATGTATAATGTTACAAACCAGTTAAAAATCCCATCCACCAACACCTAATATTTACATCTAGTTCCTATGCTTGCTTGGATTCCAGTTATTTAAGCCTTTTCTTATGATTCTGATGCTGAGATACATCTTCATTCTGGCACCTGTAGATTTTCTTTTTTGCTTTTTGAGAATGGCTCTGAATTTACAAAAAAATATTGTATACATCTTATCCAGCAGTTTTGCTCATTAACTTCTAATTTGCCAAATACTGACTGAAAGACACAATTGAATTTTTCCTTAATTACTTTTTAAATTTTTTGTCAAACATATATAATCATAGCTTAAAAATCAAATAGCATACAAGGCTAGTAAATTATAGGAATCAGATAATAAATGGAATCCTGGACAAAGTTCAGTGGGTCTGAAGATCCATCCAGCAACCATTTCCCCAGTCCTCAAACGTAAATTGGGATGAACATGTTTGGCAATTGTCATAATCCCCATATTGGATCTTGATCTGAGGGATAAGATCTATGATAGTAGGGAAGCCCACAGACAGGAAGCCTCTGAAACTACCCACTACCAAGAACCAAGGTGGCAGATCAATAACTGTATCCCATCCTAGTTTAAGATCCGAAGCAAGGGTTGGAAAACTACAGACCATGGGCAAAATCTGGTGCATGGCTATTTTTTGTACAGTCTGCAAGCTAAAAATGGTTTTTCCATTTTAAAGTGTTGTTAAAAAAATTAAAAATGTGTCACAGAGACTACATGTGGTCTGAAAAATCTAAAATAATTACCATTTGAGTCTCCTTATCTAAAGGATGCAGGGGTGGTGGTTCTATCATGTTTATTTACTTCACCTGTTTGGCTCCTGGAGTAAATGAATGGATCCTATAGGTTGACTGAAGAACACAGCAAGATCAACCAAGTTATAGCCCTGATCCTCATGCCAGCCATGTCTGGTGTCTTTGCTAGAACAGATTAATATGACATCAGATAGTGGTACATAGTCATTGATTTGAGCTTATGCATGCTATTTTACTTGTTAAACCATAATCAGAAAATTGTTTGTATTCAGATGGAATGAATGACAATATACATTTGCACTTTTGCCTCAGGGCTATCTTCTCCCCTCTGTTGTAACATAGTCCAAACTTATGTGGAGCATCTTGGCATCCTGCAGGTCATCATATCCATTCACTACATTGATGACTTTATGTTGACTAGTGCGATGAGCAAAAGGTAGCCACACTGGAAACCTTGAGGGCAAACATGAGCTCCAGAAAGTGGGGAGATAAATATTTCAAAGACTCAGGGACCATCCATTTCTAAAAAATGTTTAGATATCTGCAGTGGGGGTCATGACAGGATATCCTCTCAGAAATAAAAGACAAATTAGCGCATCTTGAAGAGATGCGATGAAGAATGAGGCACAAACTCTGTTGGGTTTTAAGCAAACTGCATGAGCAGGTAGCCCAGACGTCATCCACCATAGTTGCACCAGTGCTCTTTCTTCAGGTTGTGCCTATGGCCATATGGGGAGTCCTGATGCAGGAGTGGAAAAGCCTGAGCTTAATTTTATAGAGGGGCTGGCTCGGTATGTGGGTATAAGCTGAAAATGGATGGCTTTAGGGGTGGTCTTGAAAGATGGTGGTAAGGAAAAGTCCTCCCGGTGAACCACTTTGTGGGGAAAGAAAAATAGTTGGAAATTAGAAGATATATAGACGTCTGGCTAGGGATCTGGAAGGGAAAAAAAGGAAAGACGAGGGCCAAGGAAGTCTGGAGGAAAGGCAAGTGGACGAACATATGGGAGTGGGCACAAAGTGTGGAGATCTTTGTACATGTTACACCCACCAGAGAACATCCTTCTTAGAACAGAGAGTTAACAACAAAGTAGACAAGATCACCTGGCTAACTGATGTTTGTCAGCCTTTGTAATTGGCCACCTAGTGCTGGCATGATGGGCTCATGAAAGAAGTGGCTGAGATGGCAGAGATGGAGGGCATATATGGGCCCAACAGCACACACTCCCAGTACCAAGGTTGATCTAGCCACTGCCATTGTGAAATGTTCAAGTTTCCAGCAGCAGAGACCTTCTTCAACCCCCAATATGGCAGCATTCCTTGAGGAGACCAGATGACCACTGATGACAAATTGACTACAATGGAGTCTTTCATCCTGGAAGTATTAGTGACTTGTTCTCCCAGAAATAGGTACATTCAGGTGTGGAGTTATCTTTCCTGCACCATTAACTGAAGACTTAAAGAGTGCTTGATCCACCAGCATGGGATCCCAGAGAACATTGCTTTGGACCAGGGGACCCACTTTACATAAACGCAGGTACAGGAGTGGAGTGGACTCATGACCACGAGATTCACTTGTTAATCACGTACCGTACCACCCAGAAGTTGTCAGCAGTTTAGAGGTTTGTAATGGTTTGCTGAAAACCCAGTTGGAATACCAGCTTGGAGGCATACAATGTGGGGATGGGGCAGCATCCACTAGGATGCCAGATATACGCTGTACATGTATTAGAATTAAGGTCTTTATTTGAATGCATAATTCTAGTCAGCGTTTCTTTCCTTTTCTTGGTTTTGGGTAAGGTTAGAGATTAACTTAATAGTATACCTTATAGGAAAGCATGAAGTTATGCCAAATATAACTACAAGTGGAACAGTTACCAATCTACAAATCAGTCCATTCATTGGAAATCCATTTTCTATTTTCATTTGTTTTATAAAAAAAAGGTTGGAAAAGAACCTAGCCCTGGACAGTATAGCTGTGAACAACATAATTATTTTATCAGCCTACTGTTCTTGCTGATTCAATGGTACCTCATAGAATTTAAAGTGTGTCTATGGTTTCCTGGTTTTCTTAAAGGCTTCTGTTGCTCTCCTGGCCTTTGGAGTGTTTCCATATGACATACTATTGACTGATGCTAATGGTCTAAATCTGTCTACAGTGCAATTTACTAGCTGGATCAAAAACAGTAAAGGTGTTTAAAGGTGTTAAAATTTAAAGTTTTGTTTGGAAACAATGCTTCATTTTTTTCTCTTACCACATGTTAATCTTGTGCTGAAAATACATTCTTTTGCCAAATTCTCCCAAAAGAAAAGTAAGCTCTTCATTCACTAATTTTATTACTTTTGATTAAACTTGAGGTTCTGTCAGAAATTTCCTCTCTGTAAAAGGTATTTTTTTAAATTCAGCTTTCACACTGGAAAAATCGCTTACCCTATATAACTACTTTTTAAACTGCTTCTGTGTCAATTCAAGTTGAAATTCCAGTTTAACCATGGGAAGAGTCTTGCTTTCCAAAACTCTGCCCACCTGATAGGACTATATACTCTATGCTTTTTTTTGATATTCATGTACAAAGTGTTCCCATACACTAGTGTCTGACTGTGTATAGTAGAATTAAATAATGAATTAGTGCAATTATCCACACATTTATATTAAATATTGGGATAAAATCCCAGGCATTTTGGCTTGAACACTTACAATGATTTCCTAGACTGCTCAAATCCAGAGGAAGTTACCTCAATTTTCCATATCATAGAAGCAAAAATTCTAATATTAAAGATCAAGGTGTTTAGAGACAGGCATAACTGGTCAAAAAGTAGAATGTATCCAGTTTGGAGTACAGTCCCCTTCAGATTTTGAGCCAGTCCTCCCAACTCTTTTATTCCTTCTCTGCCAGCCCTGAGGAATCACCCCAATTTTCTCTCTCTGTGCAGTAGATAGAGGAGTCAACTCTATATCCCCTGATGCCCTTTCACAATCTTTTTCCGTTACTGGGCTTTCTTAGAGGGTAATTCCAACCACGAAGGACCTTCAAATACATAGCTTTCTTTTCCTTTGAATGCAACAACTGTAAATGGACAATTTTGAATCAGTAATAGAGTGTTAAATAATACAGCTCTTAATAAGTCAGAGGCATTCATCTAGAGGAGATAGAGATAGAAACAATAGTAAGAGCAAGACCTGAAAGCAAATGGATAAATGGCAAAGAAAATCAAATGATGTTGTACATAAAAACAATAAACTATGCAATTTATGATATTGACTTTGTTTCGTCCCAAAGAACACAAAGTATGCTCAGTACATTCTGTTAAATAAGTTGGGGGATGTATAATGTATTTTGTTTTTTTAAAATTTATTTATTTTACTTTTTTGGCTGTGTTGGGTCTTCATTGCTGTGCGTGGGCTTTCTCTAGTTGCAGTGAGGGGGCTACTCTGCATTGCAGTACGCGGGCTTCTCATTGCGGTGGCTTCTCTTGTTGCGGAGCACAGGCTGTAGGTGTGCAGGCTTCAGTAGTTGTGGCATGCAGGCTCAGTAGTTGTGGCGTGTGGACTTATTTGCCTTGTGACATGTGGGATCTTCCCTGACCAGGGCTCGAACCCGTGTCCCCCTACATTGGCAGGAGGATTCTCAACCACTGCGCCACCAGGGAAGCCCTATATTTTATAAAGGTGACTTTCAAAAAAATTAAATATTGGTCCTTTAAATTATAAACCTTAGGTTTTTGGAGAATATGTCTATATTGACTACTTAGATCCTCAGGAATGCTAGACAACTTGATTATTTAGACTGGAAATAACACTATACATTTAAAAAGAAAGGCAATTACTTTAACTTTGTATGTTCTAAATGGTTTAATTACAAAGTTAGGACTATTTCTGCAAGTTGAGTGAGGTAAAGCATTTGAAGGTGTTGGTGAGAAACAGTCAACATTGGGTGAAGTGGCAGTGAGTTCCATTGTGTGTTTGATGCATGTCCAATCTTTGTTTCGGAAAACAGGTTATCTTCAATCAGCTGCAGTGAAATTTTTATTCAGTTATGTACACTGCTACCTAGAAGAGACATGGTGAATATTTCAGTTTCCTCTGTCATCTCCAAGTGTTCAGTAATGCGTTACTTTGCATGAAGTCTTCTGGAAGATTTTAAGGCTGTATCTGGATTTGGGGGGTTGTGTTGTGACTGATTAGCCATGCTTGAAAAAGGCATAGAAAAGGGAGATTATTTGTTGCACTTATTTACAATCTCTGGCTTAAATCAACCATAAATTATGTTTTTTTCCCTATCATTTCAATTTTCATGTTACTACAGCTAACCAGTGCTTCTGCGTGTCTGAAATCTAGTAGACTTTAGTATTTTTCCATGCCCTAGTGGGAAGAACAGGTAGATTGGATATTAATCTCAGCTTCCCTAAGGGCTAGCATTAGCATGAGCAAGTTACTTAATTTCCACAAGTCTTGGTTTAATCATAATAATCATAATAATTTCCACAAGTCTCGGTTTAATCATAATTACACCTATGTTCCATGAATTTGTGAGAATTAAAAAAATTTGTAATTGAAAATTATAAGTAAAAATCTAGCACTTTATCTGAAATCATTTAGATGCCTTCTTCCCCAGCCAGTGCCTATATGCGCATAGGGAACATAACGACATTTTAATATTGGCTTTAAATGGAATTTTCTTGGGAAAATAAATCTGTTACACATCCATCCATTTAGAATGTCCTCCATTTTAAAGAACATACATGAGGTTTAAATACTGGCCCAACTCTTCACCTACATTAAGGTAGACAACTGAGAAATCCCTATTTAAATTGTATGCAACACTTAGGTGACTTTGTAAAATTAATGTGCAAAGATATTTTATATATTCATTCATATTATGAAAACACTTTGAGAGAGAAAGGTAGAGAGACATGGTTTAAACCAGTTAAAAGAAAATAAAGCATATAATATTATAGATTTATTTTAGCAATTCCACTTACTATGAATTTCATCTAAGCCTATGCAGAGCTCATCTTTGTCTCATACATAGCTTTCTCTTTTTCTGGCCACCCAGATGAGTTTTATTATATATGTTCAGAACTGTAGCCTGTTCTAGCTCGCCCTCTACTGGTTCATGTTTTTGGTGCACCAACGCATAGGTTTGAAGAGAAGACCTAACGCAAGAAGGTCCCTTGCTGTTGTTAGAGTTTATGGGTATCTTTAGAAGAAAAGCATAGAAACAGATGCACACAGATTATATTTCAGATGCCTAACCGTCTAGTGTCATGTCTTATAGACATGATTTGCTCTGTGCTTTTACTGTTCTAGAATTCTGTACTACTTCTAAAGGCTTACAGCCAGGATATCCTCATTTTGTTTTTATAGTTAACACACGCAGGCATGGAGTTCACAACAAGTTGAGGTATAGCTTGAGAAAAGGAAGAGAGATAGACAAAAGCTCTGCCTTCACAGAGCATTTGGTTTATATTCTGCTTGCGGAGCCAAACAATAAACGAGTGAGTTTAATTTCAGAATAGAGACAAGCGTTGTGCAGAAGAGAACCCTATAGTGAGACAGCACCTCTGTGGGTGGGTGGCATGGGTATGGTGATATGTTGGTCAGAGAAGACCTCTCGAAAGAGGTGAATGAGGAAGAAGAGGCTGAAATTAAGTGGAAGAGGTAGGCAGTGGTCAGATCACTACAGGGCCTGGACATCATTATAAGGTACATAGGAAGCCATTTGAAGTTTTAAATAGGAGAGTGATACTCTTCAATTTATATTTTTAAAATGTGACTCTGGCTGTTTTGTGGGAAACAGGCTTTGGAGGGAGCAAGAGTGGAAGCAGAGTCGAGCTACCATAATGATCCTGGCTGGAGATGATAATGGACTGGTCGTGGTGGGGATGGTGAAAAATGTTGTCCTTCAAGACAGCTTTTGTTCTCCCTTTGGCAGCCTGGTGAAGCTTACAAAAACCTTTTAGAATAATGGTTTTCAAGGCATAACATATAATACAAAGGAAATCAACTGTATTCAAATGTAGTTATCAAAACATTAAAAAATAAATTTGTGAAATATGAATATATGTGCAGTTTTAGTCACACATTAAAAGGTAAGAATTAGCAATGAATCTGATAACCGCTGTAATTTCAAAGTAGTGATAAACATAAGCATTAATCTAACATAACTGATAGAATAGCAATATGATATGAAAATATCTGTAATTTCTCTGGGTGATGAAGTCAAAGACACTGCTCTATGTTGACTACATTCATAATGGAAGGAAATTTAAATTTCGGTTAGAAGACACAGAAAATAACGATGTAATTTTTTGCCGCTTCAAGCTTACTGACTTTTTGCTTTAGTGGTAGAGGTGACAGGACTTGTTTATGAATTGACTTTGGATAATAAAGAGGTGAGAAAAAGGAAGGATCTAGGGATAGATGATGGAATAATTTAGATGTGTAAATTCTGTGCTGACACGATTGAAATAATAGTGACTGTGTCTGGGCTCAGGGCAGAAACTTTTTTGTCCAGTTATATGAGTGTGTGGGAATTCCATTTCTTGAACTGAGGGGAAGAGGCAAATTTAAAAGAAAGTTTTCTTAAAATGTGCTCCAGCCATACCATAATAGGTCTTTCTGTATGGAAAAGGCTACTTTTTGTGTAAAGTTTAATACCTAAGGATTATTACCCCAATTGGAAAGGTATAAAATAACACTGTGTAGTTTGGTAAGTAGATTTTTAACACATGTTTTTAAAAGGCTGCCAAAAAATTGAAGCACAAGAAGTCACTAAGGAAAATAAAGAACAATGACAAAAAGAAATCAATAAGTTGTTGGCTACTTATTTTTTAAATTGTAGATACTTGAGAAGAGAGAGGAGATATAATGAATACAGTTCATGATTAAAGTAATTAAAATGGAAGATGTTGCTTTTACAGTTTAGGGAATACTGTCCAGCCAGTTCTCTCATATTTGGGCTGCCTCATTCTAAGATATAGCAAAGGATATAATAAATGAAATGTAATTTTCTTAAAAAATTTCTTCTGCTGGCTTGGTTAGTTCAAATTACTTCTTCCTTTTCTCAAGATAAAGAAATTAAAGAATGCCACTAGAAAATAGACATGTTCCCTTGTTCAATATGACTAGAAGGAATAAATAGAATACTACAGGACAGAGTCAACTTTCCTGGAAAAATGAACTACGGTTTCCACAAGAGGGGAGATTATTCTTACTTTTAGAAATTATGTTTGCAAGGTTAATGACTCTGGAAAAAGGATATTTAAGCTAAACCTTTGCTTTCTAAATTAATTATGAATTGGAAAATCACATTGGTTTCTGGGTTAATATAGTTAGAAGATAATATTAAATCTTGACCTGAAAAAGTATTCCTTGCAATCTCCATTTAAAAGTTATTAAAGTTATTCATGCTGCCTTTGTGGTTGGATGAAAACTTATTGCAGCAGGAATTACATATGCTGAGCCAAAAGTAATATACCTTTACTGTCTTCAGAGTCCAGTGAGTTCAAAACACATAAAATTGGGACAACAATGAAGTATCTCTAGGATAAGCAGTTAATAGAGGCAAGGCTATGTTAATTCTTTTTTTTCTTTTTTTCTGATTCAGAGTTTGAATTTCTACTTTGATATCCAGATATTGCATCTTATTTCACAGAGATACTGTGAACAATGAGGTATTGTAAAAAGAACAAGAATAGTCATTTTCCATCCTTTAGCCATTTGAAGATAAGATGTTATAGGGTTATACTTTAGCCAACTTGTGAATACATGCTACTCCATGTTCAATGTGTTTTTGTTTTTTTACATCTAATAAGAACTCTGTCAAAAAAGTTTTTTGTTATTCAATGAACTCTGTTTTTTCAATGAGATGTTCTCCTTCTCTTCTTCAAATATAGTGCCTGTAAGCACAAAGCATAAGACCAAGTCACCAAACAAAGTGCTTGCAATGATGGATACTGAAAATGATGTTTTATTTTTAGAGAATCAAAACAACAACAAAAAAAAGAGTATTGGATCTATATATGGGAATATGAAGTTTTCCAAGTCTGTAAGCTTGCCCCTGCTCGCCAGGAGCCTGGTGCCTTCTAGTTGCTCAGTCTAACTTTCTATTCTTCTTTTTTACTTTTCAAAAATTTAATCAATGCGTTTTTATTTTCTTAAAGTATTATAGCATTGTAATTAAGAGTAAGGGCTTCCCTGGTGGGGCAGTGGTTGAGAATCTGCTTGCTAATGCAGGGGACACGGGTTCGAGCCCTGGTCTGGGAGGATCCCACATGCCGCGGAGCAACTAGGCCTGTAAGCCACAACTACTGAGCCTGCGCGTCTGGAGCCTGTGCTCCACAACAAGAGAGGCCGCGATAGTGAGAGGCCCGTGCACAGTGATGAAGAGTAGCCCCTGCTTGCCACAACTAGAGAAAGCCCACGCACAGAAACAAAGGCCCAACACAGCAAAAATAAATAAATAAATAAATAAATAAATAAATAAATAAATAAATAAACAAACTCCTACCCCCAACATCTTCTTAAAAAAAAAAAAGAGAGTAAGGGTCTAATAGGTACCATATTTAGACACAGACCTCGGTGCAAATTTTAGTTGCATCATTTAGCAGTTTCAGTATATTAGGCAAGTCACTTAACTTCTCTAACCCTCAGTTTACTTAACTATAAAATGGAAATTATACCTACATCTTAGGGTTCTGGGGAGGAGTAAGCAAGAAAGAAAGTATATATATTAATTTAAAGTGCCTGATACTTAGTAAATACTCATCAAATGGTAGATTTTATTAAGCTCCTGCTCTCCATTAGATAACAGGTAATTATAGTGGGTATTCCTGATGCTAATGTGTTAGAGGAAACTTACTACTCTTACCATGGCTCCTGAAGAAAGTCCTGAGGTCCTGAGTTTTGGTTTCTTTTCAACAGGTAATAATTATAACTTGTTGTTTTGTAGCACATTACAGTAAATTGTTCTAGTACCTATATTCTCTCACCTGATCTTATTTAAAGCACATGGGCTCCCTTGGCATTGGAATTAAATCATAGGTTGAGAAGGAACGTTTTAGTATCTGGTTATTTACCACATTTTTCTAAGTAATCAGAAAAAGTAAAGGAAGTTTCAAAGAGGAACAGAGCTTACAGGATAGTTACAGGTAAAAAGAAAAGATTGACTACCTTATCAGGGACTGCTCGCTAGCCAATGAGATGAACAGGGGTTGGCCTTATAGGAGATGATGCCAATGTCAGGAATAAAGTAAATGATGTAGACTTTAAGAATGGGGCAATGAAAGCCGTATATGGAAAAAATGTGGAATGGAATTGAGAACAGATGGCTTACTTTGAAATAATACCTCTGTGCAGGCCAAGGGAAGAAACTGCCTCATCCAGAAATTCAATGGCTGCTTGAGATGGCTTAGCTAAAAGAATTAAGTATTACAATTTAGTTGAGCAATATATTGGCAAATTTTAGGTGTAAAGGTAAATGTGAGAGAGTTAGAGGGACTAGGTCTAAATCTTATGTTATTGCCTAGAATACTTTTCTGAGGTAGTAGAGGCAGTCATATACCTGTTATGAGTGAACATATGTTATTCATCCAACACATATTTATTAAGCACCTCAAATTTGTTGCCATATTGCCCCTAGAAAGTATCTAGTGAGACATGTGCATAGGTAGCATTTAAATATGCTGGGTAATTTTGTAAGACAATATTTTCTCTAATTTCCCAGATTTATGACTAGAAAAGCAGGAGGAAAGAAGGTTCAGAAAGCAGAAATAATCAAAATAGCTTCTGATTATCTGTACAGACCCCTTTGCAAGGGAAGATAGCTGATGGACTATATGTGTGATGGGAAAAAGACTCATCACATTAGTTAAGGATGAAAGTGTGAGTTTAAAAGAGTGACAGTGTGAGATGGAAGACACAAAGTGAAAGGAATTCAAAATGGTGGCAGGAGAAATGGAGAAAAAGAAAGAATTTGAGTGCAAGAGGAGGAGGAAAAAGCACACCTGAGAATAGGTCAGGCTGCCTCCTACTCTATAAAAGGGACTGTAGAGCTCCAGGTGATAGTTTTCTAGTCCTGGCTATTTGCCTACAGTCAAAAAGTCCAAGGAAGTGGCCCATTTCAGTCTTTGTTCACAGTGAGGACTGTGTATACGAGAGGCTGAATGGAATGTAAAACCCTAAACTTAGAAAAGCTGATGTTTGCACTAAGGGAATTTGCAGATAAAGACAAAATTAGAAAAACAAGTAAGAGGAAGTTTCATGACAGAGATTAAATGAAAAGAAAACAAATGAGCCAGAAGAGGACTGGTTTATAAGGAAATTTGCCATCAAATGTGGATTGGTATGTCATGGTTATTGACCTTGATGTCCAATCATGGTCCCTACTTATAATGTATTCTTTGCTTTTCGCAGGGATTTTTATAAAGCAAAGATAAGTTGGTGAAAGAGGAAAGGTAAGTAATTGTAGGAAATCAGATTAGGCACTATGAAGTAGACTTTGTGTGCTAAAGGGATTGGATTGGAGAACTTCCTCTCTTCCTCCAGGAAAGGTTCTTTCTATATTTTATCTATTTTTCAAACAATAAAAAGTAAGATCTCTAAAGCTAATAACAATTAACATAAGAAGGACAACTGAATAATTAAGGGCAATTAAAATTTCTATTCCCATAATGAAAATCTACTTTAACACTAAGTCTAGGGTTTTCTGTGCACTATAATGTTAGGAATATTCAGAAGATAGATATTTATTTGTATTTGTTAAGAAAAGATGGGGTAGAGTCTAAAATAAAAAATTAGATGAATCATTTGGAAACACGTATAAGATGGTAGCAAATAATGCTGAGGTAAAGTCTGAAAGTAACATTTGCAAAGTATTTGCTTTCCCTGTCCCCCCTCCCCACCAGTTATTGGTAATGAGAACATAAATTAGAAAGGATACATCTAATAGATGAATTCTGTTTGCTTTGGTAGACTTTTGCAGATTAATCAGAGAACTTACATAAGGGTATGCTTTGAAATTAGAGATTAAGCTCTTCTAAAATGAACAAATTTGGTTGTGAATAAAATTCTAATTCATATTAGCTTAAAGATAGTTTATCTAGCTTTAGACACTCTAGAGGAAGAAGTTCAAGTGGCTTACATGATTATATGTAGAAACAAGATATAATTGAAAACCAAGAAAAAAATAACCCCTAATAAAAACAGACTTATAGGACAAATGGATGATGGTTAACAGACCTGTACTTTAAAATAACTATGCTTAATATGGTCAAGGAAATTTAAAAAAAAATGGAAATTTCAGCAAAAGATTGAAAAGTATTTTTAAAAAGCTAATGAAAATTGCAGAATGAAAAATATTCAATAACTGAAATTAGATCTCATAGGATGGGTGTAACAACATATTAGAGATGTTGAAGAGGGAATTACAGTATCAGGAGATCAATCAGAAGAAAATGCTTAGACTAAAGAGGAGATAGAAAAAAGGATGGAAAACACAAAAAGAGCATTAGATACTAAAGGGATATTGAGAAAAATTCTTATATACATGAAATAAGCATTATGGGAATTGCAGAATTTAAAATGAGAGAAAAAATAAGGCAGATGCAATATGTGCAGAGGTAATGAATGAGGATTTTCCAAAACTAATAAAAGACAAAAAGCTACAAATTTAGGAAGAGTTAGGAAGCTGTATCTGGATAATTAAACAAATAAACAAACAAATTACACAAAGGCACAGTATACTAAACTGTCTAAAAATATAAAAGAAAGAAAACCTTAAAAGCAGATATAGGAAAAGAGAGACTACCTTCAAAGGAACAACAATAAGAGCTGAGAATTGACTTCAACAGAAAAGAAATGGAAGGCTGAAGACAACACAATATTTTCAAAGCACTGAAAGAAAATAATTGCCAAACTAGAATTCTATACCCAGCAAAAATACCCTTCAAAGAAGATAAAGGTACTTGCAGACAAACAAAGCTAAGAGAATTTGTTAGCAAAATACCCCCACTAAAGGAAATGCTTAGGGTGTTCTTCAGACAGAAGAGAAACAGATGAAAGCACAGAGATAGTGAAAAGGAAGAGTAATGGAAAAGGTAGATGTACTGGTAAACCTGAATAAATTTTGGCTATATAGAACTATAATAATAAAACTATAATAGAACTAAAACTATAATAATATCTTGTGGGACTTAAAATACATATTGAATTAAAATTAACAAAAATAAAAGCAAATAATTTAAAAGGGGAGTAAATGAAATAATGTAAGGTAATAAAACTAATTTATCTTAGTCAAGAATGGATGTTGTAATCTTTACACTGCTGCCAACAGAACATTTTAAATTTTAAATTTAAATAGCAACTCATGGCTAGTGGCTGTTATTTCACAGGGCAATTTCAGAGTACACAAGCATACAGCACAAACACACACGAGTAAAAGAACTACTAAGCATATAGAAAATAGTGTATTAAAAATAATGAAATATGACAAGAAACAAAATAATAAAATATATATAAAATAATAAAACATAAGGCAAGAGATAAAGGAACCTGGAAGAGGAGGGACAAATAGAAACAAATAGCATGATGGTATATATACAAAAAAACATAACAGCAATTATACTAAACAAATTAAAGTTAAAGATTTAAAACTGGATTTAAAAACTATACATAAGTAGAGTTGCATACATTAAACATAAGAACACAGAAACGTTTAAAATAAAATGATAGAAATAATACTGACTACACAAAGATTAACTAAAGAAAAAGCTGACAGAGCTAAATTAATACCAGACAAGTAGACTTTAAGACTAAAAATAGTACCAGAGATAATGAAAAGCATTTCATAATGATAAAATGTTAGTCCACTAGGAAGATATAGCAATTCTAAATTTGCATACACCTAATAACATAGCTTCAAAATATACATAGCAAAGCTGGCAGAACTAAAAAGAGTAGACAAATCCACAATTACAGCAGCTGATTTTAACATTTCTGTTTTCTTTTAAAAAATACCTTTATTGGAGTATAATTTCTTTACAATGTTGTGTTAGTTTCTGCTGTACAACAAACAAAGTGAATCAGCTATATGTATACATATATCCCCATATCCCCTCCCTCTTGCATCTCTCTCCCACCCTCCTTATCCCACCCCTCTAGGTAGTCACAAAGCACCAAGCTGATCTTCCTGTGCTATGCGGCTGCTTCCCACTAGCTATCTATTTTACATTTGGTATTGTATAAATGTCAATGCTACTCTTTCACTTTGTCCCAGCTTCCCCTGCTACCCCCGTGTCCTCAAGTCCATTCTATACATCTGCATCTTTACTGCTGCCCTGCCACTAGGTTCATCAGTACCATTTTTTTTAGATTCCACATATGTGCAATAGCATCTGGTATTTGTTTTTCTCTTTCTGACTTACTTCACTCTGTATGAGAGCCTCTAGGTCCGTCCACCTCATTACAAATAACTCAATTTCATTCCTTTTTCTGGCTACATAATATTCCATTGTATATATGCGCCACATCTTCTTTATCCATTCATCTGTTGTTGAACATTTAGGTTGCTTCCATGTCCTGATATTGTAAGTAGTGCTGCAATGAACATTATGGCACATGACTCTTTTTGAATTATGGTTTTCTCAGAGTATATGCCCACTAGTGGGATTGCTGGGTCATATGGTAGTTCTAGTTTTAGTTTTTTAAGGAACCTACATACTGTTCTCCATAGTGGCTGTATCAATACACATTCCCAAGAGTGCAGGAGGGTTCCCTTTTCTCCACACCCTCTACAGCATTTATTGTTTGTAAATTTTTTGATCCTGGCCATTCTGACCGGTGTGAGGTGATACCTTATTGTGGTTTTGATTTGCATTTCTCTAATGATTAGTGATGTTGAACATCTCTTCATGGGTTTGTTGGCCATCTGTATGTCCTCCTTGGAGAAACGTCTATTTAGGTCTTCCGCCCATTTTTGGATTTGGGTTGTTTTTTTTGATATTGAGCTGCATGAGCTACTTGTATATTTTGGAGATTAATCCTTTGTCCATTGTTTCATTTGCAAATATCTTCCCCTATTCTGAGGGTTGTCTTTTAGTCTTGTTTATGGTTTCCTTTGCTGTGCAAAAGCTTTTGAGTTTCATTAGATCCCATTTGTTTATTTTTGATTTTATTTCCATTATTCTAGGAGGTGGGTCAAAAAAGATCTTGCTGTGGTTTATGTCATATAGTATTCTGCCTATGTTTTCCTCTAAGAGTTTTATAGTGTCTGGCTGCTAGAACACATGGAAAAGTAGCAAGATTTGAAACATTTAAATAGCAGAAACAGAGCATTTAATCACTTTTTGTGATGGGACTAGTTTAGAAATCTTTCCTCTCCTCCATGTTCCCACATGGCAAATTTTAAGAGGCATTTCTCATTTGTAATTATGAGTTGGAAATGGCTGTTAGGTGATGCTTATCAACCCCGAAAACTGATGATGGTGTTGCAGCTAAATTTGCAGTTGCTTATTTTTTCAAACCACTTTTTACAAAATTCCCGTATCTGTGATAGTTATCTTCCTTTTGTAAATTAGAAAATGTCAGTTTAGATAGACTAAATTACTATGAGATCCACAAATAATAAGTTTTGTGTAATATTAAGTATGTTGACTCCAATCTTCCACTCTTTCTACCAAGGCATTGTATAAAAAATGGCTTGTTAAGAACATTTAATTAGGAACCCTGTGTGTTCAATAAGCATCTGTTGCTGTCCATTGAGCACCTGCTCCATACCTTCTTTTGGAAGGCTGCTGTATAACAGAATGAAATGGACATGGAGTCTGAAGACCAGGGTCTGGGAATTACCTGGTTGGTGTGGTCAAGACGCATAAATATCCTCAGTTCTCAGTTTCCTCTTCTTTAAAGTAGGAGTGATATTTTCTACTTTATACAGAGTTATTAAGAGTCTTAAGGAGATGACATATGACTTTTCCAGGTTACACATGGGGATAGTAAGTAAAGCACCACAAATCAACATTTCTCTGGGTCCAACCTGACTTGCTCTGTGAGAATCCTGGCATCCTTCAATTCTGGATGCCACCAATGATGTCTCAGACTCTTTGCTACGTAGTCCTTTTGAAAAATAATAGTAGGTACCAGAAAAAGGAAGTAACATGGGCAAGAATATAAAATAGCATAAATAAATAAAAAAATTTAAAGGTACTATATATGAAAACGATTTGTGAATTCTAAAGCAATGTACTAAGAAAATATTGAGTTCCTCTTTCAACGTCTAGATACTATAAGGATTCAAAGATAAATAATATCTGGGTCCCACCTGCAAGAATGTTGTAATAATGTTCCATTTTCCTAGGCCTCTAGGTATTATATTAAACTGAAACCAATTTTTGAGTCAGTAATATCTGACAGAGTGATAATCTATAATTCAGTGTGTGTGCACTGAACTTAGTTTTATGCTTCAAATAGAGGGCCACACTAGGTTAATACTTCTCAAACGTTAACGTACATATAAACCTTCCTGGGATCTTGTTATAATGCAGATTCTAGTTCAGCAGGTCTTGGGCAGGGCCTGAGATTCTGCATTTCTAATCAGCTCCCACGTGATGCCAGTGCTTCTGGTCCAAGGACCACACTCTAAAAAGTAAGATCTTATATACCTTCTAAAGAAAGTAATTTGTTCTGGTAAAGATTCATGTATTCCGGTTAGGGTGCTTCGTTACAAACAATGCCAGCCTAACTCTGGTAATGTTAAGGAATTTATTACAAGGATATTTAGATAGCTCACAAGTATTAATGGAGATGCTAGGGAACCATGTTCAAGAAAGTGAGCAGGATAAAAAAAAAAGTCGCGGTCAAGATCATCTCAGGAACTGTCTGCTTAGGACAGTACTACTAGCATCAGTTCTGCTAGACTCTCCCCTAAGTGGTATTGGATTCTTGGCTGCCATAAATTGGGCAAATAACTTTTGGCCTTGAACCTTTGCCTTAGTCTCTAAATAGGTTCAGGGTGGTAGACTTGAGACACTGATTCACTATGAGAGGGAGTCCTTCCTCTAGTTGCTGAAACCACCCTTCATCCAAGGTATGCCTTCCACCTGTCTTGGAATTCCCCACAACTAGGAGAGGTATTTGGATGTTGGTACTCAATAGTCCAAAATGGCAAATGTCATTACACTCTTACGTCTTACAGAGGTATAGGCAACAAGAGACCATGTAGTCCAAATGCATCCTCTTGATAAATGAAAAATGTAATTTCCAGAGATGTTATGAAACTTGCTAAAGATTTTACATAAAGTTAGTGGGGAAAGAAAAGGTTAGGATTTTCAAATTATTTCCAATTTTCATCCTGTCCCATCTCCTGAATCCCTTGAAGATTTTTCCTTCATTGACTTAATTCATACCTTTTACAGAGGTTTAAGTGAAAAAATGAACAGATGGTAGATTTCAAAAGCCAGTGCCATTTTATGGTTTATGTTATGGATACGACTGGGTAAAAGTTTGTGTTACACAAAAGATGAGCTGTGACAATAGAATAGTGAAACTGGATTTATTTAACTCTGCAGAAATTAGCAATCTCTTTACTTAATAAGTACATTCATTAAGAGGCTAGAAGAGAGATAAATACGTAAAGGGAAAGATATCTCTATACTACACTGAATAGGTAGTGTTTTAAATGAGTTCACCCTTAATGGGGGTACATAGGAAATTTTCAGTTAAAAACTTAACAAAAATCAGAGGGAACATATTTTACAGTGTCTCTTTAAGAATCGTCAAATGAATTTCTTTCTAAAGGTACATAAACACATTCACACACAACTATATCCTTCATGGCTGGGACTGAGAGCTTCCAAGTTATTTTCGATGGCAAATTTTAACCCAGAGGAAGTTTTATGGCTGAGTTAAAAGCCCCTAAAAGCAAAGGTTGCAATGGAAATGCTGACAGAGTCCATGCCATGGCAACATTTGTGAGTCTAGTTTTATTAAAACAATAAACTTTTGTTCAAGTGGAAGTGAATGTAAAAACAGCAGAAAAAGGGCCCCTTCCTGTGTCTAATGCCTAATCTCTCTCTGTTATTTCCTTGCCAGAGCTCTGATCCTGAGCTTGCTAGGTCGCACATGCAATTATTGGTCTGAAATCAACTCTTGCACTCCAGGTCCTTATAAAAAGGCCAATAAAACAGCAGGAGAGAGAGCTCATCTCTGTACTTGTTAAAGTGGATACCAAATGTATACTCAAGCAGGGCACTGAGTATATTTATCATGGGCACCAGAATCAGGTTTTTAATTTGCTAACTGACTTTGTATGTACTTCTGTGCCAGATGATTATCTAACAAATTATATGTGTTTCCTCCTTTACTGCCAAGTAACATATCAAGGTCTAAATAATACCTCATGTGGTACACACTGTGCGTGCTCAGTAGACAGATGGAAGAAAACGGGGGGGGGGTGCAGAGGCTTATTCCTCGTGCAATGCTGTTAGCAGGGCAGGCGGAGTTGGTTAATGTTTTTCACATTTGAAGTCTATGACCCTCGGAGGTGTGGGGACACGGGGAAAATAAGAGTGCTCTGCTTCCTCTGCCCTCCTTCTTCCCTAAGTGATACTGTGCATAGTGTTTGCAAATGATGCGAATCTAGCAGGAGAATAAGGACCATCCGGGAAACACTTTTCAAAGAATGGAAACAAGGACAAAAATATCAATGAAACCAAACTAAAATGTGAAGGAAATCATATAAAATATGATGAAATTCCCCCCAGAAGACATTGAAAAGAACCTTTGCGTTTACAGAAAGTTACTGGACAAAACAAAAGGGAATGAGATGCTTGAAAAGTAACGGTAGGCTGGAGGCAAAAGGGCGGTGGATTGGTGAGAAATTTTCCATTGCCCAGAGAACTGTTTGAACTTACCAGAACAAATGAGCCCGAATTTGCTCTACTAATTAAATTATAACAGGAGGTCCTGTGTTCACATCTTCCAGCTACCAAGTCCTATCAGTTTAGAACAGGCATTCTCAAGCCAAACTGAAGATTAGAACCCCCTGGGGGTGCTTAAAAATCACAATGGCCAGTGCACATCCCAGAACAATTAACTGCAAGTTTCTGGGGGCCGGGGGTCAGATGTACTTTAGTATTTTTAAAGCTCCCAGGTGATTCCAGGGTACAGCCGAGGCGGTGGACCACTGACCACAATATTTCTGGGACCCAGTAGCCCTAGAAATATTGACCTTTCAACTGAAGAAAAACTACAGATGTTTGTGGCAGTACATTTCCTCTAGGCAATTTACCGCACGCCTTTGACTGTTACCAGAATTCACAACTTGGTTCTCTCGCTCATAGCCCAGTTGGTAGAATTTCTATAGCAGATGTTTGACATTAACAAATAGAAGCTTCCACCCCTTTGTGTTTAACAAGTAACAGCAGGACCTTGTCTGAATAATGATCAGTGCTGATCAAGTTTAATCCCCTTAAAAATTGCTATTTCTTCCTCTATTCTATAAGCTAGCTGACCTCTAGATGCACAAAGCCACACTGTAGACAGTGGGAAGTTGGTTTCAGAACTAACTGAGCTGTCAATTGCTATGCACCCCATCTTATTTAGTTATTAAGATTGAATTTATGGAAGGTGGTTGATTATTCCAGCCATCAGAAGGACTGTTCTGAATGCACTCAATTCTTTCTTCATCAGCTATTCTCAGGGCCAAAACACTCAAAAGGATGGATAACATTTGGAATGTGGAGAGGGCAAAGTCAAGCCCAACTGGGACTCCAAAAAGCCTGTGGAGAGTCTTTTCTCATGTGCTTTTGCTTGGATTTCATTTTATTTTTATTTTTTCATCTTTATGGGAGTATAATTGCTTTACAATGTTGTGTTAGTTTCTGCTGTACAACAGAGTCAGTTATATGTATACATATATCTCCATATCCCCTTCCTCTTGAGCCTCCCTCCCACCCTCCCTATCCCACTGAGGGTAGTTGTACACAAAGACTGTTAAAAAGATAGGGCAAAATCCCTTGATAAAGCAGCTTTGATGGTTTCTAAAATTATTTTTTTATCACCTTTATTGGAGTATAAATGCTTTACAATGGTGTGTTAGTTTCTGCTTTATAACAAAGTGAATCAGCTATACATACATATATATCCCCATATCACCTCCCTCTTGTGTCTCCCTCCCACCCTCCTTATCCCACCCTTCTAGGTAGTCACAAAGCACCGAGCTGATCTCCCTGTGCTAAGGGGCTGCTTCCCACTAGCTATCTATTTTACATTTGGTAGTGTATATATGTCCACGTAACTCTCTCACTTCGTCCCAGCTTACATTTCCTCCTCCCAGGTCTTCAAGTCCATTCTCGATGTCTGCATCTTTATTTCTGTCCTGCCCCTAGGTTCTTCAGAATCATTTTTTAAAATTCTATGTATATGCGTTAGCATACAGTATTTGTTTCTCTCTTTCTGACTTACTTCACTCTGTATGACAGACTCTAGGTCCATCAACCTCACTACAAATAACTCAATTTGTTTCATTTTATGCCTGAGTAATATTCCATTGTATATATGTGCCACATCTTCTTTATCCATTCATCTGTCGATGGACACTTTCATGTCCTGGCTACTGTAAATAGAGCTGCAATGAACACTGTGGTACATGTCTCTTTTTGAATTATGGTTTTCTCAGGGTATATGCCTAGTAGTGGGATTGTTGTGTCGTATGGTAGTTCCATTTTTAGTTTTTTAAGAAAACTCCATACTGTTCTCCATAGTGGCTGTATCAATTTACACTCCCACCAACACTGCAAGAGGGTTCCCTTTTCTCCACACCCTCTCGAGCATTTATTGTTTCTAGATTTTTTTGATGATGGCCATTCTGACTGGTGTGAGGTGATACCTCATTGTAGTTTTGATTTGCATTTCTCTAATGATTAGTGATGTTGAGCATCCTTTCATGTGTTTGTTGGCAATCTGTATATCTTCTTTGGAGAAATGGCTATTTAGGTCTTCTGCCCATTTTTGGATTGGGTTGTTTGATTTTTTTTGATATTGAGCTGCATGAGCTGCTGGTAAATTTTGGAGAGAAATCCTTTGTCAGTTGCTTCATTTGCAAATATTTTCTCCCATTCTGAGGGTTGTCTTTTTGCCTTGTTTATGGTTTCCTTTGCTGTGCAAAAGCTTTTAAGTTTCATTAGGTCCCATTTGTTTATTTTTGTTTTTATTTCCCTTTCTCTAGGAGGTGGGTCAAAAAGGATATTGCTGTGATTTATGTCATTCAGTGTTCTGCCTATGTTTTCCTCTAAGAGTTTTACAGTGTCTGGCATTACATTTAGGTCTTTAAACCATTTTGAGTTTATTTTTGTAATGGTGTTAGGGACTGTTCTAATTTCATTCTTTTACATGTAATTTCATTTTTTACATTATTTTTACATGTCCAGTTTTCCCAGCCCCACTTATTGAAAAGGCTATCTTTTCTCCACTGTATATTCTTGCCTCCTTTATCAAAGATAAGATGACAATATGTGCATAGGTTTATCTCTGGGCTTTCTACGCTGTTCCATTGATCTATATTTCTGTTTTTGTGTCAGTACCATACTATCTTGATTACGGTAGCTTTGCAGTATAGTCTGAAGACAGGGAGTCTGATTCCTCCAGCTCCATTTTTCTTTCTCAAGATTGCTTTGGCTATTCAGGGTCTTTTGGGTCTCCATAAAAATTCTGAAATTTTTTGTTCTAGTTCTGTGAAAATTGCCATTGGTAGTTTGATAAGGATTGTACTGAATCTGTAGATTGCTTTGGGAAGTACAGTCATTTTCACGATGTTGATTCTTCCAATCCAAGAACGTGGTATATCTCTCCATCTGTTTATATCATCATTAATATTTTTCATCAGTATCTTATAGTTTTCTGCATACAGGTCTTTTGTCTCCTTAGGTAGGTTTATTCCTAGGTATTTTATTCTTTTTGTTGCAATGGTAAATGGGAGCGTTTCCTTAATTTCTCTTTCAGATTTCTCATCATTACTGTATAGGAATGCAGGAGATTTCTGTGCATTAATTTTGTATCCTGCTACTTTACCAAATTCATTGATTAGCTCTAGTTGTTTCCTGGTAGCATCGTTAGGATTCTCTATGTATAGTATCATGTCATCTGCAAACAGTGACAACTTTACTTCTTCTTTTCTGATATGGATTCCTTTTATTTCTTTTTCTTTGCAAATATTTTCTCCCATTCTGAGGGTTGTCTTTTTGTCTTGTTTATGGTTTCCTTTGCTGTGCAAAAGCTTTTAAGTTTAATTAAGTCCTATTTGTTTATTTTTGCTTTTATTTCCATTACTCTAGGAGGTGGGTCAAAAAAGATCTTGCTGTCTTTTATGTCAAACAGTTTTTTTCCTATGTTTTCCTCTAAGACTTTTATAGTTTCTTGTTTTACATTTAGACCTTTAATCCATTTGGAGTTTATTTTTGTGTATGGTGTTAGGAAGTGTTCTAATTTCATTCTTTTACATGTAGCTGCCCAGTTTTCCCAGCACCACTTACTGAAGAGGCTGTCTTTTCTCCATTGTCTGCTCTTGCCTCCTTTGTTGTAAATTAGGTGCCCTTATATACGTGGATTTATCTCTGGGCATTCTCTCCTGTACCATGGAACTATGTTTCTATTTTTGTGCCAGTACCATACTGTCTTGATTACTGTAGCTTTGTGGTATAGTTTGAAGTTGGGAAGCCTGATTCCTCCAACTCTGTTTTTCTTTCTTAAAATTGCTTTGGGTATTCAGGGTCTTTTGTGTTTCCATATGAATTGTAACATTTTTTGTTCTAATTCTGTGAAGGATGCCATTGGTAGCTTGATAGGGATTGCAATGTATCTGTAGATTGCTTTGTGTAGTATAGTCATTTTCACAATAATGATTCTTCCAATCCAAGAACATGGTATATTTCTCCATCTGTTTATGTCATCTGTGATTTCTTTCATCAGTGTTTTATAGTTTTCTGAGTACAAGTCTTTAGCCTTCTTATGTAGGTTTATTCCTAGGTATTTTATTCTTTTTGTTGCAGTGGGAAATGGGAGTGTTTCCTTAATTTCTCTTTCTGATATTTTTTTGTTGGTGTATAGGAATGCCAGAGATTTCTGTGCATTAATTTGGTATCCTGCGACTTTACCAAAATCATTGGTTAGTTCTATTCGTTTTCTGGTGGCATCTTTAGGATTTTCTATATATAGTATCATACCATCTGCAAACAGTGACAGTTTTACTTCTTCTTTTCCAATTTGTATTCTTTTATTTCTTTTTCTTCTCTGATTGCTGTGGGTAGGCCTTCCAAAACTATGTTGAATAAGACTGGCAAGAGTGGATATCCTTGTCCTGTTGCTGATCTTAGTGGAAATGCTTTCAGTTTTTCACCTTTGAGTATGATGATTACTGTGGGTCTGTCATATATGGCCTTTATTATGTTGAGGTAGGTTCCCTCTGTGCCCATTTTCTGGAGAGTTTTTATCATAAGGGGTGTTGAATTTTGTCAGAAGCTTTTTCTGCATCTATTGAGATGATCATATGGTTTTTATTCTTCAATTTGTTAAAATGGTTTATCACATTGTTTGATTTGCATATATTGAAGGATCCTTGCCTCCCTGGAATAAATCCCACTTGATCATGGTGTATGATCCTTTTAATGTGCTGTTGGATTCTGTTTCTTAGTATTTTGTTCAGAATATTTGCATCTATGTTCACCAGTGATTTTGGTCTATAATTTCTTTTTTTGTGATACCTTTCTCTGGTTTGGGGATCAGGGTGATGGTGGCTTTGTAGAGTGAATTTGGGAGTGTTTCTCCCACTGCAATGTTTTGGAAGACTTTGAGAAGGATCATTGTTAGCTCTTCTCTAAATGTTTGATAGAATTCGCCTGTGAAGCCAACTGGTCCTGCGGTTTTGTTTGTTGGAAGATTTTTAAGTATGGTTTCAATTTCATTACTTGTGATAGGTCTGTTTACATTTTCTAATTCTTCCTGGTTCAGTCTTGGAAAATTGTACCTTTCCAAGAATTTGGCTGTTTCTTCGTGGTTGTCCATTTTATTGGCATATAGTTGTTTGCATTAGTCTCTTATAATCCTTTGTATTTCTGCAGTGTCAGTTGTGATTTCTCCTTTTTTATTTGTAATTTTATTGATTTGTGTCCTCTCCCTTTTGTTCCTAATGAGTCTGGCTAAGGATTTATCAATTTTGTATATCTTCTCAAAGAAGCAGCTTTTAGTTGTATTGATCTTTGCTATTGTTTCGTTTCTATTTCATTTATTTCTCCTCTGATCTTTATGATTTCTTTCCTTCTACTGACTTTAGGTTTTCTTTGTTCTTCTTTCTCTAGTTGTTTTAAGTGTAGGGTTAGAGTGTTTATTTGAGGTTTTTCTTGTTTCTTGAGGTGAGATTGAATTGCTATAAACTTCCTTCTGAGAACTGCTTTTGCTGCATCCCATAGGTTTTGGGTTGTCATATTTTCTTTGTCATTTGTTTCTACATATTTTTTAATTTCTTCTTTGATCTCTTGATTATTTAATAGTGCACTGTTTAGCCTCCATGTATTTGTGTTTTTTACAGTTTTTTTTTCCTGTTACTGATTTCCAATCTCATAGCGTTGTGGTCAGAAAAGATGCTTGATACGATTTCAAATGTCTTACATTTTCTGAGGCTTGATTTGTGACCCAAGATGTGATCTATGCTGGAGAATGTTCTATGTGCACTTGAGAAGAAAGTGTATTCTGCTACTTCTGGGTGGAATGTTCTATAAATATCAATTAAATCTATCTGGTCTGTTGTGACATTTAAAGCTTGTGTTTCTTTATTTATTTCTGTTTGGATGATCTGTCCATTGGTGAAAGTGGGGTGTTAAAGTTCCCTACTATTTTTGTGTTACTGTCAATTTCTGCTTTCATGGTTGTTAGCATTTGCCTCATGTATTGAGGTGCTCCTATGTTGACTGCATAAACATTTATAATTGTTATATCTTCTTCTTGGATTGATCCCTTGATCATTATGTAGTGTCCCTCCTTATCTCTTGTAACAATTTTTATTTTAAAGTGTATTTTATGTGATACGAATATTGCTACTCCAGCTTTCTGTTGATTTCCATTTGCATGGAATACCTTTTTCCATCCGTTCACTTTCAGTCTGTATGCGTCCATAGGTCTGAAGTGGGTCTCTTGTAGACAGCATATGTATGGGTCTTGGTTTTGTATCCATTCAGCCAGTCTGTGTCTTTTGGTTGGGACATTTAATCCATTTAAATTCAAGGTTATTATCGATGTGTATGTTCCTATTATCATTTCCTTAATGGTTTTGTGTTTGTGTTTGTGTGTCTTTTTCTTCTCTTGTGTTTCTCATGTAGAGAAGTTTCTTTAGCCTTTGTTATAAAGCTGGTTTGGTGTTGCTGAATTCTCTTAGCTTTTGCTTGTGTGAAAAGCTTCTGAATTCCCCATCAAATCTGAATGAGATCTTTGCTGGGTAGAGGAATCTTGGTTGTAGGTTTTTCTCTTTCATCACTTTAAGTATATCCTGCCACTCTCTTCTGGCCTGCAGAGTTTCTGCTGAAAAATCAGCTGATAACCTTAATGGGGATTCCTTTGTCTGTTATTTTTTTGTTTTTCTCTTGCTGCTTTTAATATTTTTCCTTTGAATTTAATTTTTGTTAGTTTGATTAATATGTGTCTTGGTGTGTTTTTCCTAGGGCTTATCCTGCATGGGAATCTGTGTGCTTCCTGGACTTGGATGACTATTTCCTTTCCCATGGTAGGGAAGTTTTCAACTATAATCTCTTCAAATATTTTCTCAGACACTTTCTTTTTCTCTTCTTCTTCTGGGACCCCTATAATTTGAATGTTGATGCATTTAGTGTTGTCCCAGAAGTCTCTGAGATTGTCTTCAATTCTTTTCATTCTTTTTCATTTATTCTGCTCCTCAGCAGTTATTTCCACCATTTTGTCTTCCAGCTCACTTATTCGTTCTTCTGCCTCAGTTATTCTGTTATTGATTCTTTCTAGTGTATTTTTCATTTCAGTTATTGTGTTTTTCATCTCTGTTATTTTGTTCTTCAGTTCTTCTAGATCCTTCTTAAACATTTCTTGTATTTTCTCAATCCGTGCCTCCCTTCTATTTCCGAGATTCTGGATCATCTTTACTATAATTACTCTGAATTCTTTTTCAGGTAGATTGCCTATTTCCTCTACTTTTATTTGATCTTGTCGATTTTTTACCTTCCTCCTTCATCTGTAACATATATTTTTGCTGTCCCTTTTTTTTTTTTTTTTTTTATGAATGGGATTGTGTTCCTGTCTTACTGCTTGTTTGGCCTGAGGCTTCCAACAGTGGGGTTTGTAGGCTATTGGGTAGAGCTGGGTCTTGGTGCTGAGATGAGGAACTCCATGAGACCTCACTCTGGTGAATATTCCTTGGGGTCTGAGGTTGTCTGTTAATCCAGTGGTTCGGACTCAGAGCTCCCACTGCAGTAGCTTTGGCCTGACCCCCAGCTCATGAGCCAAGATCCCACAAGCCACGTGAGGTGGCAAAAAAAGAGAATAACAAAGTAAAAAGTAAAATTAGACTGGGAAACTAACAGGTATGTTAGAAAGGATATAAAAATAAAAACATAGATGAATCAACAACTGGAAGGCAAAACAGTACAACGATAGTAAAAAAGAGGAGGAGGGAAAAGAAAAAAAATAAGAAAAGAGAAAAAGTAAGAAAACGGGGAAAAGTCCTTGGCTGTGGAGGGTGGGGACTAAGCAAGGGTGAGATTTGGGTGGTGGGCAGGGCCAATGCTCAGGACCCACAAGGCTGCAGAAGGTCTTGGGGCCTGTGGGGGGTGGAGCTTAGGCTCAAGGAACAGAAGGGGCCCAGGTGTGCACTCCATCCCTGTTCTCAGAGGGCAGGGGACTTCACCTGGGAGTGCAGCAGGCTTCTTGGGCTCAAATGCTTGGGGCAAATGCCCTCTTCTCCTCTCCTGCTCCTCCAGTCTGGGAGAGCTCCTCTCGCCTGCCTCTCCTGATCTCCCCGGCTTCAGGAGGTGCTGATCCTGTCTGGCCTCCACTTCTCCTCCCCCCTCAGTCTCTCCATATCCTACTGGTTCACCTGGTGGTTCTTCCCATCTCCTTGGGCATCAGAGTCTTCCACCAGCGGCAGCCGCCCTAGTTGTGGGGAGAGGCTAACTCCGTGTCTTCCCACATCGCCATCTTGACTCTGCCTCCTTGACGCATGGTGAAGACCGCCGAGTATGACACTGGCCAGGCTGCTTTCTTCACCTACAGAAACTACTACCGGATCAGTGATGGGCACTGGTCTTGCCCACCTTGATGACAAGGACCACTCTTGTGAAAGGATGTCAATCAAAAATGGACGTCTCATGTGCTTTTTTTTTTTTTTTTTTTTGCGGTACGCGGGCCTCTCACTGTTGTGGCCTCTCCCGTTGCGCAGCACAGGTTCCGGACGCGCAGGCTCAGCGGCCATGGCTCACGGGCCCAGCCGCTCCGCGGAATGTGGGATCTTCCCGGACCGGGGCACGAACCCGTGTCCCCTGCATCGGCAGGCGGACTCTCGACCACTGCGCCACCAGGGAAGCCCTCAGGTGCTTTTAATGTTTCACATTTTAGTCACATTTTCATGATAATAAACTGTTACTTTGGGCAAAGAGTTGTTTCTAAATAGCCAATGAATTGCATGTATGTACATCAACTGGGTTACTGATTCATTTATAAGGAAACATCTTTCAGCCCCCTGGCCTCTTGCTCCTCCTGCTGCTCCTTATTTGTATGCATGCAGGAGAAGCATGGGCAGTGGACACCCTGAGCCAGCCGCTTCCAGCCCTGTCTGCACCCTTGGTGTTTGGGCTGCTTTCGCACCTTTTGGAAGAATCTGAGGCAAAACCAAGAGGTCCTGAGGAGTGTTGGTTACTCTTCACCTGCAGCTAGATCACGATACATTGATCAGCAAATGCTACTGTCTAGAGGAGAAGCTGCCCCTTCTCTGCACTCCAGTCTGGACCCTGGGCTAATGAAGCAGGATGCATTACCCTTTCAGTTTTCATTCTTCTTGGAGACATCTCGTAAAGCTCAACAAACATTCCCCCCCACCCCCCACCACACACACACCACTTTTCCTCTCCCTTCAATCCCTTTAGGAGCAATCCATTTAACAGAAGTTTTTGGGAGAATTTTTTAAAAAGTGAAAATCATGGCTTCCCTTTTGAGCTACCTTAATCTTTGAAGCATAATTTGACTGAAGGCAATGGATGTGACAAGTCTATGTTTATCATGATTTATTGTTCACAAATAATTTTATGTAGTATTGTTTTTTTCTCACAACTTCCTTTGTGAAGTTTTCGGAGCAGATATTGCCAGTCTTTCTAGACAGATAGGAAACTGAGACTTAGTGTTATTAAGAGACTTGCCTCAGCAGTCAAATGCACTTTAAAGTGTGTTTTACCAATTTTATGGAATTTTGTTATGTTTTGTTTTTAACAGTGGGAAGTGGCTAGCCATTGGGGATGTCAGAACACATTATTTTGTGCAAAAGAAACCCAGGTAAAATGTGACCTCATGAAATTTGAATTCTTTATAGAGTAATTTTTGAAGTTGAGTCTTCCTGTTCAGAAGCCTGATTGTAGCCCCTTGGCTAGTGCTTTTGATTGTCATTAGTGTTCTGTTATTCCATGCTCCCAAATCAGCCTCGGTCTCCAAAGCTGTTCCGGTTATAGACTTGCAGCTTCTTTACAATGAACCACCCATTACTTAAGGTACACTCTCAACTGAACAGCCCAATTTACATAGGGGTCCTAAGTGACTTCACTATCTTAGGCAAAGGGAAGCCAAGATGGCAAACAGTTTTACGCCGACATGTGAGTGGATAGTAACTATTGGCTAGTGGGTTTCCCCAAAAGCATGTGGTCAAGTAGATCACGGTAAAAGAAGCAAGGAAGTAGTACTAACAGTGGTGGCGAGGGAAAGTTCAGGTGAGAGGATCTGATAAGGTTTTCTTACTTGTCTCTAATCTCTTAGTATGTGTGAATACAAAAACTCATCCAGGAACTAAGTATCATCTGTTCATCTGAAGAGATGCAAGCACTGTGTGTCTTAGAAGGAAGAAAGTCAACTGCAAAGGAATTCTAGAAAAAAGTGGGATGTAAACAGTAGTGGGCACCAGATCTCCCATGTCATCTGGAACGTGGTGTTTCAGTGACTGGAAATAAGTAGGTAATCTCAAAGTTCCTCCTCAGTCTCTGCTTATAGCTGTCTACTTTAGCTTATTTTGAACTTATCTACCTTAAAACATCTTAATTAAATATGTTTCCAGAGTTCCAGAAAGGGGGTGAAAAATATATTTTCATATTATCTGGGAAAGTATGCACAGTATGTTGTTGGAGGTGATATGCTACGGATCCATAAATATAATATTTTTGGTAATTATAAGACAACTAGAGGATGATAGATACACTCTCTGAGAAATAAAATTTTTGGTTATCTTCTCAATAATGATGTTAAAAAGTGTTCACTTTAATGAGTTCTGGGCCTCCCATATCTTTTTTTCTTTTTCTTTTTTTTTTTTTTTGCGGTACGCGGGCCTCTCACTGTTGTGGCCTCTCCTGTTGCGGAGCACAGGCTCCGGACGCCCAGGCTCAGTGGCCACGGCTCACGGGCCTAGATGTGGCATGTGGGATCTTCCTGGACTGGGGCACGAACCCATGCCCCCTGCATCGGCAGGTGGACTCTCAACCACTGTGCCACCAGGGAAGCCCCCCATATCTTTTATTTATTAGAGTGCTTAAAGTTTTTTCTTCTTATTCTTTGATAACAATTTCCTTTATTTAAATGAGAGAGAGATGACTGGACATTAGAACCAGGAGGACATAATGATTTATTTAGCTCAAACTCCTACTTTTCAGAGTGCAACCTGAGGGTCAGAGAAATTATATGATTTGCCCAAAGTCACATATCTAGTTAGAGGCAGACCTAAGACTTAAACCAAGGAAAATATGCAGTGGATTCTTATTCTTGTTTCTTCTTTTTTCTTGAGCATTTCCAGATAAACGTGTTAAGTGGAAACCATTCATAAAGCAGGTAAAAAATAAGACAGAAAATGGTGTTTGAAGTACAGGGTTTTCTCAGAATGCTACGCTCAAAGTCAATAGTGGCCACCTCTGGCTGATCTTGATTTCCAAATTTTCCTTTGGACGTCTTTTATAATCCTGGCTGCAATCTCCCAGATTTTTTTGGTGCATGTTAATTGTTAATTTAGAAATTTATGAGTATCAATAATCACTCATTCTTTTCCAATAAAATTAAAACAGGAAATACAGGGATTTAAAAATATTATTTACTTGTTTGTGTCTCCACTATTCTGTAAAGCTTCCTGAAGACAGAGTGAATTATCTTGTTCACTGCTGTATTCCTGGTTCTTGGCACACAATAAATGCTCAATAAATGTTGGTGCACTTTTCAGGCCTGTCTCTAACTACTTGCCTTGAAAGCCAGTAAATACTTAGGCATGCATTTAAATTATCTGCTCACATAAAATGTTTTTCAGGTCTAATATAAATATACTTTTAATAATCTCCCTAGAGAGGCTAGCGAAAACATTTCCCTTCTACATTTGTGTTAACAATTTGAGAGCAACTTTTCTAGTGGTGAGAAAAATGTTCACTTGTAGGCATGATCTCACATAGGACAGAGTTGTGTTTTTGCAATCATTCAGTAAACAGTCATTGGTTATATTTTCCAAAGTGATTTTACATGCAACCTCTTTTGATTTTTATAAAATCCCTATGAAACAGGTGAGATTGGTATTATTATCATCATCATTAGCTTATGTAGGTGGGAGGAAAAATGACAGACCATTTCCTGCCAAAGAAGATTAAAAAAAAATCCAAAGTCATTGGAAATGTGGATGCATCTGACTCTAAATCCCATATACTTCCCCAAACCCTATGCTTCCTTCTAGAGAGAAACTGTGGCTTAAGGCTTTGATAAATTACTCATGATAATGTGCCCCCTTGTAAGTGCATTGGGGATCATGGTCCTGCTTCTGTACCTCTTAGTAGAGAAGGTCAAGTTAGTGGCTTCTTGGAAGTTTCCCTCTTCTATATGCAATCTACTCCTTTAATATAAAATTTGGTGGCCTCCATTATATGTCTTGATGTCAAATCTACACATGCAAAATTTCATAATCCTAAAAAAGTCAGAAACAAGCTATACCTTGGTTTTGGGAAAAATTTATTACAACCAAGTGCTGAGATAACAATAGAGTTTGGACAGGTCCTTTGAGTTTAGAGTCATAAGATTTCAAGTCATTTTAACAAATAACTGCAAGTACTATCTATGATTAAGGTGGACCTTGAATTTACAAGCATAAGTAAGGCACGTTTCATGTGTTTAGGAAATATGAGTTTCATGGAAGAGAATGGCCTAAGTAATTAACTGTACAATTCAACATTTGTTAAATGACAGGTATAACCAAACTGCTGTGAGGTATAGAGGAGGGATTAATTTTACTTGGCCCGATGAGGTTCAGTTTACAGGTGACACATAATCTGGCCTTTAAAAGATGAATTAGATTTTGTCAAACAAGAACCATCATCCCAGGTGAAGGATATAGTATAAGCAAAGGCCCAGTGGCATAATAATGCAAGACTTTTAGAGGAAATCATAGAAAGCTATTATAGTTAGATTATAAAGCTCTTGGGAGGAAATGATTGGAAATGAACATGGGAAATCATATGGGACCAGAGTTTTGAGTCCTTGAATATCAGATCCTGTTTGTGCTTATGGTTATTTTTGATGGGAAATCTGGGGAGTGGGGGCCAGATGTAGGTGACAGGACTTAAGCGTCTCACAAACAATGATTTAAACTGAAGTCCCAGGCTTGTGGAACCTGTGTGATTAAGATGCACCCACGTCATGTTGATTATGTGATTTTAGCAGACTTTTACAGGAGACCAATCTATGACACAAGGATCATGTGGATACTTACCAAGTTTATGTAATGTATATTGTGAATCAAATGGCCTATTGAATGGCTTCATGACTTGAATGTGCATGTAGGTCACCTGGGGAATTTGGTAAAATGCAGATTCTGATTCAGTAAGTCTGGGCTGGGGCCTGAGGTTCTGCATTTCTAATAAGCTCCCAAGTCAAGCTTCCGATTCATGGACTGTGCTTTGAGTAGAAAGGACATTTTGCACTGAACAAATGCCCAAGATTTTGTAAGTTTGCATTTGAGTTCTAATGCTTTTTGGATTTTTGTGATACAGGGAAAATTATTTAACCTTGCTGAATATCCTGGATTTTAGGGAATTGTCCTTTTAAGAATGTTGATATTAACATAGAAAACTTGCTTAACCTCAGATGATTATGGAAATGAACTCTATCAAGATCTTCCAGCAAATGATTATAAAGCACCAGACTAAATGTAAGACAAGTGACATCATTTAAAATAAGATATTTTCTTTGGAAGTAAACTTTTAGGCACTGAAACAATGAAGGAACTTTGTTTTTATACTATGTCTTATGTAGATTGAGGCTACCTGCCTAGGTCTCATAGAAGAGTCAGAAAATGGACACATTCAGTCTAAGATATTTAGATTTTTGCCTGGGAAACCAGAGTTTTAATTGTATAATGGCTTTTAATTATGTCATTATTGGAAAAAAGGTGTGGAAATCCCAATCTGGTCACATCACTTCAGTCTCTATAAACACCTCAAATTCTCTTGTATCACCAGCCAGCTTGTGTCCTTATATTCCCTGGACATCTCCAACTTACGTTCCCTGAATTAGTTACAGGACAATGAGTTACTTACAATTACTTACTCACACCACCATAATGCTTTTCTTTTTTTTTAAATAGATCTTTATTGGAGTATAATTGCTTCACCACACTGTGTTAGTTTCTGTTGTACAGCAAAGTGAATCAACCATATGCCTACATATATCCCCATATCCCCTCCCTCTTGCACCTCCCTCCACCCTCCCTACCGCACCCCTCTAGGTCTTCTCAAAGCACTGAGCTGATCTCCCTGTGCTATGATGCTGCTTCCTACTAGCTATTTTACATTTGGTAGTGTATATATGTCAATGCTACTCTAACTTCTCCCTAGCTTCCCCCTCCCTGTGTCTTCAAGTCCATTGTCTACGTATAGAGCTTTATTCCTGCCCTGCCACTAGGTTCATTAGTAGCATTTTTTTTTTTTTTTTAGATTTCATATATATGCATTAGCATACAGCATTTGTTTTTCTCTTTCTGACTTACTTCACTGTTTGACAGACTCTAGGTTTCTCCACCTCACTACAAATAACTCAAGTTTGTTTCTTTTTATGGCTGAGTAATATTCCATTGTATATATGTGTCACATCTTCTTTATCCATTCATCTGTCAATGGACATTTAGGTTGCGTCCATGTCCTGGCTATTGTACATAGAGCTGCAATGAACATTGTAGTACATGACTCTCTTTGAATTATGGTTTTCTCAGGGTATATGCCCAATAGTGGGATTTCTGGGTCATATGGTAGTTCTATTTTTAGTCTTTTAAGGAACCTCCATACTGTTCTCCATAGTGGCTATACCAATTTACCTTCTCACAACAGTGCAAGAGGGTTCCCTTTTCTCCACACCCTCTCCAGCACTTATTGTTTGTAGATTTTCTGAGGATGGCAATTCTGAGGGGTGTGAGATGATACCTCATTGTAGTTTAAATTTGCTTTTCTCTAATAATTAGTGATGTTGAGCATATTTTCTTGTGCCTCTTGGCCACCTGTATGTCTTCTTTGGTGAAATGTCTATTTAGGCCTTCCTCCCATTTTTTAATTGGATTGTTTGTTTTTCTGACATTAAGCTCCACCTCAACATAATAAAGGCCATAAATGACAAACCCACAGCAAACATCATACTCAATGGTGAAAAACTGAAAGCATTCCCACTAAGATCAGGAACAGGACAAGGATGTCCACTCTTGCCAGTCTTATTCAACATAGTTTTGGAAGGCCTACCCACAGCAATCAGAGAAGAAAAAGAAATAAAAGGAATACAGATTGGAAAAGAAGAAGTATAACTGTCACTGTTTGCTGATGACATGATATTATACATAGAACATCCTAAATATGCCACCAGAAAACTACTAGAACTAATCAATGAATTTGGTAAGGTTGCAGGATACAAAATTAATGCACAGAGATCTCTGGCATTCCTATACACCAACAATGAAGAATCAGAAACAGAAATTAAGGAAACAATCCCATTTACCATTGCAACAAAAAGAATAAAATACCTGGGAATAAACCTACTTAAGGAGGCAAAAGACTTGTACTCAGAAAACTATAAAACACTGATGAAAGAAATCAAGGATGACATAAACAGATACCATGTTCTTGGAGTGGAAGAAGCAATATTGTGAAAATCACTATATTACACAAAGCCATCTACAGATTCAATGCAATCCCTATCAAGCTACCAATGGTGTCCTTCATAGAATTAGAACAAAATATTTTACAATTCATATGGAAACACAAAAGACCCCAAATAGCCCAAGCAATCTTGAGAAAGAAACAGAGCTAGAGGAATCAGGCTCCTGGACTTCAGACTGTACTACAAAGTTACAGTAATCAAGACAGTATGGTACTGGCACAAAAACAGAAATATAGATCAATGGTACAGGATAGAAAGCCCAGAGATAAACCCACGCACATATGGTCACCTAATTTACAACAAAGGAGGCAAGAACAGACAATGGAGAAAAGACAGCCTGTTCAATAAGTGGTGCTGGGAAAACTGGGCAGCGCAGCTACATGTAAAAGAATGAAATTAGAACACTTCCTAGCACCATACACAAAAATAAACTCCAAATGGATTAAAGGTCTAAATGTAAGACCAGACACTATAAAAGTCTTAGCAGAAAACATAGGAAAAACACTCTTTGACATAAACCACAGCAAGATCTTTTTTGACCCACCTCCTAGAGTAACGAAATTAAAAACAAAAATAAACAAATGGGACCTAATGAAACTTAAAAGCTTTTGCACAGCAAAGGAAACCATAAACAAGGCAAAAAGACAACCCTCAGAATAGGAAAAAAATATTTGCAAATGAACAAACGGGCAAAGGATTAATCACCATAATGCTTTGTTGTCCCGCTTTTTCCTCTCTTAAAAGGAGTACACAATATTCCATTGTGTATTGAATTACTCAGAAAGATTGAGACTTCTGGAAGTTCAAAAACAAGTCAAAGTTTTGTATCTGAGAAATATTTCTGGAAAAAAGATTCTACATTGAATCTCACAAAAACAAGATAATTCTATCTTTAAAATATTTCTTGCCACAGGATATCAGCTGGAGAAAATAGTTCACTTTTGATTCTAATCACTGAACTAAGAACTTAAGGCCAGGTCACTTTGTTGTTGTACCGTTAAGATTAACTTCTACTTTTTAAAAGCTGTTATTTGGTTAAACTACATTCTCCTAATGGATACTCTAAAAAGACCATGAAGAAACAAAAACAAAACCCCCCAACAAACAAACAGAACCTCCAAGTCATTTAGATCCTTAAGGGAATTTGAAGAAATAAAAAGACTGATTATTTTCTCTAAAGAAAAGCGTGCCTGTGTCAGATACAGATTAGGGCATAGTTTATATGATTAAGATAGCAAGTATGAGATTACTTGGAGGTCACATAATCATATGTACAAGTTTAGAACTTGGTTTAATCTTTCACGAAATGAAAAATAAATATTAGTTTCCATTTTTCATTTTAGAAACACATCCTATATGTGCCAAGCACTTTATTATGGGCAAAGATTAGTCAGGAAACAAAACAATTCCAAGATTTTCCAACAACAAAAAACATGGAAAGTAATCATCTCTAACGACAGAACACATTCGCAATTCAAGTATCTTGGTATTTCAGGATGTTGGCAGATTTCACAAGTGTTTTTAGATATTTTTAAAGTGTCCTAAAATTGTCCATGGGTAAATCATTAAATACTTGTTACATAGTATAAGAACCACAAACATAAGTTTTCATGAGGAGAAACAGTGGATGGTCAAGTGAGGTCTGGCTGAGAAATCAGAAAATTAAGATTAGATTCCAAGTTTGCCACTAACTGAATGATTGACTACCTACCTACCCACCTACCTACTTATATATTGAAGTTATCCCAGTTAAGGTTTTCAACTTTTCTGATCCTCAATTCCTCATGTGTAATATGGGAGTGATACTATAAGCCCTGCCTTCTACCAACAGTTGTTTGAGAGACCACACTAGATCAGGAACAAGCAAATGCTTTGTGGACGTTGAAGTGCTTTACAAAAACAAGGTAAGACTGTGTTTGTGCTACTATTGTGCAGTCTAGGGGATATTCAGTAATGTATTTTCAAAAGTTACTACATTTATTTTGAGAGTTGTTGACGGTTGGGCTCCATGAGAAGCAGATTCTGAGAAGGAGATTAGCATGCAGGACGTTTATTAGATCCATACCTTGGTAGGGAAGGAAGCAGGACTGGGCTGAAGGAGGAGCTGACCTGTGAAACAGTCCCAAGGGAGGCCCCAGCTAGCGCTGTGGGGAGCTCTGAAGCTTGGGTGATCCTTTAGAATTGTGTAAGGTGGGGCAAAGTGCTCTGTGCCAATCAGTCATTGGATGTGGGCTCTCCTGAGAAGGAGGCACGAACTTGAAGAAGGTGAACTGACAGTGGAAGGCCATCTGCCAGCAGCATTCCCAGTGAGGAGCTAAGTTTATTATTCCAAGCAGGGATTCTGTGTGTAAAATGTGCTTTGGCTAAAATACTAGGGCAGTCAAATGTTCTTTTATTTAGGCTGCATCATATTAGTGTCTCACAGTGTTTTGCCAGGTTTCTACTTAAATAGGAAGAGTCATATTAAAATTTTTTCCTCGCAAATATAGTTAGAATAGTATTTCTTGAGAACTGATCTTCATAATTCCAGTAAACCGTTTTTTGTTCTAAATTTTATGATAAAAATTTACAAAAGTACTGTTTTCATCTAGCATTAGTTTAGCCTAATATGGTAAAAATACTTAAGAATCTTTCAGGACCCACAACTATTTTTCTGAAGAAAGGGTGAGCGTGCACATTACTGCTCTACATGTTATGACAATGGTGTCACCTTCCATACACAGAGCATCTCAGTTGACATTCAGGATAGGCCGTGAAGTACTCAGGGTGCTATTGCCCTTCCCGTTTTATAGGAGATGAAAATAAGGCTCAGAGAGCTGACATTATTTGTACAAGGTCGCAATGCTTGCAAAACCATGCAAACGTTCAGTTTTCTGACTTTAAATGCAGTAGTGCTGTTCTCTTTTCACTCTAAAACATTCTCCCTGAGTAGAAGATTGGCCTCCACGAGCATGAACTTCACGTGTGAGTTCTGAGCATTGGTTTTTATCTCACTAGGTCAGTGATGGTAGGCTATTTTTCCTCCCCTAAATCTTCTATCTCTTGAATTAAAGTATAGTAATATTTATCTCTCTGTTTAATTATAAATATTTCCTGAGTATTTATAAGATGGCAGACATTGTACTAGGCCCTGGAGTATAAGCATAGATGAGATATAGCTCCTGCTCTCAAGAAACTTAACATCTACTAATTCTGGCTTAACACTTGCCTGGGGAAGTTTCTGGACATTGACAGAGAGGGTTTTCTTTCCATTGAATTAGAAAATAAGGGCTCTGTTATGTAGCCTTTTGCTTCGGAATCTCAGATACACTTTCATTTAAGAATTGTAGTGATGCATAAGATACAGACTGTCAGAGTGCACAAATGTGGTGTCCCATCTTGCCAGGCTCTCATTCTTATAAGGAGTGGAGGTGGAAGACATGAGGAAATAAAGATTTCTAGAATGTTCTAATCTTTTTCTGAAAGTTAAACAAAACCCCCAAATAGCTAGCTGCATATCTTTTGTAATTCAGTGAATGTCTTCCCCATTATTGTCTTGAGAACATTTCGACTCATAAGTTTCAAGTTACAGTTTGGGAAACTTTCTCACTTTTAGTACCTGAATAATGACATGGTGTAATGATTATAAAACCAAAATACAAGAAGGCTCTGGAGAGTGCTAAAAAATTGTTACTGATTAGCTGAAATACTATCTCTGAGTAGTTTAAAAGAGAACACATTCTCAATGTCTATTTATTTTGGAATTATATTTAGAAGGTGCCCCAGAAAAAGTGCCAAATAGAGCCACCTGTGCCAACTGTCATAGCTAGAGCTGGACAAGGCCATTGACTGTGAATAAAATAAGGATTGATGAGGGAGCCAGGCCTGCTAATAGTCAGTTGAAATTCTGCTTGCATCATAGTGACAGAGCCTACACACTGAAATGTATTCATTTTCCTATTTGTTGCTGGCTTATACATCAGTAATCAGGAGTTGACACTTCTGCTCATGGGCTATTAAAATGTCTTTACATGAACCGGGCTGCCTAAATGGTCCTATTTTGATCTAACACATTTATATTTGGCAGAACTGGCCAACACATGGGGTATTGGGTTTTTTTTTTAAAGATCAAGTGTATTATTAATGAAAGGTGTCATCTTTTTTCTTTCCTGCTCGACCTTTTATTTCAAGTGAATATACTTAGCTTAGAAGTCTAAATTTTTGAGGTGAATAGCAAAAGGCCTATAGAAGATGATGCAAATATTTCCTAGATACAACTTGATCATCAGAATGAACTTTTATAACACTGCATATTCTAAAGATGTTACAAGATAGTCTTATAAATTAAACAGTATGATGACTTCTATTTCAGAAATAATCAGTAGATCCAAAGTTACATACATTAATTAGCACCTTTTATTGTCAAATCTCTAAAAGCAGGTAGCATGGACTGAGCCATGATTTATCACTCACATGCACAACGTTCTTTATGGTGACAAAAGTTCTATTTGGAATAAAATTGACTTTTGTTGTTATTGGCTTGAGTAACTCAAGCCTTAGACTAGTAGTTACATTGATGTGACTATTTTAGTAAACGGATATGCATTGTCGGAGGGAAAAAATATATTAGATGTATCTATCAAAAAATATTGTTATTTAAAACTTTCCCAGCCCCTGAAATTAGACAGTTTATAGACAAATTCTACATTTGCTGGCTATAAATCAGTTTATATTTTAAATATTCAGAGAAGATAATATTAAGAAGAGTAAAAAAATACTTTTTTTTTTTGTAAGAAAATCTTTTGGAAGTTATTACTATTGGACTCTCTTATGGAGAAATTAGGTCATTTTTGGCCCATTTGGTTGTATTAAGAGAATAACCTGTTCTAGTTTTGTTTCTTCAAGGGGCTAGATTTTCTCCAAAGCATCTATACACTGTAAACAAGAAGCATAATTCTATCTGTAACACTAGCTTCAGATATACAGAAAGATGATGAGGCCAGAATTCTTACAAAATCTTTGAAGTTACTGTTTAATCACCAGCTTTAAAAAATGTTTTGTATCTTTTAGAATAAATACTATTTTGACACTACCATTTCCCCTCACTAAAATAGTGTAAATTAGTCAACAATTTAAAAATTAACTGATTATTTGATTAATAATGAACAATGATCAAAGAACTTATTTTCAGAAGCAAGGCAAACATCATGGGCTTCAACTTAGGTAACTAGATTAAATAAACATCTATACTTCACCTATTGTATTAATCCCATGTTCCTGATAAGTACTTGTGAATTTATTTAACAGGATGAGATAATTACAGATAATAGCACTGGCTAAGAGATAACAGTTTGATTGATCTATCTACCAACCAATTTATAATCGTAGATTGAACAGAGGTACAAAGTCAGGATGCTGGGCAGTGTCCAAACAACAGGGTATGAGATCTTGTAGGACCTTATTGTCTCCATCTTCTGGGCTGAAACAGCAGGTCAAGTAAACCAAATATCTGAGAGATTTTCAATGAAATATGCGAATTAATTTTATGTTAGCAAAATGCTTGTATAAGATTATTGAGTTATGTATGATGGGGGTGGGTAGGAAGAAGGGATGCATAGTTATTGCCCCTGAATCAAGAATGGGGTAGGGAGAAGTTTTCTGATGCTAACTGGAACTATTAAACCATAAGGTCATGAGGTTGGGTTCATATATTACTTTCTTTTTTTACCAACCCATCACCTATAACAGTGCCTGATTCCTAGGTACTCAATAGATATTTGTTGAAAGGTTATATATGGAGGATATTAGGAAGACAGAAAGGGAGAGAATTAAAGCAACAACATACTTTCTGAAGAGCCTGAAACCTCGAGATCTTCGTGTTTGCACTTCCTGACTTACAGTTCTTAATTTCTCTGAATCTCAGTTTCCTTAGCTGGCAAATGGGGTTGATAAGACAATCTACTTCATAGGACAGTCGTTGGGAATAATGAGATAATACGTAGCAAAGCTCTTTGTAAAACAGAAAGTACTCTTCAGACATAATATATAATTGGCATTATTATAAAATTTATGGCAGTTGGGAAAATCTTGGTAGATGCTTCCTTTCATAATATGCATGAAAAAGCTGTTTTGGAGGATTATTTTAAAAGCACCACTTAATGTAGGTATCATGTCAGACTGTATCAATTGTGAATCTAGTTCTCTTAGGAAGAGATGTATTCTGTATATTATCTCATTCATTTAAGCAAAGTTAGGTAGACAGACAAGCTTCTGCTGAATACTGGAGACTATTTATTTGATTTTCTGCCTAAAGGGTTAAAATTCACTGTGTTCGGCTTCATTTTGACCTGTGACAACCCCAAAACAATTGTTTTATTCCCTGCTCCCAAATTTGGCTTATTTATTTATTTTTAATAAATAGAAAGTATTTAATTGCATGCTGTAATACTTATCAAAAGTAAATTGGTTTAATGGAGTTTCACTGAAAAATACTTTATGAGATTTTAACAATAAAAATCATATAAGGGTTTGCATTTATGTGCAAAAGGTAAAGATTTAGGTAAGGTGCCAATAATACAGATAGCTCATTCTACTCATTCTTGCTAAGACTATTAAGGCATGTAAACTTGGCTTATTTAGATAACAGGTTATTAACTTGAGATAATTACTTACATTTTTATTTTCAGCAGATATCAAGAAATCCCAAAGAAAGCAAAACCTAGATCATCTCAGCGGGTGGGGAGTTTGTTAATAAACTAAACTACTCCCTTATTATGTGGATGAGAAAGTTAGCTGTAGAGAGGTCAAGCTATTTACACACATTTACACAGGTACTCAACAGAGCTTGGAATAGAATCCGGGTGTACAGACTTCTAATTCATCATTTCATTAAACCAAGTTAATTCCCCAAAGGATAGAAACCTTGAAATCCTACACTGGGAAAAAGTAGAGAGTTGCTAGATATTTGGAAGAATATAATACTATCACATTTATCCTTTTTTTGGTTCCAAGATGAGTGATGAAGTCCACAAAAAAACAAAACAAAACAAAGCATACAAAACACAACATTTAAATGTGCTTCCCTGGAAAGAGATTACATATTAGCACCTTGATTTTAGTTTATATTATGAATATAATTTTACTTCTCTTGCTATTTCTAATTGTAGCATTAAATCTAAACATGAAAGGTCACCCCTGCCACTTGAGAGGGTTAGCATTAATGTAAGTGGGTATTTGGTTAATGCTGACACTATACTCTCAAATTACATTTTATTCTGCACCCTTCAACTGGAAGATTAAATTCGTGTTTAACTTTGCGGTTTGAGGTCATCCATTGCCCCTGATGTTAAAATATAGCTATCTCCAATTAACAGATAAACCAGACAGCGGTGTATTAGAAATATTTGGCAAGCAGGTTGGGCACTGGAAACAGCAGAAAAAGAGTTGGAATTTGATGGAGAAAGTATATGCAAAGATCTTGCAACAGGGTCTTGGCACCCACTGCTGGCTCAACAGCTTGTCTTAGTATGGGTACTGCTATGAGCAAACCAGTATCAGGGCCCTCACTCCTGCTTTTTGAAAAGCTACTCCAGTCTGGAAAACATTAAAGAAGCAAGGTACTTCTAAGGAAAAGAGGAAAAAGCAGAATGACTTCAAGTCAGCACTGTGTCTGAGACCTGATCTTTATAAGCACATTTTAAAACATCAAAGCCAAAACTGAATAAATGGAAAAATGTGGTACTAATTGGTTAAAGAAAAATAAATTCTACAATATAAACTCTTCTCTTGCACATAATGATATTCAACTATTGTTCCTTTTTGGGTAACAATTGATAAGTTATAGTGAAATAAAGATTTTTAGCACTAGGCAAAATTAAGGAATAGATCCTGAATGATTTACAGGAAAAGATCATTTACACACAGTTTAAATTAATGCTTGGAATCATGTTACTTGATGTTTTAAGATGTTTGGTTTGAACGAAGCAGAAGAAATCAATTTTTCTCTGGAATATGAGTTTAATGAGGGCAGAATGGTTTCAATTTCCCAATTAGGAGATTTGAAACTAATTTGGGATATTTATTTAAAATAAAAACTAGCAATTTATCACATCTTTTCAAAAGTAATACAGGGTACTTCACATACATTGTCTCACCTAATCCTCCCATAAGAATAAAGCTAGGCAGCACTGTCATCATTACCATTTTTACATGAGGAAATCGAGTTTTGTAAAATGACGCAACTTACAATTGGCAAAATCAACATTCAAATCCAAGATCCTGGACTCTGAGTTCTCTGCCTTTCATGCCTGTGTACAAATTCAATACATCCCTTCTCAAGCAGAAAGTCATTACGCCTATAATTTTTCGGAAGACGTAGTGCCATCGAGTGTTTTACACGAGGTTATCAAAACCAGACTCCCACCTAGTACGTGGGTTCCTTCCACAGTAGAGATAAATACATGACAATCTCAGTCAAGTTGTTTGCATGATAGCGCATTCCATTAAACAGCTATACTTTTCAGAAAGTCTGTTTTTTTTTTTTTTTTCGGTACGCGGGTCTCTCACTGTTGGGGCCTCTCCCGTTGCGGAGCACAGGATCCGGACGCGCAGGCCCAGCGGCAATGGCTCACCGGCACAGCAGCTCCGCAGCATGTGGTATCCCCCCGCACCGGGGCACGAACCCGCGTCCCCCGCATCGGCAGGCGGACTCCCAACCACTGCGCCACCAGGGAAGCCCAAAAGTCTATTCTTAAATAGAGTAAAATGTACCTGTTAGTAATTCCTGCTGATTGCTTCTAGTTCTGCTCTCTGGGTCAATTCGAGCAAAGCTTACTTTCCACATTACCATCCTTAAAATCCCTGAAGAGAATATTAAGCCCCTTCTGCCTTTGCACCTTTTCTGGGAGAATATCCTCAGTTCTCTAACTCTTTTTACATATGATATAATTTTTCACACCCTTTATCTTTCTTGCTCTTTTAATATTGCTTGTTTCCCAGCTTCCCTTTAAAATCTAATATCTAAAGCTCAGTAAACTACACAGATGTGTCCTGACCAGTGAAAAGTATGTTGAATTTTTTTTCTGCCAAGATTTTGAGATTTGACTTTTATTAATGTGACCCAGGTTTGTACCTTGGTTTTTATTACATTTAGGCTTCAATGAAAAACCTCAGGTCTATTTTTCATATGAAATATTACCAAACCAAGTTTGCAAACACTTATCATTTAACAATATCTCTTGGGCTTCTGTTATTTTGGTTGCTTGAGATATTCTGAATTCTGATTTGGCCAGCCCTCCTTCACCCTGCCAAACTAAGGAACTTCATATTTACTCCATAAGCTGCCATATTACTTGATAAGCTGCCATCAATGCCTTTATCCTAGGCATTGATAACAAAGATGAACAGAAGTGAGACAGGGTCAGGGTGTTCTGACACCATGAGAATGCCTGGACAGTTAAGTAAAACTGAGCCCTTCTCTGTTCTCTGGTACTTGTGCTCTCTAGATTTCCTTATGGAGATAACCAAGAATGATGGAAATCAATGAATGTTCATTCCCCTCAGCTCTTGCCGTCACCTTTAGCAATTACCATAAACATCAGCGGTGTCAGTTTTCCTCATAGACTCTATGTACCTAACAGAGGACTGACATAGAGTAGGCATTAAATATATGCAGCTTTGATTATTCCTATTTTCCATTTATCTCCTGCTGGAATAAGAGGTGGTGTATTGGTGAATAACCTAGCCTTCTCCATTGCAATCCACTTGGATGTTCATACTTTAAATAAAAGTTTTCAAAATTGAACTCATTATCTTCCTTTTGATCCCTTTCTTCTTGGTCATGCTGGTCATGGCCTCACATTCTCCCTGACAGTCAGATTCTAACCCTTGCCATCATTTTAGAGTACTTTCTATTTCTTACCTCTAACTAGCAGCTGTATTCCTCAATTTATTTCTGTATATCTCCCAGGCTGAACCCTTATTCTTTACTCAATATCTTTATCTTGCTCAGTTCTTCATTTCTTGAAGATCACGAAATGGATCATGATCAAATGGGATCATGGCAAAACTAACTCTTATCTACAGCTGACATCTCTTCCACTTGATTCCCCACTGCCTCTTCCTGAAGGACTATTTTGATCATGTCATGTTTAATCACAGCCCATAGTAATTTCCCACCAATGTATTCCTTTCTATACCAACCCCCATGGCCCCTGTGACCTGAGTAGAACCTGCCTTTCCAGTCTCCTTCTCCATCATTCCCTGCACCTGCCTTTTGTTCTGGTTATTATCTATCCTCTCCAGTACTCTCTCAGTTCTTTATTTGGCTTTTGTCTTTTTTCTCTTCCTTGAATGACTTTTCACTTTCATAAAGGATTCATGCAGGACATGATACTCGGCTTTAAACATGAATTTGTACAAGTGAATGTTTGTTTATTTAATTTATATTTATTATGCTTGACCCAGTATGGCATAGGGCTTGAGAGCATGGGCTTCAGAGTCAGACCTGACTCCACCCAGGCAGGGAAACTAATTTGTAGTTCTGCCCACTGAATGCAGCCCTCAGCCTGCCTGAATAGGGAACCTAATTAGAGTACCTGGGAAGCTGTGTACCCCATCTTACAGCCCCACTAACACTAGTGATTAAGCAGAGAGCAAAGCTAGTGGCTCTCCCCATCTCTCAAACATAACTGGTGGTCCCATCAGTCCAGGAAAGTCAGTGTGCTTTCAGTGTGCAGTTGTACCAGATTTGAGTCCACAAACATGAGCTGTCCTGGCCTTGGGGATGGTTCTGCTGCCTCACTCAGGGATAGCCCCGCCTACGGCTGAATACAGGACCCAGTCCTGACCATTTGTGAAGCCTGACCAGAGAATCTGGAAAACTGTTGAGCCCTTCCTACAGCCTTGCTTAAGCAGAGAATTAAGCTAACAGTCCCATACAACTATTTCCAGCTAGTGCCATTCCCACCCCATATTAGAGCTCAGGCAGTGGCCTCACTCAAAACCAGACCCTGATAGTGAGCTCCTCCTGTCCAAGGACACTACCTACTGACCATTAGAACCCTAAGTTGAACTGACTGGTAAAGGACTTGCCAAAGCAAGCCTGTAAAGTCTGGAAGAGGAGATCACTTGCTCAAATGTACAGATACCAATGTAAGAAATCAAGGATTTGAAATCATTCTGAGTATATTTACTGAACACAGTGGCATGAAACTAGCATTCAATAACAGGAAGAAAACTGGACAATTCATAAATACATGAAAATTAAACAATACTCTCCTGAAGAACCAATGGATCAAAAAGAAATTAAAAGGGAAATAAAAAAGTATCTTGAGACAAGGGAAAATGGAAACAAGACTTACTAAAAATTTTGAAATGCAGTGAAAGTTGTTCTAAGAGGGAAGTTCATAGCTCTAAATACATTAAGAAAATGGAAATAATAAAAACCTAACTTTACACCTCAAATAAGTAGGAAAAAGAATAAACTAAGCCCAAATTTAGAAGAAGGAAGAAGATAATAAAGATTAGAACTAGAAATAAATGAAATAGAGAGGAGGAAAACAATAGAAAATATTAATAAAACTCAGTTGGTTCTTTGAAAAGATAAACAATATTGACAGGGCTTCCCTGGTGGCGCAGTGGTTGGGAGTCCACCTGCCGATGCGGGGGACGCGGGTTCGTGCCCCGGTCCGGGAGGATCCCACATGCCACGGGGCGGCTGGGCTCGTGAGCCATGGCCGCTGAGCCTGCACGTCCTGAGCCTGTGCTCCGCAACGGGAGAGGCCCGCGTACAGCAAAAAAAAAAAAAAAAAAAAAAAAAAATATTGACAAAAAAGTAGCTAGACTAACAAAGAAAAAAAAGGAAGTAGTCAAATCAATAAAACTATAAATGAAAGAGGAGACATTGCAACTGATACCCACAGAAATAAAAGGATCATAAAAAGCTACTATGCCAATAAACTACAAGAAGTGGATAAATTCTTAGAAACATATAACCTATCAAAATGGAATCAGGTAGAAATAGAAAATCTGAACAGATCAATTACTAGTAAGATGATTGAATCACTAATCAAAAATCTCCCCAACAAAGAAAATCCCAGGACCAGATGGCTTCACTGGTAAATTTTACCAGACATTTAAAGATAAATTAATGCCAATCTTTCTCAAACTCATCCAAAAAAATCAAAGCGGAGGGAACATTCCCAAACTCACTTTACAAGGAGAGCATTACCCTAAATAATAAAGCCAGATAAAGACACTACAAGAAAATTATAGACCAATATTCCTGATGAATATAGAAGTAAAAATTCTCAACAAAATACTAGAACATGGAATTCAGCAGCACATTAAAAGAATCATACATCATGGAGAAATTCCTGTTCAACACTGCATAGTGTTCATCTAAGCTAGGACTAGTGGAAGTTGTGGTAGGATTATTGAAACTTTTAACATGGAATATATGTATATGTTTAAATGTACGCATGTGCTTTTAAAGACTGAGAGTGTATAAAGTTTATAAACAGAAATAATTATGACAATTGTTTAAACTATGATGAAATAAAAAGTATTCTAATACAAGCATACCTGGTATTCAATAGGGGCACAATGCAGAAAAAATACTAACTGTAAATAGAAGAAAAGAAAGGTATTATTCTAGTTACCATATCCTTAGTTTCTTTATAAATTTTCATCTCTGGGTCTCTGCCTTGTTCCTCTGTTCCCCCATTTCTCCTTTGAAGGATTGCCTATGACTCTAGCTCCTTTAAGACTGGAGATATACATTGCTCTCCCCTAAGACATTGACATCCTGGCTCCAAGCTAGAAGCTGAGGTCCTACCACCTGCATCTAGATATTTCCGAATATAAGGACCTCAGACTTTTGGGACCCTTAAACTCTACATCCTGGATTTGGCCATTTGTGAGGACCTTTACTTTTCTCATGGGCTGAAAACTCAGACACCACCACTTGCTCTAGGGGCTGCCCTTCCCCCTACTTGCTCAGTGGGTTTTCTGTTCCCAGTGCCTGAAGATTGGTCTACTCTTAAGAGCTAGTCCCATCCCAGTAGATTGATTGATTGATTGATTACAGTAGTATGGTACAGTGAAAAGCAGCATGAGCTTTGGGACAAACAGACCTGAATTTGAAAGGCAGGGCACCTTATGAGTCATGTGAACTTGGACTGTTTTTTCCATTTTGTCATCTGTCATTGATTCTCTCAACAAATATTATTAAGTGCATTGCTAGGCCCTACAGATTTAATGGTGAAATAGAAATAACATTTTCCTCCATGGAGCTCATGATCTAGTACAGGCTAAAGAGGAGTGAACATTGAAAATATAAAATGTGCTGGGGTCATAGAAGTTTGGGATATTCTTGTGAACACAGAAGTGGGCAACTGAACCCAGCCCTGAGACAGTCAGGAGAAAGTCAGGAGAAAGTAAAGACCCAGCTGAGACCTAAAGGCAGAGTAGGGATTAACTATCAAGTGGGATGACTAGAGTTGGGTAGGAAGAAAGTGGTCTAGGTAGAGGGAATTACTTGGCTAGTGACCTGGAGACAAAAGGAAGCATGGAGTTTTTCAGGAACTGGTGGTCCTTGAACCCTTTATACAAAGGCAGTAGGACTATTAAGCAGGGGCCAGATCATCCAGGGCCTTTCCAGATATTTGACGGGTTTAGAATTATCTTAAGGAAAAACAAGCAAACAAACAAATAGAAACCAGGAAGTACTGTAAAGGAATTTAAGTAAGGGAGTGAGCGGGTCAGGTTTTTCTCTTAGAAATATTTCTCTGGTTGCAATGTAGAGAATGGCTTAGAAGGCAGAAGACTAGAAACAGCAAGAACATGTTGTAGGTGGTTGCAGTGTTCTAGGCAAGAGATGACAGTGGTTTGAATTAGGAAAGAGGTAGTGAGAAGCAAAAAAAAAGAGGGTAAATTCATGGAGGCAGAATCTGTAAAAACTTAGAGAAAGTGGTATTTCCATTCCTAGAGTTTTCATAGGTGTACCTGGAAATAACGATCTAACCAATAGCCTTGTTACTTCTTGATTATTTTCAGTCACCTCTGGAGGTACATCATGCCTAAGGATAACTAGTCAAAATGAATTGGAACTTTAAAAGATTATTACATAAATGCACTAGGTTGATTCAATTCAGGACTCAGTACAGATATCAGAATTTTATTGTAAATAAGTTATCAATAATTAATATGTGTGCCACTGAGTATGAAATGGAAAATTGTGAAATATTAACAATTGGAGGAATACAAACGAATGGTCTACAAGGCTGGCAAAAAACATGATCAGTCTACATCTGCTTTAACCAGTGGACATTTAGAATTAGCACACTGAGGAAATGCTTCTCTGGCGATGTCCCTTTGCTCTAACTAATGATCAATCTCTTCCCTTAACATCTTTGTTGGTTAATTTGCATAAAGACCACCCCCATCAGCTAGCAAACAGAGTGAAGGTACACTCTTTATGTGCCCAGCATGTGCTGAAATTACTTAAAGTGATGGGTGACATTGTAAAAAATTTCTTTTCTTTTAGTTTGCTTTACCCAGTGGAGGAATCTGTGATCTGTAGAAGGTGATAGATATTTTCTGGTTTTAATTTTGATCAGCATTCTTAAAGATAGATGGTGGTGAATTGCCTTGCCATTAGAGAGGGAAGATGATTATGAGTTTTGCTTAAAACTTTATGAAATACTTGTTTAGACAATGAATGGTTTTCTGAGGCTTTGGGAGTGGAGTTGAAGTTTTTGCCATAGGACAGATAGCTGGTCACATGACCATGTGCATAAAGAAAATAGATTAACTTTATATGCTATAGGGAGTAGGACTAGTAAAAATTTGTAGAAGTTGAAGAGGGAGAGAGTGATTATTTATAATGCATCTAACAATCATGGTCTAAGGAGGATGTGACTTATGAGTTCCTTTTTATGGTAACTGTTTAAACATTAAGTTATTCAGCATGCATGGTCATTGTATATTTGACTGCGTAGGTATACTCTTCACAGGAGAGCTTGACCAAGGTGGGTTGCTCCACTGACCAAGCAAGGTATCCTGGTTGAAAACTATGATTTCTGGTCACTGTTCTAGATGCTTAGGATATATGAGTGGACAAAGGAGACTAAATTTCTCTGCTATAATGTAGGAAGATTGACAATAAGAGCAAAAAGTAAATTATATAGTATATTAGAAGGTGATCAGTGCTATGGAATAAAACAGGATTACAGGGTGGGGAAATGCAATTTTAAGTAGGGTTATGAGGTTGAGATGCAATTTTAAATAGGGCTGAGAATGTGACTTTTGAGCAGGAATTTGAAGGTGGCACATGTATGGACTCCCATCTACCTGGGGGAAGAGTGGTCCAGGCAGAGGAACTAGCCAGTGCAGTCTCCAGGACAAGAGAGAGTCTAGAATGTTCACAACAGAAAATGTGAAGGTCAGGAATGATGATCAATTTAAAGCACAAAGATCAGGGGCTTTGGATCAGACCACCCAGCTTCAAAACCTTGCTGTGTCTGTCACTAGTCCTTTTGGGTTGCTATAAAAAACTACCACATATTGTGTGGCTTATAAACAGCAAACATTTATTTCTCACAGTTCTGGAGACTGAGATAATGGTGCCAGCATGGTGAGAGCCCTCTTTTTAAGTTGCAGACTTCTCTTACTACCTACATATGGCAGAAGGGGCAAGGGAGCTCTGTGGGTTCTCTTTTATAAGGGCACTAATCCCATTCATGTGGACTCCACCCTCATGATATTTACCACTTCCCAAAGGCCCCACTCTCTAATACCATCACTTTGGGGGTTAGGCTTTCAATGTACAAATTTTGGGGGGATGCAAACATTCAGATCATAGAAAGTATTGTTTAGTTAAGTTCCTTCACCTCTCTGAGCTTTAGAATTTAGCTTTTAATTCAGCTTTAGTCTGAATTGAGAACAGAGGAGGTTTTGACGTTCTGGGCATGACAGTGGAGGTTCTTTTCACATAATGGAGTTATTATCATGTAGGAAAAATAGACTGACTTTGTATGGCACCAAGGAGCAGGACCTTGAAACCAGTATGGGGGTTAAGGCAAGTTAAGTGCTCCATTGGATGGCAGTATGAGTCAACAATCATAGCAGTCTGAGGCTATCTGAGTGGTGTAATGAAGAGTAATTGAGAAGTTGATAATACAGCATTTATAGTCTATATTATTTATTGAGTGCCTAACATGTGTAAGAACCTGTGACATCCATTTTATATAGTTACGCAGTTTCATATTTAATCAAGGCTCAAAAATGTCAGCTTAATCTTTCTCTCTTTGCCTTTTCCTCCCCACATTGAGAAGATTTTCTGCAGTAGTTCAGTTCTTGTCTGTTCTTTTGCGAACGGATCACACTACTGCTTTCTTTACTTGTATAGTTGTTTTTGTAGTTGCTTAGTTGATGAGAGCAAAAATATCACATTTACATTTGTCCTTTTAATTCCATTATTTTGTAAACTCCTTTTGGGAAAACTGAACCTTCATTTTGTATTTTAACTCTCCCTAGTTCTTAGTATGGTGAATTCTAAAATGGTTGTTGACTCGTGGAATGAAACTAAATGGGGATCAAAAGAAGAGGGAAGAGAGAACTCTTTTTCTCCCCACTTACATGTCCTGTCTTTAAGCTATTGTGTTTGATTGAGGACTTAGGTATCAGGTGATAGGCAACATGAACATAAATCACTCTTCTCTAGTTTTGCCCATAAATCACTCTTCTCTAGTTTTGCAAAGTGTCAGAGGCATTATTCTACTACATGTAAATCCTGCTATTATGAAAACATACATTTATGTTCTGCCTTGTTTGGGGGTATAGAAATGTGTCTGCTTCATTTTTCTTATGGTGTTAGATAATGGTCTGGCAGTCTTTCATTCTGGCTCTGGTCCATTAGCATGATGTCTTCAGAAATTTAAATATTAAATCAAATAGATTTACTGAATAGCTGCATCATATATATTTAAGCCTGTACATAGACATTATATTTCCTTCTTTTCTGTGTGACTTTTTGTTGTTAATAATAGAGATAATCAAAAAATTACCAGTAATTTATTTAGCTTGTTTGAACACTTCCTGACCCAGTACACAGAGTAAAAATTCCTAATGGGGTGAAAATTCTTCCCAATGGTGAAAAGGGCCAAAATTATGATGGGAGAGAAAGCATATCTGACCTGGGTCTTCCTTTTCTGCCACTATCTCAACTGAATGTCCCATCCCCTTCATTTCACATGTTTTCTTAAGGCTGTTTTCTTGGCTTGATTTAAGAAAGAGATAGAGATGCTTGATTACCAATGGCCCCAGAAGTTTCTGGCTTCAGGTTAGTTCTTCATTCATTCATTTATCTTTCAAGCAAGCTGTCTTCCTACCTTCAGGAGAGGAAAGGTCATGGCACTGAAAGATGACTTTTTCCTTCCTGTGCTCTGAAGGTGAAACCAAGCAGGACCCCATGGAACTTCCAAGAACAAGCCCCTCTGTGTCCTCTACCTCTTGTGTGTGAAAAAAAACTTTAGTCTTCTAGGCTTCCCCAAGTTCCAAAGAACAGGCTCAAGCAGTTAATCCTTCAATAAGGGGTAGAAATAGGAAAAAAGAGGCAGTTGAGCAAGGAAAAACATAATAAGCAATAAGTCAAAAGGTGGATGAGGTTGTAAGACCCCATTTCTCCTTGAAGAAAACAGATAACAATGTCTGACATACATTCTTAAGTTGTTTTTATAGGAACCAGACCCCCACCAGGTAAAAACTGCTGACCTCAAGCATGTAGACCCTAGACTAATTGGAGTCAGAAGACTGATGATCAAGACTACTGAAACAGCATCCTGCTACCTCACAACCATGAGCTAATCTACATGAGCTAATCATGCATCCTACAACCTTCTCTCTTAACAGTGTCTTTAAAAACCCTTGTCTGGAAGCCACTGGGGAGTTCAGGTCTTTTGAGCGTGAGCTGCCCATTCTCCTTGCTTGGCACCCTGCAATAAACACTGTATTTTCCTTCACTATGACCCAGTGTCAGTAGATTGGCTTTGCTGCATATCAGGTGAGCAGACCTGAGTTCAGTTTGGTAACAAAGGTCTCCTTGCTTGCGTTATTTTAACTCCAAAGGGAAATTATTTTCTTTTGAACATGATAAACATGAATTCTAAAACTCTCCACCCAGCAAATAGCTTAGGGCATTCTATCTTAATTGAAAAAGGCTCCCGTGTTATTCTATTTAGTTGATCCAAATTATAGAACAATGAATGTAAACTTCCTATGACATTTCTGCCAGTAGGTCCTAGGCTGTCCTTGTGTTGATGAGCCAGAAAGTTACTCTGGAGTTCTTCTTTCCAAGCTGTTTTTAGTTAATTTAGGAGAAAGAAAAACATTTAAAGCAATAAATTTATGCTGACTGGGCTTCATAGCATAAGACCCTAAGCCACTTAAATATTTTTTCATCACTGCCTGTACATTGGAAATGACAACTCTGCACAACTCTATGGAAAGTTATAATATACTGATTAATCAAAGTAAACAAATCAGATGCTTTTCATCTGCAATAAACAGCAGAGCCATTTGCTTACTCTCCTCTGTCCATTTGATGTGTGGTTCTTATTAATAGTTCCTAGATGCAACAATTATCAGACTGGTTCATGAGGAACAAATCAAATATATAAGTAGACTCAAAGTAATTTTTCAAATATTATTTAAAATGCATAGTTAATAAAATGGATCCATTTGAAAGTAAAAAAGAGAGAAATTGTTTTTTGGCTTAGACTAAACAAAGACTGATGAACTTGTAATAAATGTCACCATTTCATTTCATCTTGTCCCACACACCTACCACCATTTCCTTCTTTATATGAATGACTACTTTGAAGATCAAATATCTTCTTTTTAAATTCAGATTGGAGGGACTTCCCTGGTGGTGCAGTAGTTAAGAATCTACCTGCCAATGCAGGGGACATGGGTTGGATCCCTGGTCCAGGAAAGTTCCATATCCTGCAGAGCAACTAAGCCCATGTGCCACAGCTACTGAGCCTGCACTCTATAGCCCACGAGTCACAACTACTGAGCCCACATGCCACAACTACTGAAGCCCACGCACCTAGAGCCCGTGCTCTGCAGCAAGAGAAGCCACCACAATAAGATGCCTGTGCACCGCAGTGAAGAGTAGCCCCCACTCACTGCAACTAGAGAAAGCCTGCACACAGCAATGAAGACCCAAGACAGCCAAAAATAAATAAATGAACGAATGAATAAATAAATAATGAATAAAATCATAAAAAAATTCAGATTGGACACTTTCTCTCCTACAATTCAGTATTTCAAAAGATGTATATAGTTTTATTTTCAGGGTAGGATAAAGTGGAAGCAAGGAACTGAAGCATTTTTTTTTGCCACCATGTAGAAATGATCATAGTTATCTTCACTTGCATTTTTCACCTAGCTCTTCAGAAGTTATCGTCCATCCATTCATTGTCAGTAAGTGAATATATATGCAGCCTGCTCAGGCTGCTATAGTAAAATACCATAGACTGGGGCTTAAACATCAGAGTGATTTCTCACAATTCTGGAGGCTGAGAAATCCAAGATCAAGGTACCAGCCATTTAGAATCCTGGTAAGGGCCCTCTTCCTGGCTTACAGACATCTGTCTTCTTGCTATGTCCTCAAATGGTGGAGAGAGAGGTGGGGGGAGAGGAAGGGAAGGAACTGATGTCTCATCTTCTTATAAGGGCACTAATCTTATCATGAGGACCCCACCCTCATGACCTCATATAAACCTAAATTACATCCCAAAGATGCCACCTCCAAATACCATCACATTAAGTGTTAGGGCTTCAACATATGAATTTGGGGGGGGACACAAACATTCAGTCTATAACAACATGTCTACTGAGCACTCATGGATGCTGAGTACTGTGCTAAGTCTAGTTCTCAGAGATGAACAGGGCTCCCTGCTTAAGAGTTTAGTGGGAAGCAAAATAATAGAAGGTATAGGATATGTGAAGTGTAAGTGGTTATAAAAACAGGCAGGAATGGGATAGTACCTAACCTACTTCGTGAACAACTTCATCTGATATTTCAATCTTATTTTGTTGTAAACATATGATAAAACTGTCACTATTTGCAGATGACATGAAAGTTTATATAGAAAACCTTTAAGACTCCATCAAAAACTGTTAAAAATAATAAATAAATTAAGTTGCAGGATACAAGATCAATACACAAAAATCTGTCATGTTTCCATAAACTAATAACAAACCTTCAGAAAGAGAAATTAAGAACACGATCCCATTTACAACAGCATTCAAAAAAGACCTAGCAATGAATTTAACCAAGGTGGTGAAAGACTTGTATATTGAAAACTGTAAGACATAAATGCTCGAAATTAAACCAAATACAAATAGATAGAAAGATTTTCCATGCTCATGGATTGGAAGAATCAATGTTGTTAAAATGTTCAATGTACCCAAAGCAATCCATAGATCCAATGCAATCTCCATCAAAGTTCTAATGGCATTTTTCAGAGAAATAGAATAAAAAATTATAAAATTTGTATGAAACCACAAAAGACCCTGAATAGCCAAAGCAATCTTGAGAAAGAAGATTCATGGCATCATGCTCCATGATTTCAAACTATATTACAAAACTATAGTAATTAAAACAGTACAGTATTGGCATAAAACAGACATACAGATCAGTGGAACAGAATAGAGAGCCTAGAAATAAACCCACACATATATGGTCAATTAATTTATGACAAAGAATAAATGATACTGGGAAAATTGGACAGCCACATGCAAAAGAATGAAACTGGACCATTTTACACCATACAAAAACATTAACTCAAAGTGGATTAAAGACTTGAATGTAAGACCTGAAACCATAAAATTTCTAAAGAAAATGTAGGTGGTAAAATCCTTGACATAGGTTTTGATGATTTTGAATCTGACACAAAAAGCAAAAGCAAAAATAAATAAGTGGGACTACACCAAACTAAAAAGCTTCTGCACAGTGAAGGAAACCATCAACAAAATGAAAAAAATATATCTTATATATTTGATATACATAATATATAATAAAAAAACACTCTTTAGGATTTGTTTCCATATTCTTAGGTATGTCCAGTATCTGGCACATAACCAGCTTGCCACAAATAATTTAAAAAGAACTACCAATAATTTTGGATCATAATATGATAATTCTTTTCCTAGGATTGTTCTAAGATTTCATAAAATATCAAATTTTGCACTTCCATCCAAACAAAGCACCCAGTTCTACCTGCCTTTCTCACAACATGTGATGGATCTCTTAAAGAATGAGGTGAAAGTCAGATGTAGAAAACAAATTTATGGTCACCAAGGGGGAAGGAGGAGAGGGATAAATTGGGAGGTAGTGATTGACATATACACACTAAAATATATAAAATAGATAACTAATAAAAACCTGCTGTAAGCATGGGGAACTCTATTCAATACTCTGCAATGACCTATATGGTAATAGAATCTAAAAAAGAGTGGGTATATGTATATGTATAACTGACTCACTTTGCTGTACAGCAGAAACTAACACAACATTGTAAATCAACTATACTCCAATTTAAAATATTAATTAAATTAAAAAAAAAAGAATGAGATGAGAGAGTGAAGACTGCTTGGGGTCTTCTTCACCGCTCTTGGGAGACATTCTTTTGTTTGTGAAGGCCAGTTCCAAGAGGAACTCTGAGGATAGTCACTGAGGGAAAGCAATATCCTTTGATTGTTTTAGTGGGGTTCTTGAGGGATGATCCTGTCAACATGTGTCAGAGGCATACACTGCCCTGCTTCTATCCCCAGTCTGGTAATCTTAGCGTTGGTGAATAATATAGAAATATTTTGAACGTGAGGGATTAAAAATATTTTGCTATAGGGATTGTGATTTTTAAATATTGCTGGGGTAAAGTGAAAGAAGTTATATGTCTTTTTCATATTAAAAAACAGTAATTATGACTGGGTGCTATGGTAAACATTGAATTTATAAATTTTTGCTAAAAATAAAACCATAGCTATTGGTTTCTCCTATTTCAGGACCCATGGCATTCACTGATTGGATTCTGGATATAATCTGGATTCCCCACTATTAATATTTCTGAATACAGTGTGTTATCTTTGGCCTCATGGAAGAAAAACTATGCTATCTGGTATGTCCACTGTTAGCAAAGGGGATAATGTGAAAGTTGATGTAATGAGCAGAGGTGTGGCTTAGTTAGGTGGTCTAACTGTTGACTCAGCCTTTCTGTAATTCAAATCCTGATTCCACATTTGCTCAGTATGTGAGCTGGCTCCTTACTTAACCCTATTTCTCAGTTTTCTCATCTGTAAAATGAGGCAATGGCAGTACCTACCCATTAGAGTTGCTATGGTACCTTCAGAGGATTTTTGTGAGGATTAAATGAGGTAATGCATGTAAAACATGTAGATCGATGTCTAGCACATGATAAACTCAATAAATATTATTTATTATGCAAAGGAGTTCTAGAACCTCTATAAACATCTACCAGGGAATTCAGCTAAGTCTGGCTTATTGAAGAGCCCTTGTCATTTTCTTTTATTAATTGGAGAATATTACAGGCCTTCTCATACTTCCTTAACTAACCTAAATATTTATCTGGGTTTCTCTCTAAACTAACAGATTCTGCCCTAAGCCAGTGTATTAAGCAGGGAATATATCCAGACCTTCAAATTACTTTCCGTAAAAATCCAAAAGTCTCTGGACATGCAGTACTATTTGAAGCAGCATTTAATCTCTGGGAGGACTGTGGTCTGTTAGTTTGGAACTACGAAAGCCATCGAGGTATACATATTGTGTCCAAGTGTCTCTGAGTGACCTCATGTACTCAAGTCCTGTGTTACGAACTTGGTACATCAGATCAGAGGTGAATTTGGGAGAGATCACATTCACTCATTCAAAGCACAGGGAGGTTCCCTATTCTGACAACAGCAACATTTAACAATGGTGAACCTAAGCCTAGGCAGTAAGGGAGGAAAGAAAAAGAGAAAGCTTGTGACAGAATTCTTGAAACAACAAGTTAACAATAGAAATCACAATAAAAGATAGTCTTTATATCATTAAAACAAAAGAGTTCCCTTCCCTGAGGATGAGGCCTTTACATTTTCAGGTATTTACCGTTACTTGTAAGCCCTGCCTCAGGTGACTAGTAGGTGGTGGAGGGGATATCCGTACTGTCCTCTGCTTTCCCTGAACTGTCAGCACAGAGTTCATGTCAGTGAGAGACAGAGTTGTCATATCTCTGAGGCTGAAATCCTGGATGTTCTCAGAAGGACAATAATTGTGAAAAACAAGCTAGCAGCAAGTACATATCTGGCTCCCTGATGTAATTTCTCAAAGCCTACTGATGAGGCAAGTTTACAGCATCCACTCTCCCTGAGCCAGCATCTGACACCAGCACCTCTGGCAGAGAGAAGCCTGGCTGTAACTTACAAGTGTAGACCAAAAGGGCGGGTTAGGAAGGCTTGATGTGGTTTATCTCATAAGGGAAACAGAAGAGAGTTATGACCTCACCCTTAGTTTGGAGGCTTTATAGTGTTTTGGCAGAGAGACATCGGTCTTGGGGTTAAGCTTGCAGAAAGCCCACGTCAACAGAGGGAAACTCTGTGGCCACCTGTGTACTTTGGCTGTAACAGTGTGTATGCAACAAGTGCATACGGAGGCCTGGGAAAAGCACAGGGAAGCAGAAGTTGGGGTAGGTAAGCCTGACTAAGATGAGTTTTCTCACGATACCCATGAGCATCACTTAGCAACACCATGTATTTAGCTTGGTTGACCTGTTTAGATTCACCCCAAAGCCTCTTGTGAACCTGAAAGGAAGGCAGTTGACAACTGCCACATGCTATGGAGGGATCCTGAGGTCACATTGACCAGGACAGGTGATCTAGGTAAAAAATGGGGAGAAGAATCTGAAGCACAATTGAGGATGGGTTCCGAGGAGGGTTGAAGGTCAAGTTGATAGTGAAACTGTGAAGATGAGTATTGAACTTGAATCAGGGAGGTCCCAGAGGTGCTGATGGTTTCAGACTGATGCTGTGAATACAGAAAGTGCTTCTGATTTTAGTCCCTTCTAATGCGGGGGATATTTATGTGGGAGGTAGGTTGCTGGGAGGCAGGAATGGAGGTTTAAGGGGGTGTGCAGGCAACATCAGCTCAGAAACCAAAATTTCCTACCTGCACATTCAAGAGTATTATTATAATTAACCTCAGGCAGAAACTTAAAAATAAAGCATGGTTTTAGCCAGCTTCTCTGTTAATGGGTGGGGTTGAGGACACAGGGAGGGGGAAGCGGAAGCTGGGACGAAGTGAGAGAGTGGCATGGACATATATACACTACCAAATGTAAAATAGCTAGCTAGTGGGAAGCAGCCGCATAGCACAGGGAGATCGGCTGGGTGCTTTGTAACCACCTAGAGGGGTGGGATAGGGAGGCTGGGAGGGAGATCCAAGAGGGAGGAGATATGGGGATATATGTATACGTATAGTTGATTCACTTTGTTATACAGCAGCAACTAACACAACAATGTAAAGCAATTATATCTCAATAAAGATGTTAAAAAAAAGCATGGATTAAAATTAATTACTACATTACCATTTGATTCAGCTATACCTTGAAGAAGTGGAAAGGAAATCTGACTTTAAAAATCTTTTCCACTGATGTAAAAAAACAAACTTGCACAGCCATAATCACTCCAGTCTTGTGTTGTTCTTAGTTTTGTAGTCCTTGCCTTTTGACAGGCACCCAGATTACACTGCTTTTGGATGAACCAGTAATACTAATAATGCCACTCGTTTGTAGAGTTCTTTACAGAGGATTAAAATGTTCTCACTTCTATGACCTCATTTTCTCCCAATAAGTCTGCGAGCTATTAATATCAATCTATTTTAATAGATGAGGCTCATTTTATGGACAAGATCACAGGGCTAATAAATAATAGATACAGGACTAGAATCCAGTACTTCATTTAGATTATAACACAGAAAATGTAGTTTCCTGAATTTTAAGTTAAAACAACCTCCATTACAATGTCTTGGCTTGTCTTATATATTTATTTTATTTTAGTTGTTTCTCCCTCCCTTTTTTACTATACTACAAAAAGATGTTTGTGTGCGTATGTGGAAAAAGAACCTAAATGTTATAATTTTATACCAAGGAAGGATTATTTATCGAAATCCTCAGCCTGTAGTTACTCAGGCCCACCTCCTACAGAACTGGAAACTTCGTAGAGTCAAGTGGTCATTTAGAGTCCGTTATCTTCAGAAGCCTTTGGTTAACATTTAATTCACTGGGCAGCATATTTTAATGTCCCTAGTGGTCACCTGAGGCTTTGAAAGCATTAATGTGCTTACACCAGTTTACTTCCATGGTTTGCCGATTTTGGTTCCTGCACTTTTCATACTATTTTCACCAATATTGGTTTCAGCTGATTATGTGTCTTTGGGCACAGCACTCACGTAAGATGTGCAGCCAGAGCCCAAGCCTTCTGAGCCATCAAGAGACGGCTGTTACTGGGAGGCTGTGCGTTCTATTCTTTTGGCCGTATAGAGGAGCATGTGGGGTGCGCTGGGTGAGGGCCAGAAGTAAAAGCAATGACCTCACCGTATTTATCACAGTGGCATATCTGAGTACTGAGAAAATAATTTGAACCACATCTCAAGTAATTTCATTTAAAAAAGTTAGATATATGCTTTTAGGCTTGATACCAGACTTCGAGAAGAGAGGGCAGAGATGTCCCTGGAACTACAAGTGGAAAAAGTTATTTCAAACTTTTATTACCATGTGGCAATAGAGATGAGTTTGGGTTTAAGTCATCTCAGCATTCTTCATAGTGGCGGCAACAAGATAAAGAAGATCAGTTTAGATCCCTATTCTTAGTGAGGACATTTTGCAGATGGAGAAATAGTTATTGAGTTCTGGGCATATTTGAAGCATAATTCCAAGCTCTAGAGTGCTTAGTCTTGCTGGGCTGTTGGATAAGCCAAGGTATAAATAAATCACTGAGGTTTGATTTCAGGAACACATACTAAAGATTCTTTGTCTCCCAAAATACATCTCTACTTTATTAAACTTAGCATCATTTTTCTGTCTTCAGGGTTTTTATAGGAAGGCTGCGTTTTTTATTTGCTTAAGGTGTAGCTAATCTAGAGAAGGGTAGCTCGTTATCATATTTGAAGAAATTAGTTTATCTGATTGTATATAGACATCTGTCTAATGGATACTAAGGATCTAAAAGTTGAATAAACACATTGGGAAAATTATTCTGTGGAAGTTTTGAAGTGGGCCAGCATTTGGGCGTACAAGTAGAACAGGTTCTGAGAAACAAATAAGAATCATGAAAACACAGGAAGTACATGGGTTCAAGAGGAGAGGGGCTGGGGATGATGTAAGATGAAGTGGTGCAGGTGTGAGTGACATTTGAGGTAGATGAGAGGGACTTTTATGTATCTTGGATATACTGTGTTTGGGGCGAGACATCAAATTATATTTGTCTAAATTGCTCACTGAAAAAGTGGACCTGGAATTCTGGAGAGAAGGACATGCTAGGTGGATGTCACAGGCCTACAGATGGCAGCTAATGTCAGGAAAGAGGTTGAGGCCATTCCAGGAATTCCTGAGGAATAAACATGAGTAACAGCAGCACTTACCAGGTGAGCAAGGGAAGGGGTGTCAGACACAAGGCATTTCCATGGGTACAAAGACAATCAGAAAGGTACAGCGTTTTAAAGAGGAGAAAGTGATAAACAATGCTAAATGCCATGGGGAACTTAAGATGGTGGATGAGGAGTATTATTTGGATTTGAAAATGAGTGAGATCCTATGTTTCTGCTCGAGAAAGTTTAGTAGGATTTTGAGGGAAGAATCTGCAATCTGATGGTACATGCGTAAATAGTAATTGGGGAAGCAGAGGGATGGAATATAACGGTTTCAAGAGTAGATTCAAAAACCAGAATGCCTAGGTTTGAAATGCAGAATGCTCTGCATTTAGTAGCTATGGCCTTGGGCAAGTTATTAACCTCTTTGCACTTCAAATTTCACATCTGGAAAATGACAGTAGTCATGGTTGTGAGGATTAAATGTGCTATTTTATATGTCAAATGCTTAGAATTGTACCTGGTCTTTAGTAAGTGCTGTCTATAAAAGTTTTAGCAGTTTTCATTATTATGCTTTGAAGAGGGACAGTTGAGAGTTGTATTAATTTTTAATTGATGCATATCAAATTACCAGCAATTTTGAGGCTTGAAACAATTGCCATATTATTATCTAAGCTCATTCAGGTTGTTGTCAGAATTCAATTCCTTGTGGTTGTAGGACTGAGGTCTTTCTTGCCTTGCTGGCTATCAGATAGGGGCCACTCTCAGTTCCTTGCTATGTGGTCGTCTCCATCTTCAGAGCCAGTAATAGAGAATTCATGCATTAGATCTTTCTCACTTTAAATCCATTTTTCATGGAAGAGCTCCCTCCCTTTTAAGAGTTCACCTGATTAGGTCACGCCCACCGAGGATAATTTCCCTTTCTTAAAGTCAACTGTACCACATAACAAAAGTGGATTATAGGAATGATATTCTGTTATATTCACAGGTCTCTTCCATACTCAGTTGGAAGATTATACAAAAGCATGGGTCATTAGAGTCCATCCTAGAATTTCTGTCTATCACAGTCCAGAAGGTTAAGTTTTGTGTGTGTTAGATTGGTATGTTTGCAGGTAAAGGGAAAATAACCAGTGGAGAAGGAGACATTAAAGACAGAAAGATAAAGATGGAAAACAAAGATGATTTTTTTTTAGTGTAATATCTTGAAAAGAAGTGGTTACACATGGGATTGAGGACAGAGCCGGATAGGTAACACTGGAGAAGAGCAGAGACATTTCTGAGACAATAGAAAAGGTGGTTAGAACATATATTATCTAACCACCTCAAAACCTGTGGTGCATAAAAAGACCAATTATTTTTCATGCATCTCAAGGTCCAGTTGATTTTGGCTGGGCTCCATCATGCATCTGTGGCTCAGCTGGCCCAATCACATGTCTGCATGTTGGCTCCGAACCACACTTGTCTCATTTTCTTTCTGGTACCAGCAGAAAAGCCCAGGCAAGTCCTTCTCATGGCGACAGTAGAGACACAGGAGCACAAAGAGATACACAGGCAATGGTACACTGCCACTTCTGCCTTATTCTATTGCCCCAAACTAGTCACATGTCTAGCCCAGTATCAGAGCCCAAGGGTACCACAGAGATATGGGGGCAGTGAAGAATTGACACCATCAATACAATCCACCAGAATGATAGGAAAGTTTGGAAGCAGAGCTGTTAGATGGTGATGAAATTCACATTTAATGGCATCTAAGTTTTTGGTGATATGAGAAGACAATGTAGTTTAATTTTTAAATTTGGAGAAAAGCCACAAACAAAAGAAACTCTTGATGTTTACAGAAGATAGTAGTTTGTCTTGATTAAAGAAAGTATAAAGGGTATTTGTGGTGGATAAAGTATAATGGTCATCTGAGGATAGATCAGAAAGCCACTTAATATTAAGATAATGTGCTGGATATTTTCCCTCCAAATCCATTTTCTACTTTTCTCTACTCTTTGCCGCAGGAAGCTGTGCTCTGTGGATTGTTCTCTGTTGGTCTCTGGGTTCTATTTGGGCTCAGCCAACAGGAAGTACTGGGGGTGTCCAGCATGGGGGAAGGGAGAGATGTCTGGAGTTTATTCCCTGGATTCCTTCTCTACAGGTGAGTCCTTCTGCAAAAGGCCACATGTAAAGCAGCCCTTTCCACGTTACCAAGTCTAAGTTCTATTAATTTCTTCTTATCTTGTGTTTTCAGGATTAGGGACAGTGAGACTTTCCATTCTTGCTAGGCTTAAGGTTCTATGTTACACTTGGTTACTTTCCTTACATTCTCCCCCTGACACTTAGTCAAATTTTTCTAAACTCTCCTCAGTGGTCCAGTTTTAATATGTCATCTGTTTCCTGCCGGGACTCTGACTAATACAGTTACGGGATTTGGACTTCATTTAGTAGGTAATAAGAAACCACAAAGTGTTAGGAAAGGGCTGTGAACTAAACTGTGTTGTGGGAAGACTAGTATGAAGCCACATATAGAATGTATTAGAGGAGGCAGGAGACCATATAGGAAACTCACAACTGTCCAGGGGAAAGCGTGTAAGAGCCTAAGCTGGAGACAGGGCTGTGGGAATGGAAAGGAGGAATGGGAGTAAAAGCAGTTGTGAATGTAGATCAGTATCATGGCGTTTGGTAAGCATTTAGATGGTCAGAATGAAAGCGCATGATACTTCCAAAATTTCCAGGCTTGGGAACTAGAAGATTAGTAATACCATTAAGGAGAACTAGGGATTACAAGAGAATAAAAGGTTCTGCTTTTGACATTTAGAATTTTCCATGTGATGTTCAGTGTCCTGTTGACTTAACCACGGTTGAGCTTGGGAGACAGATCAGGGCTGAGAGTTAATTTGAAAACTGTCCAAATAGACTCAGCAATTGAAGCCATTAAAGTAAATAAGATTGACTAGAATTAGATACACAAAAAGAAGAGAGCAACAGAAAAAAAAAAAAAAACGCAGAAAATAATGACACTGAGGAATGAGAAACATAAGAGAAGCCAGAGATAAAAGAGTGCTTAAAATTTAGGTTGAGAAACAAGAGCATTTAGTGTTTTGGAGAGTTTCAAGGAGGGTGGTGGTACCTTTTTAATGTAGTGTTACTGCTGAAGTGTTGTGGTGGAAGCCAGGGCACAGTGGGTTGAAGACTGATGAGAGGTAAAGAAGTAGGACTAGTGTAGACTATTCTTTCAGGATGCTTGATTTCTAAGGTCTCAAACTTTTCCTATGAAGGACTAGATAGAAAATATTTTAGGCTTTGTGGGCTACTAGGTCCCCGTTGAAATGACTCAACTCTGCCATTTTTGTGTGAAATCAGCCATAGAAAATCCATTAAAAAAACTGCCCAGGCTGTGTTACAATAAGACTTTATTTACAAAAACAGATGGAAGGTAGAATTTAGGCTGCTGGTCATAGTTTACTGATCTCTGGATAAAGGTAAGAAAAATGTTCAGCAGTTATGAAAGAAAGTGCAGTAGTTATGAAGATAAATCAGGGTTTAGGGGAGGGTTTTATTATTTAGTATATGAGAGACAGTAATTAAGTTGAGGTCCTGGGGAAGAATCTGATAGAAGACAAAGGGCACAAGATACATGATCTAGGCTTCATTTGGAAGTACAGTTTCTGAGACTGGAGGGAAAGGAGAAAGAAGAGAAGCAGATATACAAACTACTAATTTTATTTCAGTTTAGTATTTATTTCATCGTTTTTTTGGAAATATTTTTCAAGAAACTAAGGCTTTAGGGATAAGGTGGGGGGTTGGTAATTTTTCTGTTTCTGTTTTATTTTAAAGGCCAAGCATCTTAACATGGGTTTTAATTTCTCTCACTAAGACCATGGGACTGAGGGTCACTTATTTAAGGAAATTCTTAAGTGCAAACATTTTCTTCTTATTTTGCGTTTACACTTCTTTATTATCTAATCTGTTTCAACTGAGATTTTTTGACTAGTATTTTTTTTTTTTTGTAATATGATTTCATCTTGGGGCAAATAAACTACAGAAACATGGGGGAGCACGAGCAATTCATGTCCATAAAATTTATAATATCTTCTGAATATTGTTGCTGTTCATCTTGCTACTTTGCCTGTATTCTCTATGGATCTCATGTTATTCAATGAATATATTCCTATATAAAAAAAAATCTAGGTCATTGGAACTTTGTGTTTAAATCTACTGGAGGCATAGTTGTTTGAAGATAAATTCTTTAGAAAGTTCACTTGTAAAGTAAATCAAGTCCTCTAATTCACCTGTTTTGAATGCTTTCCCATCTGTAGACTTTTTGTGAATTAGCTTTTCTTCAGTTGAGGCACATCTGTCCACTCTTTTTGCTTTTTTACTTTTTCTCTTTCCCATTATCAGTTGCACATCTCAGGGTAGGGTTTAAGCAGAGAAAAAATATTTAAAAAGAGAAAATAAGGAATAAGCCCTTTCATACTAAATTTTTTAGTTTCTGTTTAAGAATATTTTTCAGCCTTAAATTTCAGATAACTAAATACTTTTGGTGATCTTGGGGTGTTAGTTGGGAATTTGCCTTTAACACAGATCTACAGCATGTTACTTAAATCAGCAATACAAGATTTCCTATTTATCTCTTCAGTTCATTCTCATGGGGCAAACTACACCCAGTTTCAAGGAGAGAAGTGTCATAAGGAACTTTTGCTAATGGTCTTCTCACATGTGTGCCCAGCACAATCAGTAAAGGTCATTATAACACATGTTTGACTGAAGCACAGTTTAACTTCCACCTCTATAATGAAATGGCTTACATATGTGGAGATATTTCTTTTCTGAATTACCACTTGCTAAAACCAATCTTCATTACTTAACACAAGGTCTTTGGTCAAAGCTTATGCTCTGATTCAGGAACGTGAACCTCTTTGTCATTTTGTACTGTGTCTGTTAGTAAATCTGACTGCCATATTTTGGGATCTCTTTTCTCTTATATGGCACATGGAATTCAACTTAGAGTGTAAACAAAGAAGCATTAAACCATCTGTTGAAAATTCTAAACACTCCAAAAGTCAAAACAAAATAAATGAGGCATTTTGGGTTGGAGTACACATCCTTCCCATTGTGAGATAATGTAATGTGCAATGCTATGTGGAGATTAGTTCAAGCTCATGTGATTGCTGGGATCTCGCAAGGCTTACTTTAAACGTAGGGTTAAAAGATATGTTTCCAAATCCAAATGTATGTACGAGATAATATACATAAGCTGTGCCAAAACCATTTGCAATTAAAAGAAATACAATTTCAAAAATGCATGCAACCCTACAGTGAGAGGTGGTTTAGAACAATGAGAAATAATTTTTGTGTGTGTGTGTTTGTTAGACAGCACTGGGGGGGAATTGTGAAATGCTTCATGTTAACTCTGGGACCTTGGACAGGAGACAACACATTGAGCCTTCATTTCTTTAACTGTCAATAGGAAAAATATCTTCCCTAGTTACCTGTATAATAGGTCAAAATGTGATGATGTGTTTGATAAATTATGAAGTTATATGTATATTTACCCAGTAACATTTACAGAGCACCTATGAAACACTGTTTTAGAATTAACAGACTTAGTATAAACAAAGATTAATAATATATCTGCCTTTTAAGAATTTATGATCTTATATGGTCAGTGTGTATGGGAAGTAAACATGTAAAAAATGAATAAAACCTACTGCAAATGTATGTGAAGAGGATATGGTGGAGATATTAAGTGGTCATTCAGTTGTAGGAGGAGGGAAAGGATTTCTACAGAGCACGTGTTACCAGACAGAAGGAAATGAAGGTGTGTTTGTAGAGATTCTTTTAGGCAGAGGCCAATATAAACAAAGGTGTATATGTTTGAAATGACATAGTTCATAAGAAGAAGTACAAAAATGCACAAGTAGGTTTTTTTGTTCTTGATTAATCAAAAAGATATATGCACCCCTATGTTCATTCAGCATTATTTACAATAGCCAAGATGTGGACAAAACCTGAGGTGCCCATCAATGGATGAATAGATAAAGAAGATGTGGCACATATATATATGGTGAGCCCAAAGGTTCATATGTTTTCTTCCATAAGATGGCTCTAGTAGCACTTAGTTGTCTTTAACTTCATTCGAAACAATTTTGTTAGATTGTAGGTGACTGCTGTCATATCAATGTGCATTTAAAAAAAGACATCAAGGGCTTCCCTGGTAGTGCAGTGGTTGAGAGTCCGCCTGCTGATGCAGGGGACACGGGTTCATGCCCCGGTCCGGGAGGATCCCACATGCCGCGGAGTGGCTGGGCACGTGAGCCATGGCCACTGAGCCTGCACGTTTGGAGTCTGTGCTCCGCAACGGGAGAGGCCACAACAGTGAGAGGCCCGCATACCACAAAACAACACCAACAACAAAAACAAACAAAAAAACCCATGAAAATTGGTGTATTTTTGTGTAGCCATTTTAATACTGAAGATGGAAGAAAAAAAGCAACATTTTCAGCATATGATGCTTTGTTATTTGAAGAAAGGTAAAAACGACACTGAAACACACAAAAAGATTTGTGCAGTATATGGAGAAGGTGCTGTGACTGATCGAAGTGTGAAAAGTGGTTTGCAAAGTTTCATGCTGGAGATTTCTCACTGGACAATGCTCCACCGTCAGGTAGATCAGTTGAAGTTGATAGCGATCAAATTGAAACAATAATGGAGAACATTCAACATTATACCACGGGAGGGACAGCCAACATACTCAAAATATCCAAATCAAGCATTGAAAATCGTTTGCACCCACTTGGTTATGTGAATCGTTTTGACGTTTGGGTTCCACATAAGTTAAGTGAGAAAAACCTTCTTGACCATACTTCCACATGCAATTCTCTACTGAAACGTAATGAAAACATTCCGTTTTTAAAACAAATTGTGATGGGTGATGAAAAGTGGATACTGACAACAATGTGGAATGAGAGATAATGGGGCAAGTGAAATGAACCACCACTAACCAAACCAAGATCTGGTCTTCATCCAAAGAAGGTGATGTTGTGTATATGGTGGGATTGGAAGGGAGTCCTCTATTATGAGCTCCTTCCAGAAAACCAAACAATTAATTCCAACAAGTATTGCTCCCAATTAGACCAACTGAAAGCGGCACTCAACAAAAAGCATCCAGAATTAGTCAACAGAAAATGCATAATCTTCCATCGGGATAACGCAAGACCGCATGTTTCTTTGATGACCAGGCAAAAATTGTTACAGCTTGGCTGGGAAGTTCTGATTTATCTGCTGTCTTCACCAGACATTGCACCTTCAGATTTCCATTTATTTTGGTCTCTAAAAAATTCTCTTAATGGAAAAAATTTCAATTCCCTGGAAGACTGTAAAAGGCACCTGGAAGAGTTCTTTGTTCAAAAAGATAAAAAGTTTTGGGAAGATGGAATTATGAAGTGGCCTGAAAAATGGTAGAAGGTAGTGGAACAAAAGGGTGAATAAGTTGTTCAATAAAGTTCTTGGTGAAAATGAAATGTGTGTCTTTTGCTTAAAAAATTGAAGGCACTTTTTGGCCCACCCAATATATATCTATATACAATGGAATATTACTCAGCCATAAAAAAGAATGAAATATTGCCATTTGCAGCAACATGGATGGACATAGAGATTATCATACTGCGTGAAGTAAGTCAGATAAAGACAAATATTGTGATATCACTTATATGTGGAATCTAAATAATGATACAAATAAACTTATTTACAAAACAGAAACAGACTCAGACATAGAAAACAAAATTATAGTTATCAAAGGGGAAAGGGTGGGAGAGATAAATTAGGAATTTAGGAATAACATATACACACTACTATATATAAAATAGATAAACAAGAAGGACCTACTGCATGGCACAGGGAACTATACTCAGTATTTTGTAATAACTTATATGGGAAGAGAATCTGAAAAAGTATATAAATATATGTATAACTGAATCATTTTTCTATACACCAGAAATAACACAGCACTGTAAATTAACTATGCTTCAATTAGCCTCCCAACAAACAAAACTCCAGAACCAGATGACATCACTGGTGAATTCTACCAAACTTTCAATAAAGAATAAATACAAATCCTTCTCTAACTCTTCCAAAAAACAGAAGAGAAGGAACACTTCCAAACTCACCTTACCAGGCCAGCATTACACTTATATCAAAACCAGACAGGGACCACAACAAAAGGAAATTACAGGCCAATATCCCTGATGAACATAGATGCAAAAATCCTCAAAAATACTAGTAAATTGAATTCAACAATACATTAAAAAGATCATAAACCATGATCAAGTGAGATTTATCACAGGGATGTAAGGATGGTTCAACATCTCCAAATCAGTCATTGTGATACACCACATTACCAAAATGAAGGATAAAAATTATAAGATTATTTCAATAGATGCAGAAAAAATATTTGACAAAGTTCAACATCCATTTATGATAAAAACTCTCAACAAAGTGGTTATAGACTGAATGTACTTCAACATAATGAAGGCCACATATGACAGGCTCACAGCTAACATCATACTCCACAGTGAAAAGCTGTTCCAGAACAAGATAAGGATGCCCACTCTCACCACTTTTATTCAACATACTATTGAAAGTCCTAGCCAGAGCAGCTGGGCAAGAAAAAGAAATAAAAGGCATCCAAATTGGAAAGGAAGAAGTAAAATTGTCACTATTTGTAGATGACATGACATTATATATAGAAAGCCCTAAAGAATCCATCAAAAACTGTTAGAACTAATAAATGAATTCAGTAAAGTTGCAGTATACAATGTCAATACACAATAATCTGTCACACTTCTATATAGTAATAACAAACTATCAGAAAGAGAAATTAAGAGAACAATCCCATTTATAATTGCAGCAAAGAGAATAAAATACCTAGAAATGAATTTAATCAAGGAGGTAAAAGATCTGCATATTGAAAACCACAAGATATTAATGATAGAAATTAAAGACATAAATAAATGGAAAGATATTTCATGCTCACGGATTGGAAGAATTTGCATTGTTTAAATGTCTATACTATCCAAAGCAATCTACTGATTCAATAAAATCTCTCTATCAGAATTCCAATGGTATGTTTCACAGCAATAGAACAAACAATCCTAAAATTTGTAATGAAACACTAAAGATCCCAAATAGCCAAAGCAATTTTGAGAAAGAACAACAATGCTGGAGGTATCACATGCCCTGATTTCAAACTATATTACAAAGCTACAGTAATCAAAAGAGTATGATATTAGCATAAAAATAGATGGACCAGAATAGAGAGCCTAGAAATAAACACATGAATATATTGTCAATTAATTTATGACAAATGAGGCAAGAATATACAATGGGGAAAGGACAGGCTCTTCAATAAATAGGGAAACTGGGCAGCCACAAACAGAAGAATGATACTGGTGACTAAATTAACTTAAAATGGATTAAAGGCTTGAATGTAAGACCTGAAACCATAAAACTTTTAGAAGAAAACTTAGGCAATAAGCTTGTTGATATCAGTTTTGGTGATAATTTTTATTGATGATGAGTTTTTTTTCTTGGATCTGACACCAAAAGCTAAGACAACAAAAGCAAAAATAAACTAGTGAGACTACATAAAACTAAAGTATTTATGCACAGCAAAGCAAACCATCAACAAAATGAAAAGGCAACCCACTGAATGGGAGAAAATATTTGCAAAGCATTTATCTGGTAAGAGGTTAATATCCAAAATATACAAAGAACACATACAACTTAATAGCAAAAACAAAACAAAATGAAACAACCCCCTGCCCTCCACAATCCAATTAAAAAATGGGCAGAGTGTCTGAGGAGACATTTTTTTTTTAAACATCTTTATTGGGGTATAATTGCTTTACAATGGTGTGTTAGTTTCTGCTTTATAACAAAGTGAATCAGTTATACATATACATATGTTCCCATATCTCTTCCATCTTGCATCTCCCTCCCTCCCACCCTCCCTATCCCACCCCTCCAGGCGGTCACAAAGCACCGAGCCGATATCCCTGTGCCATGCGGCTGCTTCCCACTAGCTATCTGCCTTACGTTTGTTAGTGTGTATATGTCCATGACTCTTTCTCGCCCTGTCACAGCTCATCCTTCCCCCTCCCCATAATCCTCAAGTCCGTTCTCCAGTAGGTCTGTGTCTTTATTTGAGGAGACATTTTTCCATACAGATCATCAGGGAAATGAAAATCAAAACCATAATGAGATAGTACCTCACTACTGTGAGAATGGTTAGCATGAAAAAGACAAGAGGTAACAAGTGTGGGGGAGGGTGTAGAGTAAAGGAAACCCTTGTGCTTTAATTGGTGGAAATGTGAATTGATACAGCCACTATGGAAAACAGTATGGAGGTGCCTCAAAAAATTAAAAATAGGAGTATCATATGATTCAGCAATTCCACTTTTGGGTATTTATCTGAAAAAATGAAAACACTAACTTGAAAATATATCAACACCCCCGTGTTCATTGTAGCTTTATTTGCAGTAGTCAAGCCATGGAAACAATTTAAGTGTCCATAGGCAGATGAATGGATAAAGAAAATGTTGTGTGTGTGTGTGTGTGTGTGTGTGTGTATACAATGGAATATTCTTCAGCCATAAAAAGAAGGCAATCCTGTTGGGACAACATCAATGGACCATGAGGGCATTATAATAAGGGAAATAAGTCTGACAGAGAGACAAATATCATACAATCTCAATAATATCTAGACTTAAAAAAAACAAACAGAAACCCAACTGAACAAGCTCATGAACACTGAAAAGAGATTGGCGGTTGCTAGAGGCAGGGGGTGTGGTGTGGGCAAAGGGAGTGTGAAGGTACAAACTTCCAGTTATAAAATAAATAAGTCCTGGGGATGTAATTCACAGCCTGGTGACTATAGTTAATAATACTGGATTGCATATCTGAAAGTTGCTAAGAGAGTAGATCTTAAAAGTTCTCATCGTAAGAAGAAAAATTCCCTAACTATGTATCGTGACAGATGTTAACTAGACTTATTTTGGTGATCATTTTGCAATATACAAATATATTAAAAAAAATAAATGTAAAAAGAAAAAAAGAAACCATCCAAGGTTACACAGCTAGTTAGTATAGAAACTGGAAGTAGAATCTAGCTTACTTTCCGTGTGCTCTGAGGTTTCATCTTTACTCAGATGATTTACAGTGCCAACTTGAATACCTTGAAGGTTAGATTATTAATCTGGGCAGATGGCCTCCATGTTTTGTCTTCAGTTTTCTGTAGATATACTCTGGAGGAGCCTTGGTTCATTGCTAATCAGAGGTGGGAGCTCCAGGACAGACTGAGTTATGTTGTCTGGACCCTTCCATAATCAGAGTAGTAGAACATTGTACTAGGGACTAGGATGTGGTCCCACTGGAGAGGTCACTGCATTTCCTCCAGAGTGGGACTGCAAAGTGCATTGATTTCACGCTCTAGTCAGTAGAACAAATGACCCTTTGAGCCCCATAAGCTTCCCCAGGATCTTCACCCTGCCATGACCCTGCATTTTCTGAATCCCTCCACTTAACAGCTAGCAGTCTGGCAGGGTGGTCTTTTCCAAGACGGGACAACGTTTAGCACTATTATTGGGAAATTTCTAACTTGACTTGATGCTATTTCTATCTCTTGTTCTTAGATTTAAGGCTAGGCCTGATAAAAATATCAGAATACTTGCTAGGCTGGGCTGCTCCTCCTTTGGTATGCAGATTCAAAACACTCCCAGTTCCCTCAATCACCATAGTAACAGGCCCAACCACAATGTGTGTGGGTCCCAGGGCAATATCACAAGTGGAGCTACACTTTCTGAATGTCTAAATAGTAGGAAGCAATAAATCAAACGAATAAACTGTGAAATAGAACATGTTCTATCCTCCTACCTTGATAAATTTATCTAACAACAAAATTTTTAAATATGTGTAAAGCTGTGATTTTTATATGACTGCAAGTCAGCAAAATATCGAAGACACAAATTTTATTATGTAGGACGTGTTTGGTTGATGGTCTTGCAAAATCTAGATGAGTAACAAAATAAAGACGTACATAATTCACTTGTTAAAAAAAGGTTGCTAAGAGAGTAGATCTTAAAAGTTCCCCTCACAGGGAAAAAATAAAATTGTGACTATATGAGGTGATGGATGTTAATCAAACTTACTGTGGTAATCATATTGTAATATATACATACATTAAATCATTGTGTTGTATACCTGAGACATATAATACTTTATGCCAATTATATCTCAAGAAAACTGGAAAAAATATTTTAAAGAAGAAAAAAGGCCATTGAATTTCAAAGATGGTAAATCCAAAAGAGGAAGAGCAAATATAATGCAATGAATACATTAAAACTGTAAACAATTTTTCACTAGATAAATGCAAACCAATAAGTGATTCAGATGCCCAGATATCTACTAGATTGTTGAAATGTTCCTTTAATAAGCTATGCAAAAGAGATTCTTGGAAATGCCAAAAGTGTATACAAGATATGTTTCATAAGGACATTTCAAACATTGTAAATAATCTCTTCTGAAATGGTTGTTATGGTGGAAAATTATTTTCCAAATTAGCCAGTGCCATCATTCTAAACTCTTGCCATGATAAGTTCAAAATGAAGGAGTAAAATTGATTTGACCTGAGTTTGGTAAGAGTTTTAACTTTGATCTCAGCAAATATAACACAAGTGTGAAGAAATAATTTGGTCAAAGTTAGGACAGAAGAAGTAAAAAGAGCAGAAGCAAGAGAATAGGTTAACTTTTATACTAATAACCTATTACTAAAAATATAAGAGTTTTCCATGTAAGTTGACTTTCTAAAATTCAGTTGAATTTAATTTGAACTTTTTGACAAAATTATATATCCTCTCCCACAAATATATTAGGCATCTTAATTGTTGAAATAGAAATTTCAGGAAATATATAATTTATATAAATATTTATGTATAATCTATTTAAATATTATTTTGTACATAACAAAATAAAATTGAAAAGACCCATTATTCAAGAGTTCCTTAGTATATTTATTGTATTTTGTGTTGACTACTTTCATTTTTGTGCTTCTCAGTCTTCACACTGATATTTTTTATATCAAAGTTTTATACTTTTAACATTATTTGAGTAGGTTTTATTATTATTTTTCTAGTTAGTCAGACAGTATAACAACACAGTTTTAGTTTTATTAACTAGCAAAAGCGTATTATACTAACCAGGATTCATTTGGCTTCAATTGCAGTCCTATTAATTTATCTGATATAGTTAAACTTCAAACTTTTAGCTTATATTTGAAGTTCAAAAATAGCATCATTGTATTTTCTTACCATGTCTTACATCAGCTAAAATTTTTCATATTTATGTTTAATTAACAAATATACATGTTGCATCTATTATGAACAAAACACTTTTCTAAGTATTTTAAGAACTATGCAGATTAATTAGACATGGATCCTGCTCTCAAAGTGTACACAGCATTTAGGGAAAATAAGATTTGTACCAATAAAATTAATGCAAGTGGATAATGAAATGTAACATAAAATGTAAGGTGATATCAGAGTAGAGAGGATTTTAACTCACCTGGAAGCATAAAACAATGCCTTGGAAGATATGTCCCATGAGGACATCTTTGAAGGGTAGTTAGGATAATGATTGGTGATGAGGCAAGTGTTTTTCAGTTGAGTAAGTGGAATGGGCAAAGCAGAATGGGCAAAAGAATTCCACGGAATTCTCTGGGGAAAAAAAGGGAATAGTTCTTCAAGCAAATATGGGAAGATAAGGTGGGACATTAGATGAGATTAATACAGTGGTGTGCTAGAGTTGGCTGGTATTGCCTTGAGACAGCTAACTGTTACATTTTTGAAAATGTCATTAGACAGCTGACATCATTTTGGTAGCTTAAAATCAGCCAAGATGGAGGGAGTATTTACACCATGGAAATTGTCAAATGCTACAATTCAGGGCTAAAATTGTTTGGTCCAGAAAGCTGGTTGTCAAACATTTACCAGCACACCCCTAGTTCTATCTGGCCTTGAATACCAGATGCTTAACATAATTCATCTTATGCTATTGGGTTTTGATATATGTTTTACTATTTTGAAGGAGACACTTTTAGAAAAGAAAATACTTAATTGGACATAAGAGTTAAATTCAGAAAGTTGCTTGAAGACAGGAATGTTTTATTAAGTGAGATAAAAGCCATAAAAGTGTCTCCTATTGCACTAAACACAAGATTGAAAAGAGGTTAAGACTGGTGATGTGACACTCATTGGCATGATAGAAAAATCTAAAGAGCATATATGAAAATGACAAATTTTAACCATGAGTAAAGAGCAGTAGTTATTAAAGTGAGTGAACAACTTGCCATAAATGTATATAGCTCTGCCAACACATGGTTCACACTGCTGCTAGTCTTGGGGGAGAGGGAATGAGCTACTGTTAGTTGTTTCTTCTGAAAGAACTGCCCGCATGGTGTTCTTTTCTCCTAATGACTGGAGAAGGCAGAGGGCAAGCTTCTGTATGGTGAATTACTCTCTCTCCTCACTGATTAGAGCTCTACTTAAAACAGCACAAATTGCAAGACTAGAGCTTGAAGGAATCCCTAGAAGCAAAGTGCTGTGTTCACAGATCATCTCCTGTTCCTCCTGTCTGATGAGAAGGAAAGCTTTATTAATTATTTTCATCAGGAATGAGCTTGTTTACCAGAGAGGGAGGCATTCTATGAATAGCTTAGTATGAGTGACATTCCAATAACCATAAAATAAGCATGAAAAAATTCCCTGAAGTCTTAACATTTGGCTTTAGGTGTTTAGGCCTTTAGGAAGCAAAAAGAACAAAACAAGAATTGCATTCACAACTTTGGAATTCAGTGTAGAGGTTTTTATTCTGCACCACAGTGGGCTTCAGGGCATATATAAATACCCTGGAAACATAGGCCAAGGTTTGTTATGTGTGTCCATGTATTTTTCTTGAAAGAGTATCCATAGTTTTTCTCAGATTCTAAACTGAATCTCTGCTGTCCAATCTTCTTATTGCCTGTCCAATCTATTGATCTCCCTGCCACTACCCAAAGGTCAAGAATCACTGGTTTGGCTATTCTTGGATATACTTGAATGTTTTTAGAAGATAGGAGGAAGATTCCTGTCTTTTATCAAATAGAGGAATGACTTATTCCCAAAGTTTTTTTTTGTTTTTTTGTTTTTTTAAGAAACTAGACATGAGAAAGGCTTTTAAATGTTTTGAGGCATGGTATATTTTCATATATTCTATCTTTTGATGCTTATGAGATAAGTGAACAAGGTATTATCACTTCCATTATCCTGAATTGAGAACTAGAGAAGTTAGGGCTCAGTGGTTCTTAACCTGGATTGGACATCACCTTGGAGCTTTAAAAAATATGATACCCCAACTCCTAAATATTCTGATTCAATTGATCTGGAGTGCAGTCTGGGTATCCACATATTGTAAGAGGTTCTCCAGGGGATTCTGGCGTGCAGCCCAGTTTGGGAACCACTGTGTTGGGTCAATTGCTTTAGGAATGGAATTTGTGTTTGATGTGGGCATGAGACTATCATAACTTCCACTATATCATTCTGTCAGTTAGACAACTAAATAATAACAAGTTACCATGTGAAATTAGTAAGACAGGAAGTGTTATTGACAGGAACAAAATTTTAAAAAACTTGAGAAGTAATGGAATACCCTAAAGAGGAATTTTTGGACAGAAGGACTAGAGCAATGAATGCCATTATAAAGAAAAGGAGAAATGAGACTTGCTAAAAGAACTGTCACTAATTCCAGAAGAATTTAAGACTTTAAACACATTTTGAAAAGAAGTCAGCATAAAATAAAATTCTGTATGAATGATAATTGTCAAAAACAGCAACTTCTTTGAAAACTTTTTAAATAAACATGATAATCTTTGACATGATACTTTTATTCATACTATGACTTTTATCTTGTTGGGTGCTGGATAGTTTTGTATTCTTACATATATCCTGAGATTTGCTCTAGGTTACAGTTAAGCTACTTAGAAACGATTTGTTTCTTGTGGGTCTTCTTATTAAAATTCGTTAATAAGAGCCAGAGCAGCATTTAGTCTAGACCTAATTGTTCTCCATTAGGGAGACAAGAATATTCTGAGTGCTTTAGCCAACGAATTATTGTCCTGTTTGGTTGGAGGGAACAAGCTCTATTCCTGGTCCTACATGTACACCTCTATGGTTCCTTCTAACAACTTAGCCAACTTGTTTCTTCTTCTCAATTTATCCTTATTTATCTGTATTTATACAAGCTTCTTTACAGCAGAGGCTCGATATTTTAATCTTAAATTCATAGTCTACTACTATTCAGCTGTAATCAATCATTCGAGCTTTATTAACTTTATTATGTCTCAAAGAATTCCAACTGAGATTTTCTCATTCCTAGAAACTGTTCTTCATGTTTTCATTTTGGTACTTTTGTTCTTGCTATTCTATACGAGACAGTGTGCCCACAACACAATGATAGGCTGCAAAGTGTAGGCATTTCCCTTTCTCCTAAAGAGACTAACCTACTGCCTCATCTGCCTCATCCCACATTTAAAGATTCTTAAGGAAATTTTCTTCAGTGCTTTCAGTTGGAATAAATCTCTATAAGTTTCTTTTCCCCATAGATCTTCTGATATAACATTGGTCAAAATTTATATTGCACTAAAATTGACTAATGTTTTTGACAAACATTTAACTCCTACTATGTTTATAAAACCTTCCTGGTTTTATTCACTAAGCTATACTACTATATTTTAGGATAGGAACAGGTATCACTAATTTTTGTATCCCTTGGGACACAGCAAAATGCCCAGGAAAGCAAATGTTTAATAAATATGTGATTTGGTTGTGAGGGGCCATTGGCTGGCTGCATGTACTCTGACTAGATTCTGACTGACTTCTCTTGCATTACTCAGGAGCATTATTAATCATATTTAAATGAATAAATCTCAGCATCTTCTCACCAAGAAACATACTCCACTAACCTTGTGAAAAGTAGATTGATCGTAAATTAATACCTACATTTTGAAATTTTGCTTTAGTAACTTTTAATCAGTGTTCACATTTGGAAATACTGTTTGATTATTTTTTTTGTCTCCATGACTTAATACCCACATTCTGCCTCTCCTGATCATCAGTCACATGAAACACTTGTTGCATCCTATTTTTATTGTTCTAGAGCAGTGGTCCTCAACTTTTTGGCACCAGGGACCGGTTTCATGGAAGACAATTTTTCCACAGACAGGTGGTTGGGGGATGGTTCAGGCGGTACTATGAGCAATGGGGAGTGATGGGGAGCGGCAGGTGAAGATTCCCTCGCTCGCCCACCTCACCTCCTGCTATGCGGCCCAGTTCCTAACAGGCCACAGACTGGTAGGGGTCTGCAGCCCGGGGTTTAGGGACCCCTGCTCTAGAGGACAGCTCTTCTTTCTGCATTCCTTAGGGCCCTTACTTCTCTACTTTCCAAAGTTGCACAGTCTATATTTTATGTTACCATGACTTATATACTATTTTTAATTGACTGGGTACTATAGAGTCAGAAAGAATTTAAAGATTAGCTATGATACAACACAGACACAGCAAAGTCTGCCCAGGGAGGAAACTTGTAATCTGACACAAGGACTTCATTTCAAAAACATGGGCAAAGTACAGACACAGAAGAAAGATGGGAGTTAACCTGGAGCTAAGCAGGGGAACACATAACATCACTACTTACCGATTTGATTCCTTAGGGCATTTCACAATGAATCTTTGAAATATTTCCCATTTGTTGTGGTCTTATGACATTTAGGAGAGAACTGGAAATAGGCTTGTGAGTTTCCTATTTAAGAGTTCCCCTCTAATTTTATGAGTATGATTTCCCTCATGAATTTTATAAGGAAATCTAAAGTAGGGCTAGTTGAGAAGAAAATACTTGGAAATAAGACACTTTGAAAATAATGTCTATGTTTTGGGAAGCCATGCTGAGGAAAAGAGATACAACATGACTTTGGAAGAAAACATTTTAGTACTTTGTAAATAATTAAGTAATTTGTACCAAAAGGGAATTCCAACAAAGAAAAAAATATTTTTAAGAGTCAAAATCTCAGATCTGAATGAATCACAAGCTGGACTCACACAAAGAAACTAAGAGCTCTGGAAATGGTAACAAGGGCAAATATAAAAATTATTTTCTTAATATTTATATCCCTTTAAAAGATAATCAACTGTTTAAATAAACTGTATCAGCATATTGTACCATTTATAACATATATAGAGATAAAATGTGTGACAACAAAAGCACAGAGGCCAAAAGGGGAGCAGTGAAAGAATGCTATTATAAGGTCCTTATAGAATATGTGAATTAGCATAATATCACTTGAAGGTAGACTGTGATAAGTTAAAAATGAAAAGAAACATAGAGAAAATTAATAAAACCAAAGGGTTATTATTTGATATCAATAAAATTAAACTTTTATCAGGAAACTGATCAGGAAAATAAGAGTGAAGATACAATTTGCCAGCATTAAGATGAGAGAGGTGACATCACTACAGAATTTTTAGATATAAAAGGATTACAAAGGATTATTATCTTGAAAGTATGTCAATAAATTTAACAACTTATAGGAAATGAATAAATATGTGGAAAGACAAAACTACTAAAGTTTACTCAAGAAGAAATAGATAACCTGAATAGTCCCATAATGAGTAAAGCAATCGAATTTGAAGTTAAAATCCTTCCCACACAGGAAACTTCAGGCCAAGATGGTTTCACTATGGAATCCCATCAAACACTTAAGGAAGAAAAAATACCAGTACTGTATACACTCTTCCAGAAAATTAAAAAAGAAAAGAGAAAGTTTCCCAATAAATTCCACAATGCTAGCATTATTCTGACATTGAAATTAGACAAAGACATTACAGGGAAAAAACTGCATACCAATATTCCTCATGGATAAAAAAATTCCTAACAAAATTTTAATCAAATTCAACAATGTATAACAATGATAATACATCAAGGCTACATATAGTTTATCTTGAGAATGTAAAGTTGGTTTAATATTTGAAAATCAATCTAATTCATCAAATTATCAGATGAAAGAAGAAACAATATGATCATCTTATTAGATGTAAAAAGACATTTGACAAACCCAATATCTATTCCTGAGTAAAAATTCTCATCAAACTAGGACTAGAAAGAAACATCTTAAACCTACTATGGACATCTATGAAAAACCTACTGATAATATGATCCCTAACAGTGAAAGACCGAATTCTTTCCTCATAAGATCAGGAAAAAGGTAAGGATATTTACTCTCATCATTTATATTCAACATTGAACTGAAAGTGTTAGCTAGCATACTAAAACAAAAAATTAATAAGTGCTAAGATTGAAAAGGAAGTAGTAAACCTGTCTTTATTTGCAGACAAAATAATCATCCACAAAGAAAATTCTATACAATCTACAAAAGATACTAGAGTTAATAAGCAGGTTAGCAAGTTTGCAGGATATAAGATTAATATACAAAATTCAATTGAATTTCTATATGCTCAGAACCAACTGAAATTAAAATTTAATACTATTTCAGTAACATTCAAAATATGAAATTCTTTGAGAATAATCTTCAAAAGATATTTAAGGTCAGTACAATGAAAACTATAAAATATTGCTGACAGAAATTTTACAAAACCTAAAAAATGGAAAGATATAACATGTTCATAGTTTGGAAGACTTAATATTATTCAGATGTCAAGTCTTTCTTAATTGATCTATAACTTCAGTATGATCACTATCAAAACCCCAGAAGGCCTTTTCTTTTTTTTAATAGAAATTGACATGCTTATTCTAAAATTCATATTAAAATGCAAACAACCTGGAATAGTCAAAACAACTTTGAGAAGGAGAAGCAAAGTTGGAGGACTTACTTCAATAATTTTTATATAACAATAGTAATCGAAACAGTGTGATACTGGCATCAGGATAAAAAAAAATAAGTCCAGAAATAGACTTACATATGTATAGTTAATTGATTTTTGACAAAGATACAAAGACAATTCAATGAATGGATGGTCTATTCAATAAATGTTGCCTAAGTGTCCCAACTATCCTTATGCAAAAAACCTATAAATACTTCAATGTCTACCTCACACCATGTATAAAAATTAACTCAAAATGGAGAACAGAGCAAAGTATAAAACCTAAAATTTTATAACTTCTAGAAGAAAACATGGGAGACATTGGGTTAAGTGAAGATTTCCTAGATACAAAGCCAAAGACATGATCCATAAAAAAAAAAAAAACTTGATAAATTGAACTTCATCACAATGAACAATAACAGCTCTTAGAAAAATGCTATTAAGAGAATCAAAATACAAGTCACAGACTGGGAGAGAGTGTTTGCAAATCACATATCTGATAAAGGATTTATATCCAAAACATATAAAAAAACTTGTGAAACTCAAAAAAATTTAAAAATGAGCAAAATATTTGAACATACACTTCACCAAAAAAGATCTACTGATGGCAAATAAATACATTAAAATACTAAACATCGATATTCATTAGGTAAGTGCACAATAAAAACACAATGAAATACCACTACACATCCATTACAAATGTCTAATATTAAGACTGACCACATCAAGTACTGGAGAGAATGTAGAGCAGTGGAATTTCATACACTACTGGTAGGAATGTAAAATAGTATAACTACTTTGTAAAATAACTTGGCAGTTTCTTAAAAAGTTAAGCATAAATCTATCATATGACATAGCCATTCTACTCCTTTTATTTACCCACGAGAAGTCAAATTTATTATCATGGAAAGAATTGTATGTGAAAGTTCATAGCAGCTTTACTTGTAAGAGCAAAAAGTGTAAACAAAATGTCCATTAACTGGTGAATTGCTAAACACATATGGTTTATCTGTACAATGGAATGTTCTTCAGAAATAAAAAGAAACTTTTCATGCATGCAATAACGCGGGTCATTCTGAAAGTAATCATGTTGAGTGAAAGAAGCCAGACCAAAAAAGAGTACATACTGTATGATACTATTTATACAAATGTCTAGAAAATGCAAACCAATATATAGTGACAAAATTCAGATTAGTGGTTGCCTGGGAAGACAGTGGCAGTAGAAAGGCCTGGGCAGAAAGGGGCAGGAAGGAGAGAATATAAAAGGGCATGAGGAAACTTTTGGGGATGAATGATATTATTCACTACCTTGATCATAATAATAATTTCATGGATATATATCCGTATATATAGACACACATATATATAAGTATATATATGTACATGTATACACATGTATCTATATCTATACATATCTATACAAATATAGATACAATTGCACAGTTTAAACATGTCAATTTATTGTTTGTCAATTATACCTCAATAGAAGTATAAAAAAGAAAAACTTAATCCTTCCAGGTAGTTCCAATGCCTGTTAAAATTTGAGTCAAAAATCAGTTCACCAGTGTTGGGTTTCTCAAATAAGTAAAATTCAAAATTATATATTCATAGTCTCATACCTGCTGTTTTGATAGTCATCAAAAATTAGGACTAAAATTTAAGAAGTGGTTGATGGCACTTTCAACTATTTTTCAAAGCCCACAGGAGAAATATTTTGAGGTGTCTATTTCAGCACTTCTCATATCACATTCTATTGTCTGTGGCTCTGCCATCTCTATCTAAGCTCACTCTTAAGTGAGAGTGCCAGGGTTTTAATGGAGAGTTGACACATCTTAGCTTGGGTTGGGAGAATAGCTATAGTTGGGTAGATGAGTGCTGTCCCCTAATTACCTTCTACTTGGACAAAGGCCATGCTTACTACTAGGTAATTTACATACTGTATACAATCTGAAAAAACCAACATGCAGTTGTAAGCATGAATCATGCTCTGGCTAGCCACAGAAGAAAAGAGAAGTATTTCTTCTAACTTCCTTACCCTTTAGAAAGTTTGGAAAATAAACTATTTGTCTAATGACCTAATTACTAGTTCTACCTAAGTCTTAAGAGTCACTTCATGGTACTAAAACATATTTCTTTTAATATGTTTCAGTTAGTTTTTTCATGTAATGAAATAAAAGAAGCAGGGAAATAATCTAAGATGTATTTATTAAAAATAAAATGTTCCTCTCCAGTTCCTGTGAGATCCGAAGGTCCAGAGACACAGGTGCAGACTTTGGAGCAAGTCGAGTGCCAAGAGAAAGATTCAGAGCTGGGGCAGAATGGTTGGAAAGGTCTGGGAGTACAGCTGAGCTGTGTGGGAAGAAAAGTCTCATAAAGGACTAACAGCTGTTTGAATCAGACAGTGAAATCTCAGAAAAAGGGAGCAAAAGGAGACCATTGTTGATGAAAGAGGCTATGGCTAGTTCAGTTCAGAGGGCTGTGAAAGCTTAGATTGAAATTTTTCATTTGAGATTTGAAGGATTGGAGACTGGGATCTTCAAATCTAACAATTGTGTTTCTCTTGGTTCTCAAAATACACTTAAGCAACTTTATGATGACTGATACTATATGAATAGCACACAATATTGTAGAAAGCCATTAATCTCAGTTTAGTATTCAAGAGTGGTACAGATTAAATGATGATTAGTTATAATATTGTTATTCATATATTTTAAGCTCAAAATAATTACATACCATTTGTGAAGAGAAAGTACACATGCTTAGGCTAGTAGCAATGACTATGTTTATCTCATCTATATTTGACACTAGGCTGAGTGGAAAGAGATAAGGGATAGCTTAAGAGACTTGACAGCAGGACTCTGATTTTCAAGACATTAACAGGATTTGTTGATATAGTTTTGAAAGATTTTTAAAAAAATATATCGGTCAGATCTATTCAGAAGTTTCAGGCTGTGAATTAGGTATGTACTGGTTATTCCACTGAATTTCAGGTATTTACATGGATTTTGTTGATGGAGACAGTAGTTTTAGATACATCTTCAATCTTTATCAGGGTTTCTTTTTTTCCCTCTATTTGAGACATCCTAAAAAATAATTTCATATCTTCCTCAAAGTAAAATAGAGGATTAAAATAGTTGTTCAGAGGATTTAACAGTTGTGCTTTTACTGAATTGCCTAACATTTAAAATTATTAAATGAATGTTTTCTCTCCTTTGGCTTCAAAACTGGAGCATATAACTTTGAGAGAACTATATGTTCTATTATTGAATCTTTTCTGTTATCCAGCTACTGGGCTCTATACTGTAAAAACATTAATTGTACTGTCAGATAATCTTTGTTAACATTTTATATCTATCGCTTTTCTGATGACTCTGATCATTTTGTGTTTTCTCTCTGCATTCACAATTATCATCTTACACCTGTTCTCCAAGGCAGTAATTTAAGTTTTAAGTGGATATCTTGTTCCTTGCTGTTCTAATTGATTTACCTAATATATAATGGAGCTTTTAAACACTCTATCATCTTATCCTTTTAAAAATAATATGTTTGAGTTCAGTTTTATTGAATTCACTCTCATTAAGTTTATTTATAGCTTGAACTTCTCAAGGGCAAGTTATCTTCTATTCTTTCAGTAATTTTTTTTTCAGATTGGGTTCTTTCCATAGTATTTTCCTTTATTTCTGTTTCTTTTCCTTATTGCTATTCGGATTCCTACTTCTTTTCTTTCCTTTCTTTTCCATTCAAAAAATATACACCACTTTGAAAAAATCTGGCATATTTTAATAATGGAAATTCTCCAGACCAACTATTTGTTTCAACATAGTGTGGGTGACTATTTCTTGACACCAGGGGTGATATTCAACAGATTTAACTGAATACAAGTACTGCAAGGAGTAAAGGCAAAATCTCTGCCCCAAAGGAAATCAAGGTACACCAAGGGGCACATTAGGGATAAAGACTGAGGCCTGTCTTTATCATACTGGTACATGACACTATCTCTAGAGGTGTGGGGTGAGGTCACTGTAGAGATCCCTTGTCTGTTCATTCATGAGATCCCTTTAAATGTCTGACCTTCTAGACCACTCCATGCAGGCAGGGTGTAACCCACTCCCATTGGCTTTGATGAATTCTTTCAGTTTCATACAGTGCCCTGGAAAGTGAAACTCAGGCACTGGTACCCTTCCTCCCTCTGCTGAAATTCCAGAATGATTTATAGATATTTCTATTCTCATGATGTTTTTCGCTATTTCTCCCCCACATTGCTGCTGCCTATTTAAACCATTAGTCTTCTTTCAAATTGAGGGTATTGGTAAAAATTCTCCTCATCTTGTCAACTCACTTTCTCTCTTCAGTATTTCTTCAAAGTGATAAGAGCTGGGTAAAGAGCTTACACTCATCTCTCTTCAAAGGCTATGGCCTATCCTCTCACTGTTTAGAAACTGCTTGTGAATTCTGACAGCTTTGTTTTAGTTTTCAGTAGCTATTGGGAAAAGGAGTCTCTGTGACCCAGATTCACTCTGCCAGTTCTACTCAGAAGTCAATCTTCAGTTTTTAAATGAATCTACAGGTATCCAGATTTTCCTTCTGTGTTCAGAAAGTATTGACAGGGAATTCCCTGACGGTCCAGCAGTTAGAACTCTGTGCTTTCACTGCAGGGACCCGTGTTCGATCTCTGGTCAGGGAACTAAGATCCCACGAGCTACGTGGCATGGCCAAAAAAAAAAGGGGGGGTGGATTGACAGTGGTTGCCTGTCTTCCTCTAGGGCTTCTCCCTTCTATCTTAGCAATATTTATTGAGGGTGTACTCAATATAAGTACTAAATCTAAATTTCCTTAGTGTAGTATTGTATCTTGTTGATCTTTGTAACCTCAGCACCTAGCCAGAGGTTAGAGCTTAACGTGTGTTTAATAAATGTTTGCTGAATAATGAGAGAAGTTGAGGTGAATTGTAATCTTCCCTTGCTCTCCTTTTATCCTGGTATCTTTGCTTTTCACGAGTACCTTTGTCTCTCAGGGTTCTCTCTAATCCTGTTTCTGTATTTTTCAAAGTTTCTCCTTAATCTTAATAATTTGAATTTTAATTATCATACTATTATAATTTTTTTTTGTAGTTATCAGCTATTAATCTAGTATAATAAAAGTTAAAATAGGGAAAGCTCCTGTCTTCTCATCTTGTTCAGTAATCACACTGCAAGTGACTGTTTCCAATCATGTATATGTGCAGGTGATGTTTTGGATTGGAGTCTGTTCTATTCTCTCCCATAGCATCTTTCACACACCTTTCACACAGCAGATAGTCAATAGATTTTCCTAAAAATATCAATTACATGACATGGTTCCCAGAGAAGCTTCTTATTCCTTTTTATTTCTACTGGTTCTGCTTCTCTGAGTGTGGAACATTAAAGATATATATATCTGGGCTTCCCTGGTGGCGCAGTGGTTGAGAGTCCACCTACCAATGCAGGGGACACGGGTTCGTGCCCCGGTCCGGGAAGATCCCACATGCCGTGGAGCGGCTGGGCCCGTGAGCCATGGCCGCTGAGCCTGCGCGTCCAGAGCCTGTGCTCCGCGGCGGGAGAGACCACAACAGTGAGAGGCCCGCGTACCGCAAAAAAAAAAAAAAAAAAAAAAATATATATATATCTTTACAGAGAGAGAGAGAGAGAAGTTCTTAGTAAATTCTTTCAGGGGTGGTGACCTAACCTGGTGTCATGTTACGTAGACCTAGAGCTGGCCAAGGTCCTGTGGCCTATATATAATTGTATATGCCATATATGAAAAATATACCATTTTATTAAAAATATATTTTAGTGAATAGCGACAGTTATCTATCAGCTGATTATTTTTATTTTAAATACATAAACATAATTACTAATGGAACACAGTGAATTGGAGAACAGGAACTACCAGGAGTTATGTAACGCAGGTAATCCTTAGTTATTTCAGGACTGTACTCTACATCTCCCCTCTTTTCTCTCCTTATTAATGTCCTCATTTCCTTTGGTCATTTTACTGCTCACTTTACTTACTAGGTGGATTTCGATTATTGATGGCAAACCAGGCTGCTACAACCTGAAAATTTTTCTAGTCTATATCTGTGCTCACCAAATATCAACATACATTCTTTTTAGTCACAGAAATGCATATAAAATCCAAGTCCACAAATCCTCCACAATAGAAAATTCTATGGATATCTCAATGACATACATACAGAAAAGATATTTTCATCTTTTCTGGGGACAGATTGAATACGATTTTTGCCATGAGGCTAAATATTCTTAAGTTCTTCTTAAGCAGGTTTAAAAATTCCTCTGTATTCAAATCATTCAAGGGAGAACCATTTTCAATTTTACTTCTTTTTAGCCGTAGTATCCATTTCCCAATTCCCTTATTTTCTTAATTCAGTTGTTGTGGTCTCCCCACCCCTCCTGAGAACAGCTGCTCTCTAACTGTGGACTTCCTCTTTGTCAGCAATGGCCAAGTGAATAGGTCAGAAAACAGTGGGAAGGAAGCCAAGGTTGTGGTTGGATCTCCATGTGAAGCCAGTGAATGACACATGGAGCTCTATCCTCCATCCAAACTCAAATAATCTCTGAATTCCAACTATTACCTACTTGATAATTATACCCACATTTATACTCTAGCACTAACTGTGCCTGAGAATAGGTCATCTTACATACAAACTTTTTTCATAGAATCAAAGTTAATGCAGCTAGAAGAAGTGTATTCCACTCTGCCTCACCCCATCTTACAGATGATGAAAACTGAGATCTGGCAGAATGTTTGTCCTAAACTTACACAGCTAGTTAATGACAGATCTGGGCATAGTATCCAGGCCTCTCTCCATCTGGTCCCATGCTCTTTTTTTAATCACATCTTAGTGCATCCAGTCTTTAAACTCGGTGGTTCAAAACATGATTTATATTTTCCCTAATAACCAGCTCCTCACTTAAGCTTTTTTGTGTTGACACCTTAATTATTCTACGTTCTCTATTATTTTGTTCTTCATATATATATAATTATCTACCAGGTCTGCTAAATTATTTGCTTATACCATATTTCACCTTCCTTTCTTTTTCAGTATCACCTTCCCTATGTTCTGAGTACTTTATGCTTATGTAACTGCAGAATTGTCTTATTTTCTGCCCCTGTTTCTGGTTTTTGTATTTTATTCATATAAAAATATAACCTAATGTCTGTTATGTGCCAGGCACTGTGACTATATGGCAAGCCTTTATGTAATTAAGGAAGGAAACACACACTGAAGAACACAGATAAGGACAATTTCTCTGCTTTCTCCCCTCCCATGGTATCTTAAACTCACTCTGCTCAGGCTTTTGATCCTACCACACCACCCAAACTGTTCATGACCTGGTTACCCATGACCTGACCTCCACATTGCTAAATCCAATGTTCACATCTTAGTCCTCCTCCTATGACTGGTTATCATTTAACAAATGTTATTGAGCAAATGCCATGTGCCAGCACTGTTTCAGGTACTCGGGCTAGAAAAGCAAACAAAAGAGAAAATAAATTCTTGCCCTTATGGAGTTTGGATTCCATAAGAAGCATTTGAAAAAGTTGATTATACTGTCTTATTAAATAGCTCCTTTTTTCAGTAACCCCTGGGATGTGACTTTGTTTCTCCTACTTTCTTGACTGTTTCTTGTCAATTTCACGTGATGCTCAAGACTCATCTTCTCAATTTCTAAGCAGTGGAGGGCCTTATTTTTCATTCCTTGGGCCTCTCCTCTGTTCCTCCATCTGCATCTATTTCCCAAGTGATGTAACACAGTCCCATAGATTTAAGTATTATCTAGATCTTTCCCTCAGAAGCTATCTCAACTATTGCTTTATCAGCAGGTATTTCTTGACTGCTCTATCCAAAGGTGTACCTGACTATCATTTTCCATCCTCTGGCCCTATTACATTTTTTAAAATAGTATTTATCACTATCTGTTCTTACACAGTGATATGCTTATTTATCACTTTCTTCCTCTTATCAGAATAAAAGCTCCATGAGGACAGGGACTTTGTTTTGTTCACTGTTATATCCCAAGTGCCCAGAATTGTACCTGACACATATTGCGCACTCTGTAAAGATTTGTTGAATGGGAGAATAATAATAAGAGTTGGAAGGGAGAGGCTTCTGGTACTATAAGAGTATATTTGACTTAGAAAGGTCAGTGAAATTTCCCTGAGGGGGTGACAATTAAATTGAAGACAGGTAGGCAAGAACCAGATAAAATGAGGACATTCGACACAAAAGGAAGATGTGCAAAGGCCATATGGCAAGAAGAGGAACGATCAATATGAATAACAGAAGACAGGCCCATGTAGCGGGAGCACACAGAATGTTCAGGAGAGGAGTACCAGATAAGGCTGAAGAGATAGTCAAGAACACACACTACTGAGGACTTTGTAGATGATGTTAAAATTTGTTTTTTGGTTTTAGAATTTATTCTAAAGGAAATGCAAAGCTATTTGATTATCTTAAGCATCTGAGTGACACAATTAGTGTTGGATTTCATAATTACTCTGTTTAACGTATATAGAACAGACTAAAGATGGATAGAAATGAACATAGGGAAACTATTTAAGAGGTTACTGAGATGGTCTAGAAGAAAAATTATGATCATAGAAATTGGGATGTGTGATGAAAGAGAAATAGATGGATTTGAGAGCTATTTAAGAGGTATAATTGACAGTAAAGAATTAGATATGTGGAATGAAGGAGGGAGGAATACCAGCGATGACTTCTAGGTCTTTGGCTTCCCTTTCTTTGAGACAAGGAATTCTACAAAGGGACAAGGCTTACAAAGTGATGGAGGGAATTACCATGAATTCAATTTTGCACATTCTTGTCTCTTTTTTGGGATATGTGATAAAATCTCTGTCAATCCCTATTTCTATCTCTTTCTCCAAAAAAATCACACCAAAACTTTCCACTTACTTGCCATCTCCTCAAACACTGCCTTATCCTTATTTTCCCCCTTTTCCAAACTTCTGGAAGGAGAAGTATATATCTGGGATTTCCACTACTCTCTGGTATATACCTAAGCTTAGTCTCATGCTGTCTGGCTTCCTCACTGTTCAGTCCATTGCCTCTTGAGTTTATAGGTGCTGTTACAATGAATTCTCTTCTTTTCTGATCACAGTTTCTCTGTAATGCTCTATAGCTCTACCTTTTCCTGATCCAAATAGGTGTTATTCAAGGTTGTGTCCTTCAGGGATCCCTTCCACTTCAAAGCAACAATCATTACCTTAATGCAGCAGAATCACTTTTCTGAGCTACAGGTATAAATTTCTAACTACCTATTAAGCACCTTCATACAGCAACAGCACCTTCAATGTAGAGTCTCAAAAAGAGTCATCATCTTATCTCCCAAACCAGATCCCTTGATTTTCCTTTATTGTATTAATGGTTTTACCAACTTCTCAGCGACTTAGGCTGAAGACCTATCATACTTTATTCTTTATGCCTTCATCTTATCCAGTTAATTGCTATATCCTGTTGATTTTCTTACTTCAAATCCCTTTTGCATTCAATGTTTGTCCTCTAGTGTTCATATCGCTCTACTTTAGACTTTCATTACAACACATTAGCATTTTTAAAGAACACATCCTAAGTTTTATTCTTGCTTCTAGTTTATCTCTTTATCTAAGATAAACCTTTCAAATATGATTTAATCATTGTTATTTTTCTATGTAAAAATATTTGATGGTCTCTCATAGCCTACAGAGTGAGGTTCAAATTCCTCAGCATGGTGATTTCAGAGCCTGGTTCAGTATAGCTTTATTCTCCTTTTCCATCTTTACTTCTTAATTTTGCCTTTGCAAAGACAAAGACTTCTCTTCTGATACAACAGAAAAAAGACTACTGGTTCTCTTTTCACAATCCATGTTCATATGTTTCAAAGCTTATTCCTTTCTTTAAGAATACATTTCCTCTACATCTCTGCACATCAGAATCTTCCTCATCTTTTAGGATCTTTTAAACATCACATTCTTTATGAAGTCAGGTACTAACATAAGGCTTGACATATCTCTCTAGGATTGTGGTCAACATACTCTAAACATGTTAAGTAATCAAAGACTTGGAGGAATTTAGGGCTTTCTTTCAACAGCACAGAGATGTGAAAAGAAATGAAGTGGGTCTGTGACACACTTATCGTGGGTCTCAGAATAGAGTTCTTTATATTAGGCATTTATCTCAACTGCTAAATGAACTGCATGGTGATCTGTATGAACATTGATCAGGCCAGGGAAAGAGAAATCCTGTTCAAGTTTGCTTGAGTTATCAAATTAGAAAGGCACAATTTCCAATCATAAAATCAGAAAAGCACTTCCTTTCACCCATCTCAGAAGCACTGGAGCCAATCATAACCTGCTCTGGTTATACTCCACATTATGTTTGGCACCCTGGCTGTATTACCTTTCCAAAAACTATTTATGGCACTACCCAAAAGATCCAGCTTGTGACTAAATGACAATGTTTTGTAGAGAACTAATATATATTTGAACTTTGGCAAAAAAGAAAATTATGGACGTTTTGGTCCAACTGATTTTCCATTTTGTTCCGGGAACAATTAGCCACAAACATGTTATACAGTTTCTAGGGCACCATCCAATGGACAAATGTTTCTCTTCAAATTGAAAGCATATCATTCTTTTCAACATCATAGCTGCCACAGCCAAATTTCTGCACTTATGTCACTTTGTCCAAAGTCTCCAGAGGGTCAACCCCTCTTTCACTTCAAGAATTTTCTTGATCTTTCTTCTGGGCAGCCAGTATGGTGTGATTAGATTGACTCACTTTAAATGCACTGGAGTACTTTGTGGAACCTGTCTGTTATCGAAATGCAGTATTTGCTACTAATCAGTTCTGTACTATTAAGAATACAAATAGTTCTCCACTTACTGATTTTCTAACAGCCAGATCTCAAAGATGGTATAGTAGGAGGAAGAGGAATTCACGTCTCCTTACAAATAGAGCACCTACCAGGCACTGGTGTGGGAACACGGACACCTAAGGGTATGGGAGGAGCCCCGAGCAAATGGTTGTTCCATTTTGGTTTCATTTTTCCTAATATATTTTTATATTTCTAATTTTATTTTGTTTTTTATTCTTTGATATTGTATTGCTCCTTTGGTTCTTTCTATCTTACTGTTTATTATTTTTTTTAATTACCATGCCACGAATCTTGGAGGATCTTTGTTCCTAGGCTGGAGGTCGGGCCTGAGCTCCTGTGGTGAGAGCTCCAAGTCCAAACTGCTGGACTAACAGAGGAACTTAGACCGCAAGGAATATCAATCAGAGTGAGGCCTCCTGGAGGTCCTCATCTCAGCACCAAGATGTAGCTCTATCCAACTGCCTGCAAACTCCAGTGCTGGATGTCTCAGACCAAACAACCAGTAAGAGAGGGACACAGGACCACACATTCAAAAAAAAATGTAACAGACGAAGGAGCAAGGTACAAACCTACAAGACCAAAGAAATGAAGATGAAATAGGCAATCTACCTGAAAAAGAATTCAGAGTAATGATAGGAAAGATGATCCAAAATCTCAGAAAGAGGATGGAGAAAATACAAGAAACATTTTAAACGGATCTAGAAGAACTAAAGAGCAAACTAACAGTGATGAACAACACAATTACTGAAATTAAAAATACTCTAGAAGGAATCAATAACAGAATAACTGAGGCAGAAGATAAGTGACCTGGAATATAAAATGGTGGAAATAACTGCCAGGGAGCATAATAAAGAAAAAAGAATGAAAAGAATTGAGGACAGTTTCAGAGACTTCTGAGACAACATTAAATGTACGAACATTCAAATTATAGGGGTCCCAGATGAAGAAGAGAAAAAGAAAGGGACTGAGAAAATATTTGAAGAGATTATAGTCGAAAATTTCCCTAATATGGGAAAGGAAATAGTCAATCAAGTCCAGGAAGCACAGAGAGTACCATACAAGATAAACCCAAAGAGAAACACGCTGAGACACATATTAATCAAATGAACAAAAATTAAGTACAAAGAAAAAATATTAAAAGCAGCAAGGGAAAAGCAACAAATAACATATAAGGGAATCCCCATACGGTTAACAGAAGATTTTTCAGCAGAAACTCTACAAGCCAGAAGGGAGTGGCAGGACATATTTAAAGTGATAAAAGGGAAAAACCTACAACGAAGATTACTCTACCCAGCAAGAATCTCATTCAGATTTGACAGAGAAATTAAAACTTTAAAGACAAGCAAAAGGTAAGAGAATATAGCACCACCAAACCATCTTTACAACAAACGCTAAAGGAACTTCTTTAGGCAGGAAACACAAGAGAAGAAAAAGACCTACAAAAACAAACCCCAAACAATTAAGAAAATGGTAATAGGAACATACATATTGATAATTACCTTAAATATAAATGGATTAAATGCTCCAACCAAAAGACACAGATGGGGTGAATGGATACAAAAACAAGACCCATATATATGCTGTCTACAAGAGATTTACTTCAGACCTAGGAACACATACAGACTGAAAGTGAGGGGATGGAAAAAGATATTCCATGCAAGTGGAAATCAAAAGAAAACTGGAGTAGCAATTCTCATATCAGACAAAATAGACTTTAAAATAAAGACTATTACAGGAGACAAAGAAGGACACTACATAATGATCACGGGATCAATCCAAGAAGAAGATATAACAATTGTAACTATTTATGCACCCAACATAGGAGCACCTCAATACATAAGGCAAATGTTAACAGATATAAAATGGGAAATTGACAGTAACACAATAATAGTAGGGGACTTTTACACCCCAATTTCACCAATGGACAGATCATCCAAAATGAAAATAAATAAGGAAACACAAGCTTTAAATGATACATGAAACAAGATGGACTTAATTGATATTTATAGGACATTCCATCCAAAAACAACAGAAAACACTTTCTTCTCAAGTGCTCATGGAATATTCTTCAGGATAGATCATATCTTGGTCACAAATCAAGCCTTGGTAAATTTAAGAAAACTGAAAGCATATCAAGTATCTTTTCTGACCACAGCACTATAAGACTACATATCAATTACAGGAAAAAATGTGTAAAAAAAACAAACACAGAGAGACTAAACAATACACTACTAAATAAGCAAGATATCACTGAAGAAATCAAAGAGGAAATCAAAAAATACCTAAAACAAATGACAATGAAAACACAACTACCCAAAACCTATGGGAGCAGCAAAAGCAGTTCTAAAAGGAAAGTTTATAGCAATACAATCATACCTCAGGAAACAAGAAAAATCTCAAATAAACAACCTAACATTACACCTAAAGCAATTAGAGAAAAAAGAACAAAAAAATTCCAAACTTAGCAGAAGGAAAGAAATCATAAAGATCAGATCAGAAATAAATGAAAAAGAAATGAAGGAAACAATAGCAAAGATCAATAAAACTAAAGGCTGGTTCCTTGAGAAGATAAAAAAGATTGATAAACCATTAGGCAGACTCATCAATAAAAAGAGGGACATGACTCAAATAGAATTAGAAATGAAAAAGGAGAAGTAACAACTGACACTGCAGAAATACAAAGGACCAGGGGAGATTACTACAAGCAACTATATGCCAATAAAATGGACAACCTGGAAGAAATGGACACATTCTTAGAAAAGCACAACCTCCCGAGACTGAACCAGGAAGAAATAGAAAATATAAAGAGACAAATCACAAGCACGGAAATTGAAACTGTGATTAAAAGTCCTCCAACAAACAAAAGCCCAGGACCAGATAGCTTCACAGACGAATTCTATCAAACATTTAGAGAAGAGCTAACACCTATCCTTTTCAAACTCTTCCAAAATATAGCAGAGGGAGGAACACTCTCAAACTCATTCTATGAGGTCACCATCACCCTGATACCAAAATCAGACAAAGATGTCACAAAGAAAGAAAACTACTGGCCAATATCACTCATGAATATAGATGCAAAAATCCTCAATAAAATACTAGCAAACAGAATCCAGCAGCACATTGAAAGGATCATACACCATGATCAAGTGGGATTTTTCCAAGGAATGTAAGGATTCTTCAATATATGCAAATCAACCAATGTGATACACGATATTAGCAGATTGAAGGATAAAAAACATATGACAATCTCAATAGATGCAGAAAAAGCTTTTGACAGAATTCAACACCCATTTATGATAAAAACTCTCCAGAAAGTAGGCATAGAGGGAACATACCTCAACATAATAAAGGCCATATATGACGAACCCACAGCCAACATTGTTCTCAATGGTGAAAACCTGAAACCATTTCCACTAAGATCAGGAACAAGACAAGGTTGCCCACTCTCACTACTATTCTTCAACATAGTTTTGGAAGTTTTAGCCACAGCAATCAGAGAAGAAAAAGAAAAAAAGGAATCCAAATAGGAAAAGAAGAAGTAAAACTGTCACTGTGTGCAGATGACATGATACTATACATAGAGAGTCCTAAAGATACTACCAGAAAACTACTAGGGCTCATCAATGAATTTGGTAGAGTAGCAGGATACAAAATTAATGCACAGAAATCTCTTGCATTCCTATACACTAATGATGAAAAATCTGAAAGAGAAATTAAGGAAACGCTCCCATTTACCACTGCAAAAAAAAGAATAAAATACCTAGGAATAAACCTACCTACAGAGAAAAAAGACCTGTATGTAGAAAAGTATAAGACACTGATGAAAGAAATTACAGATGATACAAACAGGGGGAGAGATATACTATGGTTTTGGACTGGAAGAATCAACACTGTGAAAATGACTCTACTACCCAAAGCAATCTACAGATTCAGTGCAATCTGTATAAAATTACCAGAGGCATTTTTCAGAGAAGTAGAACAAAAATTCGACAATTCGTATGGAAACACAAAAGACCATGAATAGCCAAAGCAATCTTGAGAAAGAAAAATGGAGCTGGAGGAATCAGGCTCCCTGAATTCAGACTATACTACAAAGCTATAGTTATCAAGACAGTATGGTACTGGTACAAAAATGGAAATATAGATCAATGGAACAGGATAGAAAGCCCAGAGATAAACCCACGCACATATGGTCACCTTATTTTTGATAAAGGAGGCAAGAATATACAATGGAGAAAAGACAGCCTCTTCAATAAGTGGTGCTGGGAAAACTGGACAGCTATATGTAAAAGAATGAAATTAGAACACTCCCTAACACCACACACAAAAATAAACTCAAAATGGATTAAAGACCTAAATGCAAGTTCAGGCACTATAAAACTCTTAGAGGAAAACATAGGCAGAACATGCTATGACATAAAACACAGCAAGATCCTTTTTGAGCCACCTCCTAGAGTAATGAGAATAAAAACACAAATAGACATATGAGACCTAATGAAACTTAATAGCTTTTGCACAGCAAATGACACCATAAACAAGGTGAAAAGACAACCCTGAGAATGGGAGAAAATATTTGCAAATGATGCAACTGACAAAGGATTAATCTCCAATTTATACAAGTAGCTCATGCAGCTCAATATCAAAGAAACAAAGAACCCAATCCAAAAATGGGCAGAAGACCTAAATAGACATTTCTCCAAAGAAGATATTCATGTGTTTCATGTGCCAACAAACACATGAAAATATGCTCAACATCACTAATTATTAGAGAAATGCAAATCTAAACTACAATGTGGCATCATCTCACACCGGTCAGAATGACCATCATCAGAAAATCTACAAACAATAAGTGCTGGAGAGGGTGTGGAAAAAAGGGAACCCTCTTGCACTGTTGATGGGAATGTAAATTGGTATAGCCACTATGGAGAACAGTATGGAGGTTCCTTAAAAGACTAAAAATAGAACTACCATATGACCCAGCATTCCCACTACTGGGCATATACCCTGAGAAAACCATAATTCAAAAAGAGTCATGTACCACAACGTTCTTTGCAGCACTATTTACAATATCCAGGATATGGAAGCAACCTAAGTGTCCATCAACAGATGAATAGATAAAAAAGATGTGGCACATTTATACAATGGAATATTACTCAGCCATAAAAAGCAACGAAATTGAGTTATTTGTAGTGAAGTGGATGGACCTAGAGTCTGTCATACAGAGTGCAGTAAGTCAGAATTAGAAAAACAAATACCGTATGCTAACACACATATATATGTATATAGAATCTAAAAAAAAAAAAAGGTTCTGATGAACCTAGGGGCAGGACAGGAATAAACACAGAGACATAGAGAATGGGATTTTAGGACATGGGGAGGTGGAAGTATAAGCTGGGATGAAGTGAGAGAGTGGCATGGACATATATACACTACCAAATGTAAAATAGATAGCTAGTGGGAAGCAGCTGTATAGCACAGGGGGATCAGTTGGGTGTTTTGCAACCACCTAGAGGGGTGGGATAAGGAGTGTGGAAGGGAGATGCAAGTGGGAGAGGTTATGGGGATATACGTATGCATATAGCTGATGCACTTTGTTATACAGCAGAAACTAACACAACACTGTAAAGCAATTATACTCCAATAAAGATGTTTAAAAAAAACCCCAGATCTCCAACTATTTTCTACCTGAACCTTTGCAAGAGTGATGAATTTTCTGGAATTTGTATACTTGACAAAGTCCAGTACTGTATATTGAAACCACTATTTATCCACTCACAAAAATGTTTGTAAATGAATCTGATTAATCTGTTGATATTTCTGTTTTTAGACTCATATTTATAAAGCATTTTTCCTTAATATTTCCTTTGCACATATCATGAAACTTTGGTATTTGGGTTGCATTTGTGTCATATAGTCCTGACTTAAATACTTTGAGGCTTAGTCTTTCTGATCATAGCTGCCAGTGGGATTTCATACACTTTTCTCAGTCACTAAAATAATTTGATCAGAAATGTGAAGGAAGAAGGAAATATAATTCTCTTTTTGGATCTTAAGGTGCCAGGGATCTATGGAAGGTGATCAAGGAAAATTGGGTGGGCACAGATGAAAGTAACAAAACACAAACACACGTATTCTCAAACTATATGGGTCCAGGAGTAAAGTTTTTTTTTTTTTAATTTACCATCTGCCATTATGGGATCTAAACAACGTTTTGGAAGCACACAAATATGATAGAGTACATTTAGGTAAGCTGAAAGAGATTTAAGGGCATCTATACAGTGTCTGGTGGCATATAATTATAAAAATAAATTACAAATTTTTAAGGAACACATGACTATTGGATTTTGATAAAATGTCGCAAATTTTGGAGAAAATTGAGTTTTTCTGTTTTATTTTAGATAGGTTACATATAATTCCTGTTTCAGTGATTACCTCTCCAGTGATTACATGGAGAGACTATCTCTCCAATGATTATACCATCATTGAGAAACAGTTTGCATAAGCAGTTAATATATAAAATTTTTTTCTTGAACTCATTAAAAAATTTTAAACAACTGATGCTGTATTTTACATGCTATTATAAATTATTTTTCTTCCATTGATGAGTACGATGTTAAAGATTCTTGTATTAATACAAAATTGATTTTGGATCCAATTTCAAATTAGTGATGAATTTATAATTTTCATGCAGACATTACAGAAGCAGTCACCCTGCATCAGCCTTGGATGCCTTTAAATGCTAAATTAGCCAAAATTCAAAAATAAATATTTGGGTCCACCTCCTATAACCATTATTAGAGGAGGCCAAAAGTGGTTTCCTTCCTTCCCCCCAGCCCCCAGACTAATGCTTCTTGGGCTGTATGCATACTCCTTGGGCATCTGAAATAGGAACTTCTCCAGCAGCTCCATGACCCCTTGTGTACAATGACAGCACTGGGCAGCTGGCTGCTGAAATGGGTGCCCAGGTGGAACAGTACCTCCTTGGTTCAATCAGAACTTCAACACAAAGCAGCAAGTGCTGGATTTTGCTTCCACTTTGCTGTTAGCAGGAATCACCAGACACCCCTTTAGGGACACTCCTCATGGGGTGCCCCTGTAGGACGTTCAGATGAGGCCGCTGGCAGCAACAAGATTTTACACTTAGTTCCTACACTCCTAGGTCCTGGCTTGGCCCGTAAGGCCTGAGTGGATCATTTCCTTGCAGCAACCAGTAACTCATTCATGACACACTAGCGTGCTATAGTACAGAGACTGGGCCATTCCCAATCAGTAATACCCTCTCTGTGGATGGAAATAAGAGGGTTCCCAGGCAAGGTGCCTGAAAAGTTGTACCAGTTTCATTGAGAGTGTGGAGAATATCCTTGGGTTATAGAAAGGAAAATTGGAGTCAAGTCTGTTACAAATGTCCCATGATATAAGTTTGAATCTCGGGGCTCTAAGCACTAAGGCACTTTCTTTACCTTCTATATACTACTTATACTAATGCTGTCTACCAATGATAGGAAAGGTGTTACCATCTGGACACATCCCCATCCATACTTTTTGAGCCGTCAGTATTTTCAGATCTTGCTAATAAGGCCAAGGTCACCATCGTTTCACACCTGGACAGCTCCAAAACCTGCCCTGCAACCCAGTACATTTTCTACATTCCAGCCAGCCTGATCTTTTACAGATGTTAACATGGCTTTAAGGCCTTTATGTTTTAGCTTCTGCTTAGAACAGTCCACTCTTCTTTTTCTTTGCTCTGCAGCCACAGTGGTCTCTGTCAGGCCTTTGAACATGGCCTGTTCCCTTTCTGCCTCTCACTCCACTCACAGTCTTCTTAACGCTCATTCATCTTTTAGAGCTCAGAACAAATGCCATCTTAGAAAAACCAACAGTTTAGTCAGGTTCCTCTGTTTTATATTTTCAAGAAAGCATATGCATTTCCTTTAGGAAACATCACAGTTGATAAGTATACATTCGTTGGTGTCATTATATACTTAGTATTTGTCTCCCACTCTCTAATGTAAGCTTCATGAGAACAAGAAAATTTCCTCTTCTTGCTCATCATTCTATCTCTAGGACTGGCACTTAGAAAGAACTTGACCAGTGGCTGATGAATGTTGTTGAATAACTGAAAATATGGGTTCATAAAAACTCCACCAAAATGAATTATTATATAAATAATTTGGATGTTATGGAAGCATCCTGAAAAAAATGCCAGTGGAATAAAGCATATGTAATGTCTATTTGAAAACTTCAGGTAACACTTCCTATTTTGGGTGTAGATTTTAAATAAGGAAAATTGAAGCTATTACCTGGGTAATTCAGATCATAGATTTGAAAAAAAGGCATATTCCACTTTTACATGAGATAGGTAATGACAGGGAGAGGCAAAAGTGAATTTGTTCTGTACTACCTGAATAATGTGTCAGTTATTCATTTAACATCATGGGTGTCTATGTAACTGTATATTTTTGTGTTTGTTGTTTTAGACATACCTGAGTACACTGGAAGTTGACCATGGCATCTGAATGTAGTTAAAGTATGGAATAAGCATTTTTTAAATGAAAATCCTCAGTAAAGCTATTAAATCTCCACTTTCTTAATGATGTTTACATGTTAACATGATTACAATCAGGGGTCTGAGGATCTGAAAAGCCTTGAAGTTCAAATCTATTAAGCTTAATAGCCATGCAACTTTGCTGAGAGGTTGAGTTGATTTCTGGATTAAATTTCAACATAGTGACAAGGACTGCTCCCTCCCTTTCCATTAGTGCTGGATTTATGCGACTCTTGGTAAAAGGGAGAGTAGTGCCTTCAGGTTGCCTTGTTCTGCTTATTCTCATTGCTGACAGTCAAGGGGAAGAGAGAGAGTAACTCACGTTTGAATTAAAGACCACTTAAAAATTAGAATGAACATCTGTTACAAAAGATTTGGCCTTAGGGCACTGGAGAAAGAAGAGATGAGAGATGCATAAATCCAAAGGAAATAAAGCATATGGAGGACCCAAGAACTCTTTGACAATGGCCTTTGTATGAATGCTAAAACTAAGCATCTGTTTAAGAACTTGGATGGTCCAAAGCAAGAAAACCTAACTACCTTGAGAAATGAGGGGAAGAGAAACATGATATTCTCTGAATCAAGATTAAAATATAAAGGTATGTTCATGTGGCTCAGATGAAAGTCAGAATCGAAAAATATTTTGTCAAAATCTACTAGACACGAAAGGTTGAAATGGTAGTGGGTCCCTCCTGTCAACCTAGCTCTGTGAACTGCTTGTGTCAGTGAAAGCCTACATTTAGCTGTTTCTATTTTTGTGGATCTCTAATGTAAAAGGTATTAGGTATTAGCAAAGCAGAGAATGAGGCATGTGGTGGGAGTCTTCTCATTGGTCTGGATCTCCACAATTCAGGCTCCAAACTGCTTAGATGTCTTTGAGTCTTGGGTGATGATTAAGGATTATCAGCTCTATGAGAATTGAAGTTTGCTTTCTAGGAGCTCAGTAGTGCGATAAAGAAGGTACTTAGTACAGTTATAGTTAGAGAAATATTTTAAGGCACAATTCAGGGAAGGTGATATTGTATAAATATAAGTCTGATGGGATATTTGGTGATGATTTCTCTCTGAAAATTGTCTTAGTATAGAGTAGACTATGGTAGCACAGGAAGCAGAGAGTTGGTAGGAAAGAAAAAAACGTGGTATCTTGCTGATGATATAGGAAGGGGCTACGTGATTTTCCCATAGTCTCATGGACATTTTATTTGAAAAAAATCTGTGAAAGATTTTTATGGGGAATCACCTCCAGTTCACTGATTTATTAAACTGACGCTGAGTTCTTCTTATGTCAGCCAGTATCTTCATTGTTATCATATGCATTTTCTCATTAAATTAATTTACAGCCCTAGCACGCTCTTTCATTTAAACATAAACATTAAAAAAATTAAAGATGTTGGCAAGTACCTTATCTGATGACAGAGACTCTGTGTCTTTTAGGCCAAGGTAAACTATTAAATATTTACATAAGCAGCATTTTAGCAGAGAATCACTTATTTCTTCATTCCTTGACACAATAAACTTTTAAAATTGATGTATAATTGATTTACAATATTATATTCATTTCAGGTGTAAAACATAGTGACTTGACATTTTTATACAATACAAAATGATCACCATGATAAGTCTAGTTACCATCTGTCACAACACAAAGTTATTTCAATATTATTGATTATATCCCTATGCTGAACATCCCATCCCTGTGACTCATTTATTTTGAAACTACAAGTTTGTACCTCTTTAATGTCCCTTGACTATTTCACTCATCCCCCAGCCTCCTTCTCCTTTGGCAACCACCTGTTTGTTCCCTGCATGAGTCTGCTTCTGTTTTCTTATGTTTGCTCATTTGTTTTGTCTTTTAGATTCCACACATAAGTGAAATGATAAAGTATTTGTCTTCCTCTGATTTATTTCACTTAGCATAATAACCTCTAGGTCCACCCACATTGATGCAAATGACAAGATTTGATCCTTTCTTATGGCTGAGAAACATATATGTATTTATCACATTTTTATCCATTCATCTACTGATGGGCACTTACATTGTTTACATATCTTGGCTATTGCAAATAATGCTGCAATTAACATAGGGGTACATTTTATTGGTGCATAACTGTTCATAGTAATCTCATGATTCTTTTTATTTTTGTAGTGTCCTTTAGTGTTCTCTTTCATTTCTGATTTTATTGATTTGGGCTCTCTCTTTTTTTCTTGATGAGTCTGGCTAAAGGTTTATCAATTTTGTTTTTATTTTCAAAGAATGAGCTTCTAGCTTTATTGATATTCTCTATGTGTTTTAAATCTCTATTTTATTTATTTCCACTCTAGTTTTTATTATTTCTTTCCTATGATTCCCTTTGGGTTTACCTTGAACTCTTTTATCAGGTAGATTGCATATCTCCACTTTGCTTGGTTCTTCTTTTGAGGTTTTGCCTTGCTCCTTCATTTGGAACATATTCCCATGTCTCCCAATTTTGCCTAATTTTCTGTGCTTTTTAATTTATTTTTTAATGGAAGATTAGTTACATTTCCTGATCTTGGAGAAGTGGCATTATGTAGGAAACATCCTATGGGGTCTAGAAGCACACTCCCCTCTGGTCACTAGAGCTGTATGCTCTAGTGGTGCCCCTATGCAGACCATATGGGCCCTTGCTCTGAGGAGTGGGGCAACTACTGTGAATATGATGGTAGGCAGGTCTGGTTCCAAGCCCAGCTGATAGACAGATCCTGCATTTTGTGGTGGCTGCTGGCCTGCTGATGTGTGGGGCTGGGTCCCAGGGCAGCTGGCTATGGGAGTCTGGAGTGGGGGGGGGGGGCGCTCAGGGCTGGTGACATCAGCAAAGTTTTATTAAACAAATGATATGAACCACAAAGTATTCCTGATTTAGGAATTCCAAGGTGAATCAGACATTTCCACCACCCAGGCACATCCAGGTTAGTGTAGAAACAAACCCATGATTAGACAATTGCAACATAGTGAAATGACAGAAGAAAGGAGTGAAGGGCAAGGGACACAACAGAGAGCACTTAGCCTGGCTGGGTAAGTCTGTTTTCAGGAATGTTTTCTTTAGAAGTGATACCTAGGGTGAGGAACGGGTGAAGGTGGTCTAGGAGGATGAGAGAGTAAAAATAAAGGTGTGGAAACATGAAACAGTAAGGGAGCCAGACTTTTGTTCCCCAGTGTAGTGTCAGTCACAGGATGTGGGCCTCTCCTTGAGGGTATCAATTTAAACCCCACACAGCAAAGTGACTGCTGTTGGCTGAGGGCAATTCTTTGGAGAAGTGGAGCAGCTGTGAGCTTTCAGCAGCCAGCACACACAGAATCCAGGGATGGTGCCCTAGCCTGGAGGAGGCAGTCTGGCTGATGCACGAAATCAGCATCAGTCAACCACAAATGTGCTGGGAGATGAATAGAGATATCAAATGTTGATCTCTCTTTCAAGAAGCTTGAATATGGATGTTTCCCAGGAAACATCCTTGATCTCATTCTCACCACTGACGTTTCTCTCTAGGCAATGTCTACTACTCTCAGCTGCAACTCATCACCACCTTCTGTGTCCTGGTGAATCGCACACCCACACATCCAGCCAGACGTTTCCCTGAATAAAGGCTTATTGAATGAATAAATGTACTAGGACTTCTCCAGCTGAAGAAGAGGGAAAAGTTCATTATAGGCAGAGCATGAAGAGACATGAAGAAGTGGAGGATAAGCTAGGACAATGAATTTATAGTGGCAGTTTATCAGGATGATAAACAGGTGAAATGTTCTGGTTGTATCTGATAGTAATAATAAACATATTAATTTTTTGGTTAAATCAAAACAGTTATTTTTTCTGTTTGGCTCAAAAGAGACACTCTAGATAAGCTCCCAAGAACTTTCTCCTCCCTACCGATTTTGTTTCCAAGAGAGAAAATCTGACACAATTAATTGACTGAAAATCAAGTTCCTCTTTTCTCCCTCAGGCAGTAGGTTGCTGCTGTCTCTGGATGGTGAGGGCAGGGACAAGTCAGGATATGGTTGGTGTCCTGACATCTGCAAATGTCCATCTTTCTGTCCAAGCACAGAGAAGGGAGGAGCCACAAGGAAATGGTTAAGGAAACCTGGGTAAGCCTTTGCTTCAAAAAAGAGGAAGGAAACTTTAGACAAAGGACAGATGTGTAAAAAATATTTCTTAGGAAAACAAAAAAACAAAAAAAAAGAAGGGTACTTCAGCTTACAAACCTTTGATGATAAGGAATTCTCTAAGGATAGATAGCTAGGGAAAACATGCAACTTACTTTCAGAAACAAGCCATCTGGAAATGGAGGAAGAAAAATATTGGCTGAAAATTCCTGGCAATAAGCTACAGAGAACATATTATAGCATCTGCATCTTCTTAGCAATCTGCTCTATTTTGCCTTACACTAACTAGTGACAAATAGGAAGAGTGGAAAGTGTTGAGGTATTACCACTTGGTGGCTCTTATAAGTTAGCCACTGTATGAGGTGTTTTATATACACCACCTCATTTGATCCTTAGACCAACTATCTTGCTATCTTCATTATAAAGATGAGAAAACAGGCTCAGAGATTCCGTGATTTTCCCAAGTTCATACAGTTACTCAATGCCATATTCTTTCATTTATATTTAAAAGTAGGCAGTTTTCAAGATGGTGGAGGAGTAGGAGGACATGGAGTTCATCTCTCTCCACAAATGCATCAAGAATACATCTATGGGGCTTCCCTGATGGTGCAGTGGTTGAGAATCTGCCTGCTAATGCAGGGGACATGGGTTCTGGAGGATCCCACATGCCGCAGAGCAACTAGGCCCATGAGCCACAACTACTGAGCCTGCACGTCTGGAGCCTGTGCTCCACAACAAGAGAGGCTGGGATAGTGAGAGGCCCGCGCACCGCGATGAAGAGTGGTCCCCGCTTGCCACAACTAGAGAAAGCCCTCACACAGAAACGAAGATGCAACACAGCAAAAATAAATAAATTAATAAACTCCTACCCCCAACATCTTTAAAAAAAAAAAAGAATACATCTATGGATGGAACAATGGTCACAAAATACTGGCTGAACACTAGCAGAAGACCTTGGACACCAGAAAGGACAATAAAAATCCCCGCATAACTGGGTAGGATGAAAGAAAAAAGGGAGAAAGGAGAGGAGAGGAAGCAGGACGGGACCTGCTCCCCTGGGGGGAGCTGAAGAAGAAGTGAGGTTCCTACACCCGGGAAAACCCCCTCACTGATGGGGAAATTGGTTGGGACAGAAGGGAAGCATCTGAAGCTTTCAGAAGAGGATGAAATGGCTGGTCTGTGGCAGACAGGACAGTAAGAACTACACAGGCAGTCCATGCCATGGCCCTGCATGCCCCGGACTGGGACGTGTGTCTGCTGGTGAGCATGGGCTAGGAGATGAATCGTGGGGATTAGAGAGCAAACCCGGGGCGAGGACTGCTGTTGGCTGCGGGGAAACGGCCTGAGGGGATGGAAGGGAGGAAATCTGCAACTGGGAATGCCTGTGGAGGAAACCCAGACTGGCATGGAAGCAAGTCACCACTGTTGAAAGACCTGCAGAGAGTGGAGCCACCATTTTAGCCTCTTTCAACTCACGCATTGCCCCTGCCCACCCTAGGCACTAGGAAAGGGCCCTACCAGGGCTGGCCCTTGTGTGCCTGCCACTGGGCACTAGAAAAAGCCCATACCAGGGCTGGCCCTTGGGCACCTGCTGCCAGGCACTAGAATAGGCTCCCACTAGGACCAGATCTCTCATATCCATGGCTGCTGCCTCCCCTGTGCTCCTGTCACTGCTGGGGCTCCTGCAACCCAGGCAACCATGCCATCTCTGCACCCTGTCCTCACTGGGGCAGACCTGAATGCTCAAGGGCAGCCTTGGGAGCAGACTCCTGTAGGTGGTCCAAACACAGAGATGGGGCTAAAACCACAGCTGAGCCCCAGGGGTGGGGCAACTAAGGAAGAGGAACAAAGATATTTCTGTCAGCTGTACAAACAGCAGATTAAATCCCTGCAGTCAGCTTGGTAGACCCTGTGTCTATGGAATATCTGAACAATGAGTGTTCCCACAAATGAAACTGGTCTAGCTTTGGCAGCTGTAGACTTTGGGGGCAACACATGTGGGAGTAGGGTCATATCAGAGTCTGAGATGTCCCCACAGTGCCCACAGTGGGTCCAGAGACCAACCTAGAGGCACTGGAGGGCCTCCTGGGGAGACAGAGGTTGGTTGTGGCTCACAGCGGGGGGCAAGGACACTGACAGCAGAGACCACAGGAAAGTATTATTATTACTATTATTTTTATTATGTTTTGATTTGTTCTGTTGTTGGTTTTATTTTTTAAATTATATTTTATTTAGTTTTTGCAGGGTTTTGTTTGGTTTTTTCTTGTTTTAAAAATTTTTAAATATATTATTTATTTTTTTATATTTCTACTTTTACTTTGCTATTTCATTGTTCTGTGTTTTTTCTTTCCTTTTTAAATCATTTTTGTTTGTTTTGTTTTCTTTGCTTTATTCTTCAGTTTGCATTCTGCTTTGGTTTTGTGTTTTGTTTTGTGCTTTTGTTAGTTTTGTTTTTAATTGTTTGATTTTGTTTTTGGGTTCTTTTGTTTGTCTGGTTGTTCTCTTGTTTTTTGTTTTCTTTGGTTTTGTTTTTGTTTCTTTTTGTGTGTTTTTCTTTGGTTTTGCTTTTATCATTTGTCTGAGTTTTTTTTGTCTTTTTTTAAAAATTGCTGTTATTGCTGTTTGTTTTTGTCTTGGCTATTTGTCTTGGGATTTGTTTCTCTGCTTGTTTTCATTTGTTTTCTTCCCCCCCATTTTTTCCCTTTATTGCTGTGACATGCAGCTTTTGGGGTCTTGGTTCCCTGGCCGGGGATTGGGCCTGAGACTCTGGGGTGGGACCGCTGAGTCCAGGATGCTGGACCACCAGAGAATTTCCGGCCTCAGGGAATATTAGCTGGCAAGAATTCTCCCAGAGGTCTCCATCTCGAATCTAAGACCTGGCCCCACCCAACTGCCTGCAGGCTCCAATGCTAGACACCTCATGCCAAACAACAAGCAAGACAAGAGCACAAGCTCTTGTATGTCTGTGAGTCATACCAAACAACAAGCAAGACAACATACCAAACAACAAGCAAGACAAGAGCACAAGCTCTTGGTATGTCTGTGAGTCATACCAAACTCACAGACACCCCAAAATACACCATCTGACAAGGTCCTGCCCATCAGAGGGACAAGATCCAGCTCCACCCACCAGAATGCAGGCACCAGTCGCTGCCACCGGAAAGCCTACACAGGTCACTGGACCAACATCACTGGGGGCAGACACCAGAAGCAAGAGGAAAAATGACCCTGCAGTCTGCAGAGAGGAGACCTCAAACACAGTAAGTGAGACAAAATGAGATGACAGAGAAATATGTTGCAGATAAAGGAGCAAGGTAAAAACCCACAAGACCAAATAAATGAAGAGAAAATAGGCAATCTACCTGAAAAAGAATTCAGAATAATGATAGTAAAGATATCCAAAATCTTGGAAATAGAATGGAGGCATTGATCAAGAAAATACAAGAAATGTTTAACAAGGACCTAGAAAAACTGAAGAATGAACAAACAGTGATGAACAATACAATAAGTGAAATGACAAATATACTAGAAGGAATCATAGCAGAATAACTGAATCAGAAGGTTGGATAAGTGACCTGGAAAGATAGAATGGTGGAAATAACTGCCATGGAGGAGAATAAAGAAAAAAGAATGAAAAAAATTGAAGACAGTCGCAGAGACCTCTGGGATAACATTAAATGCACCAACAGTCGAATTTTAGGGGTTTTGGAAGAAGAAGAGAAAGAGGAAGGGTCTGGGAAAATATTTAAAGAGAATATAGTAAAAAAATTCCCTAAAATGGGAAAGAAAATAGTCAATCAAGTCCAGAAAGTGCAGAGAGTCCCATACAGGATAAACCCAAGGAGAAACACACTGAGACACATATTAATCAATATAACAAAAACTTAACACAAAGAAAAAATATTAAAAGCAGCATGGGAAAAATAACATACAAGGGAATCCCCATAACCCCATAAGGTTATCAGCTGATTTTTCAGCAGAAACTCTGCAGGGCAGAAGGGAGTGGCAGGATATATTTAAAGTGAATGAAAGGGAAAAACTTACAACCAAGATTACTCTACCCAGCAAGGACCTCATTCAGATTCGATGGAGAAATCAAAAGCTTTACAGACAAGCAAAAGCTAAGAGAATTCAGGACTGCCAAAACAGCTTTACAAAAAATGCTAAAGGAACTTCTCTAACTGGGAAACACAAGAGAAGAAGAGGGTCTACAAAAACAAACCCCAAACAATTAAGAAAATGGTCATAGGAACATACATATTGATAATTACCTTAAACATGAATGGACTAAATGCTCCAACCAAAAGACACAGGCTTGCTGAATGGATACAAAAACAAGATCCATATATATGCTGTCTACAGGAGACCCACTTCAGACCTAGGGACACATACAGACTGAAAGTGAGGGGATGGAAAAAGATATTCCATGCAAATGGAAATCAAAAGAAAGCTGGAGTAGCTATACTTATATCAGATAAAATAGACTTTAAAATAAAGAATGTTACAAGAGACAAGGAAGGACACTATATAATGATCAAGGGATCAATCCAAGAAGAAGATATAACAATTATAAACATATATGCACTCAACATAGGAGCACCTCAATACATAAGGCAGGCAACTGCTAACAGCTATAAAAGAGGAAATTGACAGTAACACAATAATAGTGGGGGACTTTAACACGGCACTTACACCAATGGACAGATCATCCAAAATAAAAATAAATAAGGAAACAGAAGCTTTAAATGACACAATAGACCAGATAGATATAATTGATATTTATAGGACATTCCATCCAAAAACAGCAGATTACACTTTCTTCTCAAGTGAACACGGAACATTCTCCAGGATAGATCACATCTTGGGTCACAAGTCAAGCCTCAGTAAATTTAAGAAAATTGAAATCATATCAAGCATCTTTTCTGACCACAATGCTATAAGATTAGAAATGAATTACAGGGGAAAAAAATTGTAAAAAACACAAATACATGGAGGCTAAACAATACATTACTAAATAACAAAGAGATCACTGAAGAAATCAAAGAGGAAATAAAAAAATACCTAGAGACAAATGACAATGAAAACACAATGATCCAAAACCTATGGGATGCAGCAAAAGCAGTTCTAAGAGGGAAGTTTATAGCTATACAAGCCTACCTCAAGAAAGAAGAAAAATCTCAAGTTAACAATCTAACCTTACACCTAAAGGAACTAGAGAAAGAAGAAAAAACAAAACCAAAGTTAGAAGAAGGAAAGAAATCATAAAGATCAAAGCAGAAATAAATGAAATAGAAACAAAGAAAACAATAGCAAAGATCAATAAAAGTAAAAGCTGGTTCTTTGAGAAGATAAAAAAATTTGATAAACCATTAGCCAGACTCATCAAGAAAAAGAGGGAGAGGGCACTACAAAATGATCAAGGGATCAATCCAAGAAGAAGATATAACAATAGTAAATATTCATGTACCCAACATAGGAGCACCTCAATACATAAGGCAAAAGCTAATAGCCATAAAAGGGGAAATCAACAGTAACACAATAATAGTGGGGGACTTTAACCCTCCACTTACACCAATGGAGAGATCATCAGACAGAAAACTAATAAGGTAACACAAGCCCTAAATGACACAACAGACCAGATAGAGTTAATTGATATTTATAGGACATTCCCTCTGAAAGCAGCAGAATACACTTTCTTCTCAAGTACACACTGAACATTCTCCAGCAGAGATCACATCTTGGTTCACAAATCAAACCTCAGTAAATTTAAGAAAATTGAAATCACATCAACCATCTTTTCCGACCACAGTGCTATGAGATTAGAAATCAATTACATGAAAAACCACAAACACATGGAGGCTAAACAATATGGTACTAAATAACCAAGATATCACTGAAGCAATCAAAGAGGAAATAAAAAAAATACCTAGAGAGAAATGGCAATGAAAACACTACAATCCAAAACTTATGGGATGTAACAAAAGCAGGTCTAAGAGGGAAGTTTATAGCAATACAATCCTACCTCAAGAAACAAGAAAAATCTCAAAGAAACAACCTCACCTTACACCTAAAGCAACTAGAGAAAGAAGAACAAACAAAACCCAAAGTTAGTAGAAGGAAAGAAATAATAAAGATCAGAGTGGAAATAAATGAAATAGAAATGGAGAAAACAATAGCAGAGAAGATAAACAAAACTGATAAACTTTTAACCAGACTCATCAAGAGAAAAAAGGAGAGGACTCAAGTCAATAAAATTCAAAATGAAAAAGGAGAAGTTAGAAGTCACACTGCAAAAATACTAAAGATCATAAGAGACTACTCTAAGCAACTATATGCCAATAAAATGGACAACCTGGAAGAAATGGACAAATTCCTAGAAAGGTACAACCTTCCAGGACTAAACCAGGAAGAAATAGGAAATATGAACAGACCAGTCACAAGTAATCAAATTGAAACTGTGATTAAAAATCTTCCAATATATGAGTTCCAGGACCAGATGGCTTCACAGGAGAATTTTATCAAACATTTAGAGAAGAGCTAACACCCAGCCTTCTCAAGCTCTTCCAAAAAATTGCAGAGGGAGGAACACACCCAAACTCATTCTACGAGGCCACCATCACCCTGATACCAAAATCAGACAAAGATATCACAAAAAAAGAAAATTACAGGCCGGTATCACTGATGAATATAGACACAAAAATCCTCAACAAAATACTAGCAAACTGAATCCAACAACATATTAAAAGGATCATACACAATGATCAAGTGGGATTTATCCCAGGGATGCAAGGATTCTTCAATATACACAAATCAATCAATGTGATATACCATATTAACAAACTGAAGTGTAAAAACCATATGATAATCTCAATAGATGCAGAAAAAGCTTTGGACAAAATTTAACACCCATTTATGATAAAAAGTCTCCAGAAAGTGGGCATAGAGGAAACCTACCTCAACATAATAAAGGCCATATATGACAAACTCTCAGCAAGCATTATTCCCAGTGCTGAAAAACTGAAAGCATTTCCTCTAAGATCAGGAACAAGACAAGGGTGCCCCCTCTCACCACTCTTAGTCAACATAGTTATGGAAATCCTAGCCATGACAACCAGAGAAGAAAAAGATAAAAGGAATCTGATTGGCAAAGAAGAAGTAAAACTATCTGTGTTTGAAGATGAGATAATACTGTACATAGGAAACCCTAGAAATGCCACCAGAAAACTACTAGAGCTAATCAATGAATTTAGTGAAGTTGCAGGATACAAAATTAATGCACAGATAACTCTTGCATTCCTATACACTAACAATGAAAGATCAGAAAGAGAAATTAAGGAAACAATCTTACTTACCACTGCAACAGAAAGAATACCTAGGAATAAACCTACCTAAGGAGGCAAAAGACCTGTATGAAGAAAACCATTAAGACACTGATGAAAGAAATCAAAGACGACACAAACAGATGGAGAGATACACCATGTTGTTGGACTGGAAGAATCAATATTGTGAAGATGACTATACTACTGAAAGCAATCTAGATTCAATGCAAGCCCTATAAAATTACCAGTGGCATTTTTTACAGAACTAGAACGAAAAATGTTACAATTTGTATGGAAACGTAAAAGACCATGAATAGCCAAAGCAATCTTGAGAAAGAAAAATGGAGCTGGAAGAATCAGCCTCCCTGAGTTCAGACTATACTACAAAGCTACAGTTACCAAGACAGTATGGTACTGGCACAAAAACAGAAATATAGGTCAATGGAGCAGGGTAGAAAGCCCAGAGATAAACCCACGCACCTATGGTCACCTAATCTATGACAAAGCAGGCAAGCATATACAATGGAGAAAAGACAGCCTCTTCAATAAGTGGTGCTGGGAAAACTGGACAGCTACATGTAAAAGAATGAAATCAGAACACTCTCTAACACCATACACAAAAATAAACTCAAAATGGATTAAAGACCTAAATGTAAGACCAGACACTATAAAACTTAGAGGAAAACACAAGCAGAACACTCTATGACATAGATTGCAGCAAGAGCTTTTTTGACTCACCTTCTAGAGTAATGAGAATAAAAGCAAAAATAAACAAATGGGACTCAAAGAAACTTAAAAGCTTTTGCACAGCAAAGGAAACCATAAACAATACAAAAAGACAATCCTTAGAATGGGAGAAAATATTTGCAAATGTAGCAACTGACAAAGGATTAGTCTCCAAAATATATAAATAGCCCATGCAGCTCAATATCAAAAAAAACAAAAACCCAATCAAGAAATGGGTGGAAGACCTAAATAGACATTTCTCCAAAGAAGACATACAGATGGCTGAGAGGCACATGAAAAGATTCTCAATCACTAATTATTAGAGAAATACAAATCAAAACTACAATGAGATAACACCTCACACCAGTTAGAATTGCCATCATCAAAAAATCTACAAACAATAAATGCTGGAGAGGGTGTGGAGAAAAGGGAACCCTCTTGCACTGTTGGTGGGAATGTAAATTGATACAACCACTATGGAGAGCAGCATGGAGGTTCCTTAAAAAACTAAAAGTACAACTACCATATGACCCAGCAACCCACTACTGGGCATATACCCAGAGAGAACCATAATTCAAAAAGACACATGTACCCTAATGTTCACTGCAGCACTATTCACAATAACCAGGATATGGAAGCAACCTAAATGTCCATCAACAGAGGAATGGAGAAAGAAGATGTTGTATGTATATACAATGGAATATTACTCAGCCATTAAAAGAAACGAAATTGGGTCATTTTTAGAGATGTGGCAGGACCTTGAGACTGTCATACAGAGTCAAGTAAGTCAGAAAGAGAAAAACAAATATCATATACTGATGCATATATATGGGATCTAAGAAAATGGTACTGATCTTATTTGCAAAGCAGAAATAGAGACACAGATGTAGAGAACAAATGTATGGATATCAAGGGGGGAGAGGGGGTGGGATGAATTGGGAGATAGGGATTGACATATATACACTACTGATACTATGTATAAAATAGATTACTAAGGAGAACCTACTGTCTAGCACAGGCAACTCTACTCAGTGCTCTGCGGTGACCTAAATGGGAAGGAAATCCAAAAATACGGGATATATGTATACATATAGCTGATTCACTTTGCTGTACAGTAGAAATAAACACAACATTGTAAAGCGACTATACTCCAATTAAAAAAAATAAAAGTAACCAGACTCACAGACTTTGAAAACAAACTTGTGGTTACCAAAGGGGAAAGGTGGGGGAGTAGGGGAAGGATAAATTAGGAGGTTGGGATTAACATACACACACTACTATATGTAAAATAGATAATCAACAAGGACCTACTATATTACACAGGGAACTCTACTCAATATTCTGTAATAACCTATATGGGAAAGGAATTTGAAAAAGAATGGATATATGTGTATGTATAATTGAACAACTTTGCTGTACACCTGAACTAACACATTATAAATCAACTATACCCCAATAGAAAATAAAAATTAAATTATAAAAAGAAAAAAATATAAATGTAACCAAGTGTACCTAAAGCAAAATATACTCCTCCATTTTCCCACAGATCCAAGATTTCAGGGAGGATCAGATATTTCTCACTTGTGATGGGTAATGAAAAAGAACCTTTCATACTAGGGTAATTTGCAGATAGTACAATGATCATAAAATATACACTGCTCACAGCCGATGCCTGCCCCTGTCAGGGCATTCTCAAAATAAATACAGGTCTTTGGTGCTTAGTGGGCTAGTTAGTCACAGATTTCAGCCTGTCCTCTTCATTTGGTCATCTGTGGAGTAGGAGGGAAGTCAAATATGCACCTGCCTCTTTGTTTCCCAAAAGAAATCCTGGGAGAACATTACTGGTTATAGCAACAATGGTTTAGGTAGAAGAATAGAGGGAAATCAATATTTGATATATTTGAGTACAGATCTTCCCTAACTTATGATGGGCTATGTCCTGATAAACACATTGTAAGTTGAAAGTATCACAAGTCAAAAATACATTTAATACACCTAATTTACCAAACATCATAGCTTAGCCTAGCCTTAAATGTGCTCAGAACACTTACATTAGCCTACACTTGGGCAAAATCATGTAACACAAAGCCTATTTTATGATAAAGTATTAAAGTTCTCAAGGAATTTATTGAATATTATACTGAAGTGAAAACCAGAATGGTTGTATGGGTACAGAATGGTTGTAACTGTATTGGTTGTTTACTCTCATGATTGCGTGGTTGACTGGGACCTGTGACTCTGCTGCCACTGCCCATCACTATGAAAGAGTCATAGGGCATATTGCTAGCCTAAGAAAAGATCAAAATTGAAAATATGAAGTATGGTTTCTATTGAATGTGTACTGCTTTTGCACCACTGAAAAGTCAAAAAATTGTAAATCAAATCATAAGTCGGGGACCATCTGTAGTCAGTTCCTTTTTTTTTTTTTCCTTAAAGTTTTATTTTGAGAGTTAACAGATTTGTCCTTATTCTTCTGACACAAATTAGAGATGTTTATACTTCTTCTTTTGACTTTTAAATATCTAAAATCTTTATACTTTGTCTTACATAGAAGATTTAATGTATCATAATCGAATTACCTAATTGCATATTTTCCTCTTTAAGATACTCCAACAGTTGTTGGTGTAAAGGACCCCTGTGAATTGGTGGAAAGAATCTGGACAGGTAGAAACAGTTTCAAATCCTCCTTATTCTCTGTAGGCATATACTAAGCACATTCAACAAGAGAAACTTAAGAGGATGAGAACCCTATATATTAGGTGTTAAAGCTCCACTATGAGACTATTTTCCTATGCATGGATCCATAGGAGGCTATGCTTCTGGTCTAGGACCATCTCATCTTGAGAAGACAATGGCTTCTTCTGGATCATGGTATGCAAGCACAGGTTCCTCCCAAGACTCTTCCTGGGAGATCTAGAGGAGCAGGTTTAGTCTCAGGATGTCACCAGTAGGATACGCTGCAGTGACCACCAGGGTCTGGGTTTGTGGTTGGTTCTTATGCTCCTGTACTGTCCCCTGCAGTTTCTTTCAGGGGAGGGATTGCTATGCCTGTGTGCCTCTCCCCAAGGTTGTTACAGAAGAAGCAGTGGCATACCTCTTACTAGCTCATGTATCCCTAAAGCCCTGTCTGAAAAACTGGGGACTGATATTTACCTAGAAATAAAAAAAACTTGCTTAGGGAGACAAAGTTATATTAATTCTGGAAATCAAAGCTTTTATTTATCCGGTCTCAAAATTATCTCTAATTTACTACACATTTTAAAGCAAAACATACATATCTAAATGGGTATATATTTTATAGGACTTTAGTGTTTTCCTTCACCAATATTCTGTATGAAATTCTGAATGTTTAGGTTGTCATATGCTCTCCTCTCCTCATTCCCCTGGGTGAGATCATTATGATGGGAACTGGAAGAAATATTCTTCATGGCTCTTCTCTGAAGTCAAGCTTCTCATCGTGGCATACAGAATTCTTGATAATCAGACCCCTGTCTCACCCTTTTCCACAACAGTCTCTGTTTTATGATGCAGCCAATTACTCTCCAGCTCTCTGTGTCTGTTACCTGGCTCTCAGCTTTTACCAACATTAATCTGTACAATCTGACCTTTAGGGCTCAACTTTGATATTTCTTCTTCCAGGACCATATGTATGTTACTATTCACTGTGATAACCCTAGTGGTATTACTTATGCATTCTGACTTGTCAGGCACAAATTAGAAAAATTGAATGCTCTGGTCCCAGGAACACACAAGCTACTTTTGTTGTTTTTACTGTTGCTGCTGTTGTCGTTCTGCTTTAGTCCCATCTTTTACTAAGTCTCCTATTCAGAATGCTACTTCATCTTGCTAAGTGACAGAAGGGATTGGTTTCTACACTGCCACATAATTTTCATAAATTGTGCTTCATTGCCATGGTGTTTCCTGGGTCCAGAGTATGCTAATTCTATTGTATCTTCTTAGATGTACTGCCCATTGGGGTTCTACTTGCTAATGAGAGTACTGCCCATTGGGGTTCTACTTGCTAATGAGAGTAACTTTATTTCAGGCTTTTATTGTTGATAGTCCTGATAGGCCTATTAGAAATATAAAGAAATATACAAGGTCATAAAGAAATCACATGGAGATGTGAATACGAGCCTTTGGCTGCTTGAAGGATAAAGAACATAATGGAGATATGATGCTCTGTAAACTCATGAATGATTTATGTATTTATAAGCTGGTTAATGCAGCCACTCATTTATTTATTCATCAAGCAGTCAGAGCAGATTGGATATGCCATGCCTCTTTTAAGAAGTGGGGAGGGGAACCAAAAATTATTAGTAGACAGTTCCTTTCTTTAATTATCTAAAAGTCTAATGGGGGAGACAAATGTGTAAATCATTTTAGTAAGCTGTAGTAAGCTTGATTGACATTTTACCATGTATTGTAGTACTTGTGAAGACATACTTGCTTTTCACATTTAAGTTTCCTAAAAGGTAGGAAGGTTATGGTATTGGAGACATCAGGAACTAATACTACCTGGAATTAGTGTTCAGGTAAGCAACTTCAGCTTTGAGAGGAGGCAGGGATTGACAAGAAGGGTCAATTTCCAGAATTAAAGGGCCCAGATTACCAGTGTTATCATTATGATATTTACGTAGGCACAGAAAACAAGGCAGAAGTTTGGGTACCACAATCTGTGCACAAAGTCATAGCTGAGCCATAGGCAGGAGAAATCTGTTGCTGATACATAGTATTTGACAGTTTATAACCTGTCTTGTTGCTAATATTCTGTCAAAAATAATCTGGAACTCTTAGAAAGTAATCTCTTAATATATTTGCATCTTCAAAAATTTTTTGAGTCCTATTATTTTCAAACAGGTTTGGCAACTAGTGTAATATTTGCACAGTGGTTAATCTTGGGATTAAGTTCCACTGAAGACTTATCTGATTCAATATAGTCAAACCTACACTTCTGCCATTATGAGTGGGTGTAGGACATGATCTTTCAGGAAGCAACATCATGATATCTGCAGGCATTTATCTACTTTATAACACCACTTAGGGAACTGGCATCAGCAAGATGATCAAATAAGATATCTCCCTCTCATATCCCCTCTGAACAACAATAATTTTACATTCATTCACAAAGTGCTTTTATGTAAACTTTGGGATCCAGATAGGAGATTGTGATACTCTGGTGCAGTCAAAGGCCAAAGGATGTAGTGGGAGACATGCCCATTAATGTCTCCAGAGCCAGATCTGCAGACCTCAATCTGGGCTATCAAACCTAAAACATCTCTGGGGATTGGTTCCAGCTAATCTCAGCCATAGTCCAGTGCCAGTCCTCCTCAGCCAGGGACCCATCCAACAATCCAGCAAAAACATTCACAGAGACATGGTGGTAGCTATATCCACCTGTGTACTTGGTAATAGAACATCTGAGGACTGAAGTGTGGATCCTGAAGCAGACCTCTGTCCTGGGGCCACCCTACTTAACAAGGTATTGGAGGCAGTCCCCTCTACTGAGGGACAATAAAGGATCCACACCCAACCAAACCCTTGGTAAGAAGTCTGTCGACTGTGTACCCCACTGCAGACCAAGAGATAACCTTGAAATTGGCTCCTACTCAGCATGACTGCAATTTTGGAGGTAATTGCATCAGCCTGGGGAGCTGACAGGAGGTCCTTATCTGCCAAAACCATAATGAAAATACTGGAAGAGGTGTTTTCTCCTTCATATGCACAGACACCAGTGCAAGGCTGCATGGATCATGAAAAATTAGGAAAACATGATACCCCAAAGGGAACTGATAAAGCTTGAGTAACTGAACCCAAGGAAATGGAAGTCTGTGACTTGCCTCAGAAAGACTTCAAGACAGTCATCTTAAAGAAACTCAATGAAATATAAGAGAACACAGATAACTAAATGAAATAAGGAAAACAATGCATGAACAAAATCAGTTAATAAGTAAAAAATATGAAAAGAACAAAACAGAAATACTGGAGCTGAAGAACACAATGACAAATCTGAAAAATTTAATACTGCTTCAACAAAAGACTTGATCGTGCAGAAGAGAGAATTAGAAAATTTGAAGACAGATCATTTGAAATTAGCCAGTTAGAGGAATAAAATTAAAAGAATAAAGTGTAAAGAAAGTCTATGTGATTATGGGACACCATAAAGTGAATGAATACTTACATTATGGGATCTCAGGAGGAGATAGAAAGGAGAAGAAAGCTTATTTCAAGAAATACTAGCTGAAAAATTCCCAAATCCTGGGAGAAATATGGATATTCAGGTACAGGAATATCAAAGAACCCCAAGTAAGATCAATTCAAAGAAGAATATGCAGAGATGCATAATAATCAAAATATTAAAAGTCAAAGACAAAAAGATAAAGAGAAAAACAACTCATCATATAGAAGAAAACTGCTATAAGTCTATCAGCAAATTTCTATGCAGGAACCTTGAGAGGCCATGAGGGAATGGGATAATATATTCAAAGTGCTGAAAGAAAAAAATGCTAATAAAGAATATATCTGGCAAATCTGTGCTTGGGAAATTAAGAAGAGATAAAATCATTCCCAGACAAATAAAATTTAAGGTAATCTATTACCACTAGTCAAGCCTTACAAGAAATACTAAAGAGAATACTTCAAGTTAAAATGAAAGGAGGCAAAGTAATAACATAAAAACATATACAAGTATAAAACCCACTGGTAAAATTAAATATACAGCTAAGTTCAGAACACCCTAATACTGTAATGGTGGTGTGTTAATTGCTTTTATCTCTAGTATAAAAGTTAAAACACCATGATATTAAAAACAACAAGTACAACAATTTGTTAATTGACGCAGAATAGGAAATGATGTAAAGTAGCATAAAATGTGGAAGGAGGAGAAGTAAAAGTGTAGTTTTTGCATGCAATTGAAGATAAGTTCCTATCACCTTAAAATAGGCCATTATAACTATAAGAGGTTTTATGTAGTTTCCTGGAAACCACAAAGAAAACTTATAGTAAATACACAAAAGATAAAAGAGAAAGGTATTAAAGCATATCACAGAGGGAAACATAAAGGAAACCATAAAAGAAGACAGCAAGAGAAGAAGAAAGTAACAGAGAAATTTAGAAGCCAGTTAGAAAACAATTTAAAAAATGACAATTGTAAGTCCTTAGTTATCATTACTTACTTTAAACTTAAATGGACTAAATTCAATAATTAAAATACATAGTGGCTGAATGAATTAAAAAACAAGATATAACAATATGCCACCTACAAGAGACTCATTTTAGATTTAAGGACACACATACGCTAAAAGTGAAGGGAGGGAAAAGATATTCTATGTAAATGTTAACCAAAAGAGAGCAGGAGTGATTACACTTATGTCATATAAAATAGACGTTCAGATAAAAGTAGTCATAAGAGACTTACAAGGTCACTATATAGTGATAAAGAAATCAATTCCTCAAGAGTTTTAACAATTGTAAATGCAGATAACTGCTGGGTGGGTGATTCACAAACTGGAGAACACTTATACCACAGAAGTCCACCCACTGGACTGAAGGTTCTGAAACACATGTCAGGCTTCTGAACATGGGGGTCCGACAACGGGAGGAGGAATTCCTGGAGAATCAGACTTTGAAGACTAGTGGAATTTGACTGCAGGACTTCAACAGAACTGGGGAAAACAGAGACTCTACTCTTGGAGGGCACACATAAAGTAGTGTGTGCATCAGGACCCATAGAAAGGAGCAGTGACACCACAGAGGACTGAACTAGATATACTTGTGAGTGTTGGAGGGTCTCCTGCAGAGGCAGGGGGTGGCTGTGCCTCACTGTGAAGACAAGGACACTGGCAACAGAAGCTCTAGGAAGTACTCCCTGGCATGAGCCCTCCCAGAGTCTGCCATTAGCCTCAACAAAGAGCCCCGGTAGGCTCTAGTGTTGGGTCGCCTCAGGCCAAACAACCAACAGGGAGGGAACCTAGCCCCACCCATCAGTAGACAAGCAGATTAAAGTTTTACTGAGTTCTGCCCACCAGAGCAACAGCCAGCTCTACCCACCACCAGTCCCTCCTATCAGGAAACTTGCACAAGCCTCATAGACAGCCTCATCCACCAGAGGGCAGACAGCAGAAGCAAGAAGAACTACAACCCTGCAGCCTGTGGAGCAAAAACCACAGTCACAGAAAGATAGACAAGATGAAAAGGCAGAGGGATATGTACCAGATGAAGGAACAAAATAAAACTCCAGAAAAACAATTAAATGAAACAGAGATAGGCAATCTTCCAGAAAAAGAATTCAGAATAATGACAGGGAAGATGATCCAGGATCTCCGAAAAAGAATGGAGGCAAAGATCGAGAAGATGCAAGAAATGTTTAACAAAGATCTAGAAGAATTAAAGAACAAACAAACAGAGATGAACAGTACAATAACTGAAATGAAAAATACACTAGAAGGAATCAAAGCAAAATAACTGAGGCAGAAGAACGGATAAGTGACCTGGAAGGCAGAATGGTGGAATTCACTGCTGCGGAACAGAATAAAGAAAAAAGAATGAAAAGAAGTGAAGACAGCCTAAGAGACCTCTGGGACAACATTAAATGCAACAACATTCATGTTATAAGGGCTCCAGAAGGAGAAGAGAGAGAGAAAGGACCTGAGAAAATATGAGAAGAGATTATAGTCGAAAACTTCCCTAACATGGGAAAGGAAATAGCCACCCAAGTCCAGGAAGCACAGAGAGTCCCATACAGGATAAACCCAAGGAGAAACATGCTGAGACACATAGTAATTGAATTGGCAAAAATTAAAGACAAAGAAAAATTGTTGAAAGTAGCAAGGGAAAAATGACAAATAACATAAAAGGGAACTCCCATAAGGTTAACAGCTGATTTCTCAGCAGAAACTCTACAAGCCAGAAGGGAGTGGCATGATATACTTAAAATGATGAAAGAAAAGAAACTACAACCAAGATTACTCTACCCAGCAAGGACCTCATTCAGATTCGATGGAGAAATCAAAAGCTTTACAGACATGCAAAAGCTAAGAGAATTCAGCACCACCAAACCAGCTCTACAACAAATGCTAAAGGAACTTCTCTAAGTGGGAAACACAGAGAAGAAAAGGACCTACAAAAACAAACCCAAAACAATTAAGAAAATGGTCATAGGAACAATACATATTGATAATTACCTTAAACGTGATTGGATTAAATGCTCCAACCAAAAGACACAGGCTTGCTGAATGGAAACAAAAAGAAGACCCATATATATGCTGTCTAGAAGAGACCTACTTCAGACCTAGGGACACATACAGACTGAAAGTGAGGGGATGGAAAAAGATATTCCATGCAAATGGAAATCAAAAGAAAGCTGGAATAGCAATACTCATATCAGATAAAATAGACTTTAAAATAAAGAATGTTACAAGAGACAAGGAAGGACACTACATAATGATCAAGGGATCAATCCAAGAAGAAGATATAACAATTATAAATACATATAACAATTATAAATGCATTTATAACAATTATAAACAATTATAACAATTATAAATGCATATGCACCCAACATAGGAGCCCCTCAATACATAAGGCAACTGCTAACAGCTGTAAAAGAGGAAATTGACAGTAACACAATAATAGTGGGGAATTTAACACCTCACTTACAACAATGGACAGATCATCCAAACAGAAAATTAATAAGGAAACACAAGCTTAAAATCACACAATAGACCAGGCGGATTTAATGGGTATTTATAGGACATTCCATTCAAAAACAGCAGATAATACTTTCTTCTGAAGTGTGTAAAGAACATTCTCCAGGATAGAGCATATCTTGGGTCAAAAATCAAGCCTCAGTAAATGTAAGAAAACTGAAATCATATTGAGCATCTTTTGTGACCACAATGCTATGAGATTAGAAATCAATTACAGGGGAAAAAAACATAAAAAACACAAACACATGAGGCTAAACAATATGTTACTAAATAACCAAGAGATCACTGAAGAAATCAAAGAGGAAATCAAAAAATACCTAGAGACAAATGACAAAGAAAACACGATGATCCAAAACCTATGGGATGTGGCAAAAGCAGTTCTAAGAGGGAAGTTTATAGCTATATAAGCCTACCTCAAGAAACGAGAAAAATCTCAAATAAACCATCTAAACTTACACCTAAAGGAACTAGAGAAAGAAGAACAAAAAATTCCCCAATGTTAGCAGAAAGAAAGAAATCATCAAGATCAGAGCAGAAATAAATGAAATAGAAACAAAGAAAACACTAGCAAAGATCAATAAAAATAAAAGCTGGTTCTTTGAGAAGATAAACAAAATTGATAAACTATTAGCTGGACTCATCAAGAAAAACAGGTACAGGACTCAAATCAATAAAATTAGAAATGAAAAAGGTGAAGTTACAACAGACACCACAGAAATACAAAGCATCCTAAGAGACTACTACAAGCAACTCTATGCCAATAAAATGGACAACCTGGAAGAAAATGGACAAATTCTTAGAAAGGTATAACCTTCTAAGACCGAACCAGGAAGAAATAGAAAATATGAACAGACCAATCACAAGTAATGAAATTGTAACTGTGATTAAAAATCTTCTAACAAAAAAAAGTCCAGGACCAGATGGCTTCACAGGTGAATTCTATCAAACATTTAGAGAAGAGCTAACACCCATCCTTCTCAAACTCTTCCAAAAAATTGCAGAGGAAGAAAAACTCCCAAAATCATTCTATGAGGCCACCATCACCCTGACACCAAAACCAGACAAAGATATTACCAAAAAAGAAAATTACAGACCAATAGCAATCAGGATTATAGATGCAAAATTCTTCATCAAAATGCTAGCAAACAGAATCCAACAACCCATTAAAAGGATCATACACCATGATCAAGTTGAATTTATCCCAGAGATGCAAGGATTCTTCAATATACAAAAATTAATCAAGGTGATACACCATGTTAACATATTGAAGAAGAAAAACCATATGATCATCTCAATAGATGCAGAAAAAGCTTTTTACAAAATTCAACACCCATTTATGATAAAAACTCTCCAGAAAGTGGGCATAGAGGGAACCTACTTCAACATAATAAAGGCTATATATGACAAACCCACAGCAAACATCATTTTCAATGGTGAAAAAATGAAAGCATTTCCTCTAAGATCAGGAAAAAGACAAGGATGTCCACTCTCACCACTATTATTCAACATAGTTTTGGAAGTCCTAGCCACAGCAATCAGCGAAGAAAAAGAAATAAAAGGAATACAAATTGGAAAAGAAGAAGTAAAACTGTCACTGTTTGCAGATGACATGATAGTATACATAGAGAAACCTAAAGATGCCACCAGAAAACTACTAGAGCTAATCAATGAATTTGGTGAAGTTGCAGGATACAAAATTAATGCACAGAAATCTCTTGTATTCCTATACACTAATGATGAAAAATCTGAAAGAGAAATTAAGGAAACACTCCCATTTACCACTGCAATGGAAAGAATAAAATACCTAGGAATAAACCTACCTAAGGAGACAGAAGACCTGTATGCAGAAAACAATGACACTGATGAAAGAAATTAAAGATGATACAAATGGAGAGATATACCATGTTCTTGGACTGGAAGAATCAATATTGTGAAAATAACTGTACTACCCAAAGCAATCTACAGATTCAATGCAATCCCTATCAAATTACCAATGGCATTTTTTACAGGACTAGAAAAAGTCTTAAAATTTGTATGGAGACACAAAATACCCCAAATAGCCAAAGCAGTGTTGAGGGAAAAAAATGGAGCCAGAGGAATCAGGCTCCCATACCTCAGACTATACTACAAAGCTACTGTAATCAAGGCACTATGGTACTGGCACATAAACAGAAATATAGATCAATGGAACAGGATAGAAAGCCCAGAGATAAACCCATGCACCTATGGTCAACTAATCTGTGACAAATGAGACAAGGATATACAATGGAGAAAAGACAGTGTCTTCAATAAATGGTCCTCGGAAAAATGGACAGCTACGTGTAAAAGAATGAAATTAGAACACTCCCTAATAGCATACACAAAAGTAAACTCAAAATGGATTAGAGACCTAAATGTAAGACTGAGCACTATAAAACTCTTAGAGGAAAACATAGGAAGAACACTCTTTGACAAAAATCACAGCAAGATATTTTTTGATCCACCTCCTAGCGTAATGGAAATAAAAGCAAAAAAAAAACCAAATGGGACCTAATGAAACTTAAAAGCTTTTGCACAACAAAGGAAACCATAAACAAGACAAAAAGACAACCCTCAGAATGAGAGAAAATATTTGCAAACAAATTATTGGATAAAGGATTAATCTCCAAAATATATAAACAGCTCATGCAGCTCAATATTAAAAAAACAAACAACCCAATCCAAAAATGGGCAGAAGACCTAAATAGGCATTTCTCCAAAGAAGTCATATAGATGGCCAAGAATCCCATGAAAACGGCTCAACATCACTAATTATTAGAGAAATGCAAATCAAAACTACAATGAGATATCACCTCACACCAGTTAGAATGGGCATCATCAGAAAATCTACAAACAACAAATGCTGGAGACGGTGTGGAGAAAAGGGAACCCTCTTCCCCTGTTGGTGGCCATGTAAATTGATACAACCACTATGGAGAACAGTATGGAGGTTCCTTAAAAAACTAAAAATAAAATTACCTATGATCCAGGAATCCCACTACTGGGCATATACCCACAGAAAACCATAATTCAAAAAGATACATGCACCCCAATGTTCATTGCAACACTATTTACAATAGCCAGGTTATGGAAGCAACCTAAATGCCCATCAACAGACGAATGGATAAAGAAGATGCGGTACATATATATAATGGAATATTACTCAGCCATAAAAGGGAACAAAATTGGGTCATTTGTAGAGACGTGGATACATCTAGAGACTGTCATACAGAGTGAAGTTAGAAAGAGAAAAAGAAATATCGTATATTAATGCATATATGTGGAACCTAGAAAATGGTACAGATACATCAGTTTGCAGAGCAGAGACTGAGACACAGAAGTAGAGAAAAAACGTATGGACACCAAGGAGGGAAAGCGGCGGGGGGTGGAGCGATGGTGGTGTGATGAACTGGGAGGTTGGGATTGACATATATACACTGATGTGCATAAAATGGATGACTAATAAGAACCTGCTGTATAAAAAAAATTAATAAAAAAAAATGAAGTTAAAACAAAACCCAATTGTAAATGCATATGCACTCACCATTGGAATGTCTATACATTTAAAGCAAATACTAACAGAACTGAGTGGAAAAATAGACATTAATACAATAATAGTAGCAGCCTTCAATACTCCACTCTCAAATTGGATAGATGTTGAATCCAGACAGATAAACACCAAGGAAACACTACAGAATAACACTATAGAAAAACGAACCTAAGAGAAATATATGACATTCCCTGCAACAGCAGAATACAAATTATTTCAAGTGCACATATAACATTCTCCAGAATAGATCATATGTTTGGCCAAAAAACAAGCCTTAACAAACCTGAGAAAAATAAAATCTTAAGATGAATGGATAAAGAAAATTATATATATAATATATATATATATTATATATATATACACATATACATGCATACACACATATACACACAGGCACACACAAATGCACACATATACATATATAATATATACAATGGAATACTATTCAGCAATAAAAAGAATGAAATATTACGATTTGTGACAACATGGGTGGACACTACGGGCCTTATCCAGAGAAGGACAAGTATCATATGATTTCACTTATATGTGGAATAAAAAAAAAAATCCAAAGCTCATTGATACAGATAACATATTTGCGATTGCCAGAGGCAGAGGGTGGGGTATGGGCAAAAGCGTAAAGGGAATCAAAGGTAGCAGTGTCCAGTTATAAAATAAATAAGTCATGGGGATGCAATATACAGCATGGTGACTATAATTAGTAATACTGTATTACATATTTGAATGTTGCTAAAAGAATGGATCTTAACAATCTTCATCACAATAAAAACGTTTGTAACTTTGTATGGTGACAAATGTTATCTAGACCTTATTGTGGTGATCCTTTCACAATATATACAAATATTAGATTATGTTGTATACCTGAAATTAACATAACGTTATATATCAATTACAACTCAATAAAAAAGAGTCTATCTATGCAAAGTTTGCAACATGATAAACAATTCCCTTTGTTCTACAACTGGGTTAAGATTTCAAAAGTTTTAACACAAGACAAATTAAAAACAAAGATAAACTAATGAAAAAACACTACAATGAAAAATGTCTTTCACATCCTTACTGTCAAAAACCTCCAAGAAACCAAAAAACAAACAAACAAACAAAATGCTGAGATCATATCAAGTATCTTTTCTGACCACAGTGGTATGAAACTAGAAATCAATAACAAAAGGAAAATTAAAAAAGATTCACAAACATGTGAAAATTAAACAACACACTCCTGAACTACCAATGGGTCAAAGAAGGAATAAAAAGGGAAATAATGAAGTATCTTGAAACAAACAAAAACAAAACTACAACATAAGAAAACTTATATGATGCAGCAAAAGCAGTTTTAAGAGGCATATTTATAGTGATGAATGCCTATATTAAAAAAAAGAAAGATCTCAAAGAACTAACTTCACACCTTATGGAATTAGAAAAGAACAATCTAAGCACAAAGTTTGCAGAAAGGAGGAAATAAAGAATAGTGCAAATAGAGACTATAAGGACAATAGAAAATAAATCAATGAAACAAAGAGCTGGTTTCATGAAAATTTAAACAGAATTGACAAACCTTTAGCTGTAAACCAAGAAAAAGAGAGAGACTCAACTAAATAAAATTACAAATGAAAGAGGAGACATTAAAGCTGACATCATGGAAATCCAAAGGATCATAAGAAACTGATATGAACAAATGTACACCACCAAATTGGATAACATAGAAGAAATGGATAAATTCCTAGAAATATACAATCTACCAAGAATAAATCAGGAAGAAATAGATAATATTAACAGAGAAATAATTAGAAAGGAGATTGAATCAATAATCAAAACCTCCAGAAAAAGAAAAGCCCTGGAACAGATGCCTTCACTGGTGAATTCTACCAAACATTTAAAGAGGAATTAGTGCCAATTCTTCTTGAACTCTTTAAAAATAAGAGGAGGAAACACTTCCAAACTAATTTCACAAGGCCAGAATTATGCTGATACCAAAACCAAATAAGGATACTGCAAGAAAAGATGATTACAAGCCAATGTCCCCAATGAATATATATGTAAACATTCTCAACAAAATATTAACAAACTGAATTTATCAGCATATTAAAATGATCATACACCATGATAAAGTAATATTTATCTGTGGGATGCAAGGATGGCTCAACATCCACATATTAATCAATGTGGTACACAACATTAATAGAAAGAAGGATGAAAATCATATGATCACATCAGTAGATTGAGAAAAAAGCTCTCAATGAATTAGGCATAGAAGAAACATACTTCAACATAATAAGTGACTAACCCATAGCTAACATCAGACCCAACAATGAAAAGATAAAATTTTTCTGCTAAAATCAGGAACAAAACAAGGATGTCCAGTCTTGTCTCTTTTATTCAACATACTACTAGAAGTCCTAGCCATGGCAATAAGGCAAGAAAAAGAAGTAAAAGTCATCTAAATAGGAAAGAAAGAAGTAAAATTGTCTCTATTTGCAGATGACATAATTTTATGTATAGAAAACCTAAAGAATCCACCAAACACTGTAGAATTAATAAATGAATTCAGTAAAGTTGTAGAATACAAAATCTACATTCAAAAATCAGTTGTGCTTTTACACACTGAAAATGAATTATCTAAAAGAGAAATAAAGAGAATAACCCTAGGAGATTGATCAAGATGACAGAGTAGGAGGATGTGGAACTCACCTCCTCCCACAAATTCATCAGAAATACATCTACATGTGGAACAATTCTCACTAAAAACTAACTGGAAACTGGCAGAAAGACTCCTGTACAACCAACGCTGTAAGAAAGATCCATATGCAATCTGGTAGGAAGGAAAGGGAAGTGATCAGGTCAGGACCTGTGTCCTGGGAGAAGAATCAGAGGAAAAGGGAGATTACACAGGCAGACACCTGCTCTGGGGACTGAGTGGTTTGAGCCACAAATTGCATGCCCAAGTCCTGGGGTCCTACACAAGTGAGATGGACCCACTTGACTGGTAGAAGGACTGCTGGGTCTAACAGGGGAAGTCTGTGGGAAGCCTGGACTCTGCTCACGAGGAGCAGGAGTGTGCACAAAATGACTTGCTCCTGAGGCACGGCAGAGAGGGCAGATTGAAGACTGCTCCATTGGCTGCCAGGTTTCCTGTGACGGCTTTGGTGTGCAACCCAGCCTGAGCTGAACCAGTGCTCTGGTCTTGTTTACTGCAAGTTGCAGCATGGCAGTGGATAAAGAGCTGCCAGAACTGAGGCAAAAGCTTCGCCATGGGATGCAGAGGTGACCTAGAATCATGGCAGCACCTGGGTGGGCAGCAGTTGCCATTGCTGGTGCTTAACTAGTGGTGCATCAGAAGCAGCCTAGAACTTTGATGCCAGAGTTTGCCAGTCCACCACAGCAAACCCCCTGATACACCCTGAGAGTCTATATGAGCCCTTCTTGTCCTGTGGTGTAGCTTCACAGGTGGGGGTGGCAGAGACTGAAGGGAATGATCGGCTGTGACAGACAAAGTGGACTTGGACTAGAACCTATGTCTGAGCAGGATAAGCTCAGCCACACAGGCACCTACACAGGCAGCACATCTGAGAAAGCTCAGAACTTTGTGGCTGACATGAGCCAAGAGCCCTCACGGGGCCCCTTGCTTCAGGACTACTCCACTCTGAGGCAAGCATCCTAGCACTGGGAGGGTGAAACACACACTTAAAGGGAACAGAACAAGATTGGGTCTGACCTTTAGGGTTTCTGTTTAAGCAACTTGGGATCAGACCCCACCCCTGATAGGGCATTGATGGCCACTGAGCAGAGTGGAATCTCCAACTCACACCTGGCTCCAGCTCTAGTCCCTCTATCTCCAGCCCAACCTTCTGCCAAGATGATAGCTCTCATTATACCCTGCAGAAAGACGTGACTTGCATCCATGTCAAATCCAGCTCTCCCATCAGAGGAACTGGGCACATTCATATAGGGATCTGTATAGGGATGCTCTAACATAAGGATACCCCTTGAAGACCTCAGTGGGAAAGTGTTTCACCTAAATTCATACAGGCAGAGAAACTTAATCAAAATGAAGAGGTGGAGGAACTGGTCTCACTGAAAGAGCAAGAGAAACCCCCTGAAAGAAATAATGAAATTTAAGTAAATAATTTACCAGATAAAGAATTTGAAACATTAGTAATAAGAGTGTTAACTGAGTTTGGGAAAAGAATAGATGAACATCATGAGAATTTTAATAAGGAACTAGAAAATATAAAAAAGACTCAATTAGAAATGAAGAATTTAATAATTGAAATAAAAAACACTAAAAGCAATGAATAGAATACTAATTGATACAGAAGAATGCATAAGTCCCCTGGAAAATAAGAAAATGGAAATCATCCATTCAGAACAACAAAAAGGAAAACAAATTAAAAAAAAAAGAGAACAGTTTAAGAGCTCTCTGGGGTAACATTAAGCATATAAACATTTTTTTTTATAGGGGTCCCAGGAAGAGAAGAAAGGGAGAAAGGGATCAAAAATGTATCTGAGGAAATTATAGCTGAAAGCTTCTAAACCATGAAGAAAGAAACAGATATCTAGGTACAGGAAGCACAGAGGGTCCCAAACAAGATGAACCCAAACAGACCTATACCAAGACATATTATAATTAAAATAACAAAAGATAAAGAGAATTCTAAAGGCAGCAAGAGAAAAAAATAGTCATTTACAAGTCATTACAAGCTTAAGGCTATCAGTTGATGTCTCTGCAAAGATTTTGTAGACCAAAAGGGAGTGGCATGATATACTCAAGGTGCTGAAAGGGAACAATCTGTAACCTAAGATACTGTTCCCAGCAAGATTATAACTTAGGATAGAAGGAGAGATAAGTAACTTCTCAGACAAGCAAAAACTAAGAGTTAATCAACAAAAAACCTACCCTAAAAGAATTGTTAAAAGGTCTTCTCTAAGTGGGAAAGGAGAATCTACAGGAAAGGAAAATCCCACTAGGAAAGGCAAATATATAGGAAAGGCTGAGGTTCAGCTACTTAAATAAGCCAGTATTCAGATTAAAATACAAAAAATTGTAAAAATATGACATCAAAACCACAAAATGTGTGGGAGGAAAGTAAAAAATGTAGATCTTTTAGAATGTTTGACCTTAAATGACTACCAGCTTAAAACAAGTAGATAGAGTTAGAGGTCAAAATATATGGACCCCATGGTAACCACAAATCAAAAACCTATAACAGGTAAACAAAAGCTAAAAAGAAATTAACACAAGCATATTACTAAAGAAAATCATCAACCCACAAGGGAAGAAACAAAGAGAAGAAGAAATGAATAGAGAACAACTACAAAACAACTGGAAAAGAAGTAATAATGTGGCAATAGGTACACACCTATCAATAATTACTTTAATGTCAATGGACAAAATGCTCCAAACAAAAACAATAAGGTGACTGATTGGATAAAAAAAAACAAGACCGGTCTATATGCTGCTGACAAGACTCACTCAGAGTTAAAGACATTAACAGAATGAAAGTGAGGGGATGGGAAAGATATTTTATGGAAATGTAGACGTTAAAACAAATGCTATAACAAAAGACAAAGAAGGGCATTATATAATGATAAAGAGATCAGTACAAGAAGAGGATATTATACTCATCAACATATATGCACCCAATACATGAGCCCCTATATATATGAAGAAAATGTTAACAGACATAAAGGGAGAAGCTGATAATATAATAATAGTAGGGAACTATATCTCACTGACCTCAATGGATGGATCATCAGACAGACAGAAAATAAATAAGGTAACAGTGGTCTTAAATGAGACAATAGATCAGTTGGCTTAATATCTATAGAACATTACATCCAAAAACAGCAGAATGCACATTCTTTTCAAGTGCACATGAAACACCCTCCAGGATAGATCATATACTAGGCCACAAAACAAGTCTTAAATTTAAGAAGACAGAAATTATATCAAGATTTTTTTCACAATGGTATGAAACTAGAAATCAATTACAGAAAGAAAAAGGGAAAACCACAAACAGGTGGAGACTAAACAACATGCTACTAAAAGCAAACAATGGGTCAATGATGAAATCAAAGAGGAAATCAGAAAATACCTTCAGAAAAATGAAAAAACAATTTTCAAAATTATGGGATACAGCAAAATCATTTCTAAGAGGAAAGTATATAGTGATACAGGACTATCTCAAGAAACAAAAAAAATCTTAAATAACCTACAATCTAAAGGAATTAGAAAAAGTACAAAGTCAGCAGAAGGAAGGAAACAATAAAGATCAGAGAGGAAGGAAGGAAGGAAAGAAAGAGAAAGAAAAGAAAAGAAAAAGAAAGAGAAAGAAAGAAAAGAAAGAAAGAAAGAAAAGAAAGAAAGAAAGAAAGAAAGAAAGAAAGAAAGAAAGAAAGAAAGAAAGAAAGAAAGAAAGAAAAAGAAAGAAAGGAAAGAAAATCAATGAAACCATAAGCTGGTTTTCTGAAAAGATAAAATTGCTAAAGCTCTAGCCAGACTCACCAAGAAGAAAAGAGAAAGGACCCAAACCATCAAAATAAGAAAGGAAAAGAGGAGAAATAACAACTGATACCACAGAGATACAAAAATCATAAGAGAATACTAAATTTATATGCCAACAGATTGGGCAACACAGAAGAAATGGACAAATTTCTAGAAACATACAACCTGCCAAGACTGAATCAAGAAGAAACAGACAATTGGAACAGACTGATCATAGTAGTGAAATTGAATTTGTGATAAAAAATACTCCCATCATGCAAAAGTCCAGGGGAATTCTACCAAACATATAAAGAAGAGATAATACCTATCCTTCTCAAACTTTCCCAAAACACTGAAGAGAACAGAACACTCCCAAATTCATTCTGTGAGGCCCTGATACCAAAACCAGACAAAGACACTACAAAAAAAAAGAAATTTACAGGCCAATATCTTTGTTGAATATAGATGCAAAAATCCTCAACAAAAAAGTAGTAGTTACAGTAAGCTGATGGATATGTTAACTAACCTTATTTTGGTAATCTTTTTATCTATATATGTATAAAGTCATCACATTGTACACCTTAAATTTACAAAATGTTTTATATCAATTATATCTCAGTAAAGCTGGGAGGAAATAAAAAAGACCAATTCATATTATCTGGAGACATGGGCTACTTCACAGGTGCTACAAGGCAGAAACGGCCAACAAAACCCCAGAGTGGTCCCATAACTTTATGCTAATCATGCTAGACTTATTGATGTTTTGGTGGGATAATCGATTAATTGATTCATTCTTCAAATATTTATTGAATGCAAACTAAGTTTCAAAATATTATCATTGTTCCAGGAATATAGTCTAATTTTATTCAAAGGAAGGAAATTATGTTATGCATTAGCTCAGTTTCATTTAAGAATTCCATGAGGAACCAGACAAATTACAGTAATAATGATTGACTCTTAAATAACACAGGGGGTTAGGGGTACCAACCCTCTGTACAGTGGAAAATCTGAGTATAATTTATAGTCTGCCTTCCTTGTACTGAGTTCCTCTGTATACGCAGTTCCATGTCAGAGAATTCAACCAACTGTGGGTCATGTAGTACTGTAGTATGTATTAATGAAAAAAAAATCCATGTATAAGTGGACTCATGCAGTTCAAACTCATGTTGTTCTAGGGTCAACTGTATTAGGGTTTTAGAAAACTTGGGGAATAAAAATGGTTATCTGAGAATAAGGGAGAATGACCAACCAAAATGTTTTAATTGTCTCATCATTTGACTGAATACTTAAATCATTCCATATGTGCAAATCACTATATCAGGTTCAAAACAGAACACAAAGATGGATAATCTCCCACTATCAGCAAACTTTCAGTCTAGTAAGTTACATCCAACATGCACAGAAATAAATATATTGTGAGATGAAGCTTACAGAGTCTCTATGGGATATTTGAAAGAGTCCTTTTCAGTTGTTGGGGATCTTTGGAGGCTCAGTGGAAGTGTCATTTGCACTAGGTCTTAACCATCGGATAGGTTTTGGATCAAGAGATGTGGGAAGAAAGAAAATTATAAGTGAAAAGAGCTGTAAGCAAAATTGCAAACGCAATAAATTAAAGGATGTATACAGAACACAATTTGTCCTGCTTGGCTAGAATGTAGGGCCATGGTAGAAATAAGATTGGAAATTCAAACGGGGACCACACCATAAAGACCCTCAATACCAGGTTGGGGATTTAGCCTTTATTTAATAGGCAATGAAAAGTCTTATCCATCAGTGTTGACACATATTTATGGTTGGAATGTGTAGCTGGATTTGATCAGTCTGTCATCACAACCTGTGGAATTAAACTTTTGGTCAGGAGTATATAACTGATGTCTAAGGACTTTAGGATCAACTTCCCAAGGTAAATCTATAGTAAAGTTCCAGATTTGATTCTTTTGATAATTTTCCTTTGAGAGAATATAAAAATCTGATGTATTGTGTGTTGACTACAAATTTTTAAATAAATGGTGGAATGCTTTTTGTTTGCCAACTGCTGAAAAGTGAAATAATGGCACATTAAGTAATGGAAATGTGGGAATTAAAACTTTCACAGAAAAAGAAAACAAGCTCATCATTTCTTTCCTTATCTCTTTTTCTGTGACAGGCCCCCTTGCTTGTTCATGTCTTGTCCTTTGAGATGTCCTCAGCTGCCTCTATTTCAGTGCTTTTTGATTTCCACGAGGAGTGAGACACCATTTTGGAACTTTAGTAAGACTCTCTTGGCCTCAGTGACTGAAAATAATTGGAGTGATTTTATTTTTTCTACAGGAAGAATCTGGAAGCTTTACAGGTTGACTTCTGTTCTTCTACCTTTCTGTAGTTTGTACCTTGTTCCAAGTCCTGCTGGAGTTACAGCTCGTAGTGTGTTTTTGACTGTGCGGTGTCCCAATAAATCCAACAATCCCAAATTCTTGTCCTTGAATGTAGTATACTTTCGCATTTTTCTCTGAAGACAGTTTTACCAGCTGACACTCTGAGTTAACTAACTTCCATATATAAATTTATGCAGGAAGGAAAGTCAGAAGAAAATATGCAGGAATGAAAACAAGTATTTGAAAGCAGTGAAGTAGTTCTAATCCAAAATATGTCAAGGTCTAGTGATTTATAAAAAGATCTTCAATTTGCAGACTACTTTATGACATTCTCTGCCCAGAACTCCAGGTATGCATCAGTGTCTTTTATCAATTTATGGCTCTTGGTGATATTTCGTGGCACATACCTTTAATCCATTATCCAGGTTATCTATTGGGTACCCTGAGATAAATTCCTAAACCACATCTGTATACTGATCGTGTATTAAATGCCTCTCTCTGATTTTCTATGCTTTATCCATCCATCAAGCAAGCCTGTCCTGAACACCTTTTATGTATTAACCATATTAGATACTCTATGGCAGGATTTTAGAACTTTGCTGTGATAAAATAAACTGGAAATATGATGCAGATTCAGAAATCTGGGTTGTGGTATGAATGTCTACATTTTTAACAAGCTCGCAGGTATACTGTTTGCGGGGGGAGGGGGCACACTGAATAGCAATGCTCTTTGGGATTTCCTTTACTAAAGTAACTCATGATAAAATAGGGACATTAGGCACATAAAAAACAAATATGATGCAATCTGAAAATAGTGATACACATATTTCATTGAGAACATAGAGAAGGGGGGATTCATTCTGTGGACAGTAGAAGTTCAGGAAGGTTTCAGAGAAGAGGAGGCTCAATTAAACTGGATCGAGGAAGATGTGAAGGACTGCAGCAGGCATGAAGGATATTCTAGACAAAAGGGGTATATGTCAGAATTCATGGGATTCCATAGACTCAGGTGGCTGGGACTTAGTTGTACATTGAAAAGAGGCTGGAGATAGGATGGGAAAGAGAGCAAGCTTAGTTAGTTTAGTTCTAACAGTACACATATAAAAGCACATTCAGGTATTTGTAGGCTAAGAGATGGGGAATAAAATTGAACTAAAGCACACAACGCTCACACACACATACATACACAAGTGAAGGGTCTTGATCAAAATTGCCATTTTGCTTGCTCACAAATCAATTTTATCTTTAGAACAAATACAGTCAATTTTAACAGTGAATTTTTGTCCTTAAGCCATGTTTTAACTTTATAACTTGGAGTGTGTACAGGAACATAAATAACACTCGCTGAAGAACTTCCACGAATATCACTTTGTAAAACACACATAAGCTTTTCGAGATTCTTCTAGGTAGAGTGCTTCAAATCTGTCACATTCTCCTGCCTCATTAGAATTAATTTCTTTGTGAGTGTGTCCCCATATTTCCAGTTAAGATCTACATTTTTTAGTATGGCATTAATGATCCTGTATGATTTGGCTCCAATGTATCTTTCTAGCATATCTCTTAATGCATTTTTCCCCAATGCTCTATTTACCATCTAAGCAAAATATTTATCCTTTTATTATTGAATAAGAAATGCATGGTATGTCTTCTGTGCCAGAAAATGTGCTTGACTCTGAGGACACAGTTTTGAACAAAAGTAGACCTGTAACCTAACTTAAAGGAGCTATAATATTATGGGGCTGACTGATACTTACACAAGTAAATGCAATAAATTGCCATGAGTGTTACAAAAGAATGCAAAATCACAGAGATATTACTTATACTGGGAATAAGTATAGACATTCCTGAAGAAGTGATTTTTGAGCTGAGACCTGAAGAAAAAAGTAAATTAACCAGAGAGTATGTGGTGAGAGGGGGGAGGGATGGAGAAAGATGGTGGGAGAACAACAAAAACAAAGTGGAACACCATAGACTAGTGAGAAAGTATAGTCTTCAAAAAACTGTTGGAAATGCAACACGCTTGACCTTAGAATGTGAGAGGGAAAATGGTGAGAAACGAGAGCTAGGCAGAGGCCAATTGCAGAAGGCTTTGTGTACTCTGTTAATGTGCACAAACATGCTAAATGTAGTGGAAAAGCCACTGAGGGTTTTATGCAGGGAAATGACACGAATAACTTTACATTTCACATTTTAACATTATCTTACTGGCTGCAGGACGGAGGACGACTTAAAGGGGATGAAACTAGAGTTAGGAGACCAGCTCTTGAAATTGCTCAGGTGAAATATGGTGGTGCTTTGGATGAGAGTGATGGCCGTGGAAACTGAGAGAAGATAATTTCACATTTAAGGGTTTCTTGGGGCTAATGGGAACACAGGAGACAAAGAAGTCAATGATGATACCAAGATTTCAGTCTTGGTAAGATGTTATTTATTAAAATTGGGAACACTGGAGAAAAAGCACAGACTTTGAGGGAAGAAGATACTTCACATTTGACATGTGTTTGAGGGGCTTTTGAAATATCTAAATAAAAATATAGAGTAAGGGATATGTTTGGAACTCAGTGGGGAGATCTGGCTTAATTTTTACGTCCGAGTCATCACTGTATGGATGGAAATGAAAGCCATGGAAGTTGATGAGATTGCTTGGGGAGAGCACGTAGAGTGAGAAGATTGAAGGGCTGAGGACCAAGTTAGGAAGAACATCAACATTAGGATATGAACAAAGGAAAACAAACTGTATAAAGTAACCTGAGAATGAGCCACCAGTGGTAAGAGGAAAATTAGGAGGGAATGATGCCTTGAAAGACAAAATAAGGGAGCATTTCAAGAAGAAAAAGTATTTCTATGGGTCAACAAATTTGAGAGGCCCTGAGACCCATATCTGAAAAGTGTCTTTTCTCTTGAGGGCCCTGTCTGTAATGGGTGACCTTGGTCAGTGTTAAAAGTCTATTTCTCTTGATTTCCAAACATGTTTCTATTGCATTCTCTATTCTGCCACAGAATTTCATCCATTTTCTAAGACCTTGTTAAAGTAGAATATGCTTCATAAAAATCTTTTTTATCTTTCAGTTGGAGATCTGTTCTCTCATTTTGATGCTCTTCTGTAATTTTATATACCTTATGTGGTTTTGTAACAGGCTCTCTTTCCTTTCTATCACTTGGGCGTATATCTCCAAATAATCTGGACAGTTCACTGAGGACAGGAACTCTGCCTTGAATGAGAGGATGTTAGTTCAAATTATCAGGATTGTATAACTTGTTGCATATAATTTTTACTAATCTTTGCAGGATATTAAGACAGCCATCCTGATGTAGTCCTAGGGCTCTGAGAAGGCAGGGATTATGTGTAATTTCTGTGAATGGTTTTATCCTCAATGTTTAGCTCATGATATGTAAAAAAACCCCATTCATTGAAGCGTTGTGTGTTTTCTTTCATATTTTTATTTTTCTCTGTTGAAAAAATGATTTTAATTATGTTCCTATTAGAAGTTTCAATATTTTTGGTCCATTCTAAATTGCACTGTGGCCTGCATATTCCTTTATCTTTACCTCTTTAAATAAACACAAAGTTTTCACCAGGATTTCCACTGAGATATTTAAGAGACAATCTGGGCATTTGTATCCATTGTACTAGTCTGCAGGTGGGATGGCATTAGGATGTATACATGAATATTCCCCCCTTCCAGTAACACTTTGAATGGGTGCCACTGGAGCCATGGTAGCACTTATGTGGGTTTTCCTTGCCTCAGTCCCATCATGATTTCTGATATTTTAGGCAGGTCCTTACTTATGCCTTAACTTATTTATGTCCGACCACTTAAGCACCATCCTAATCTTGCTTATTTAATCCACAGTTTGAAAACCAAGAATGTTTAAGTTAATTATTCCTTTTTGAACATGGACATTCTCTCATTAGAGTATAGGGGTAGGCAATGATTCTCTGTCTTCACTTCTAACTTCTGAAAACAATCCAAGGAAAAAGAGAAATAGATCGTCAGCTTTCCTCAAGGAGAAAGAGAGATAGATCATCAGCTTCCCAGAAGTTACATCCTCCCCGCCACACGCATCCACTTGCTCTTCATGTTCTTATAAGGACTGAGGTACAGATTAGGGGAAATAAATGCCAGCTGAGGACTCTTTCCTTTGCAACATATCCAGGGAAAGGGATCTGACGGTATCCCCAGGCAAAGCTCTCTATAAACACTCTCCTTTTTCTACCCAGCCATCAAGAGTTACATGCAGAAAAATAACCACTTGAAACCCTTTGCCCCCATGTTCAGATTGCTGCCAAGGCTTTTCCCTTAGCTTGCCTCAACAAGAATAAACTGTACAAAAGCCCTGGAGTTCTCAGGCAATGTGACTGCCTGCCCTGCTTGTTTAAGGTCATTAAAATCCTGGTCTTTGCCAAAAGACTTAGAGCAGAGCCAACCTGTTCTTGGAGTGAATTGCAGTTTTGCTTAGGTCACAGACTTTTTAGTGGCCAGCAGCATTGAAATGGGTTCTTTCTAATGGTGTTAAGTATAAAGGAGATGCAAAGGGAGAGTGTGATAATTATAAAGTTGTGTTTATAATGAAGATAGTCTGTGTAAGAAACTGCTAATATATTTATACTCATGAATTACTGGAAATAAAAACACCCTTCTTATTATCAGAAGTTATCTGACATCAAACTGTCAGATAAACAAGAGACTTTATATTCCAAATGCCATTTCTTTAGTGATTGTATTTTTTTATTGAGTTTTAAAAGGCCTTCACATTTATCCTGGCTATATTTGTGGCCATCTTCATACATCCAAAAAGATATGAAGAGTTGCATAATCATCTGGTGAATTCAGGGCTGTCAGAACAACCTGCTAAGGCATTAAAAGCAAGATCATTTTCAGGTCATTATAGGTTGATTGATTATTTTGAGCTGAAATGTCCACTAACTCTTCCATTTGTTTTGATTAAAGACAAAAGCAGCTCATTTTAATCTTGTTACAGTAATTATTTTCTCTCTGGTGAAGTACAGAAATTGTGTTGGTATTTTTTACTTCAATATTACTTGTATTATGACTGGTAGATTGTGGCTCAATTTTCTTTTCAGTATAAAAATGATTAGAAAAATTGAGAAAATACTTCATGTTTTGTTTGATACACAAAAGACAAGCCAAAATAACAACATTTGTTTGTGAATAATTCTGCATCAAGTTGCCCGAGCCTCTTCACCTTTATCCCTTTGAAACAAATTGTAATAGAAAATAAGATACTGGTAGGTTATGTCCAACTACCTAAAGTATACCTTTAAATCAAAAGTACATTAATAATGTTTAGCGAGTGAAAATATTTAGGCATATCTTGTGGTGCTCATTGGCCCAATTTATTGCCTCAGCAACATTCTAGGGGAAGGAGGAGGACAAGGGCCTGGTAGAGATGCTTGGTGAGGCTGGGGGTTAGGGGTTGAGTGGTGCTGATGAGGCAGTGCCAGAGGTAGGAAAGGTAGTGATGGATGATGGTGGTGTGAATGACTGGTGTTGTAATATGTCCCAAGAAATTTTCAAATGTTACATTAGTTAATCAACTCTTTTATAATGGGAGATAGATTTTATTATCTCCATTTAATATATAAAGACACTCTACATTCTGTACTGTTGGGTTTAGTTGCGGCCATGTGACTTGCTTTGCCAATGATATGTGAGTGGAAGTGACATGATGTTTCTGGGCCGAGCCAGCACTTCTGCAATCATGGAAGCATGTATTAAAAGGCAGCCTCTGTCAGCCTAGGCCCTGGAGTGAAGACCATGTGGAACAAAGCCCTTTGCTAATCTGCATTAAATGGCAACATATGAGAATTAATTTACTTCTTTAAGCTGCTGAGATTTTTCAGGTTAGCATAGCATATGTACTAATGCTGACTCATTCACAGTTTCTTACTCCTTGAACAAGGATTGACTAATCAAATACATTGTGACCTTTGGTATAAATGTGAGATCTCACCATTTTAAGGATAGATTTCTCTGGAGTGGGTGAGGATGGGAAAGACCTCTGCATTAAAGGTAAGTGTTGATCCTAAACACATACCTAATTCTGAAAAGTTGAACTGACCATTCATACTCATGCATATTAGATTACCCAGCAGAGATCAGAGTTTATATGAACTGGTTACAGGCAAGTATGTTTTGATGGTGAACTGAGAAGGAACTAAGGTTTGGGACAGAGCAGGTAGATGAGTACAGCATGACTGTTAGCCAAATTTAAATAGTGACTTCTGAGTGAGCAGTCACTTCAAAACAAAGAAACTGCAAGCAATCTAGTTAGCAAGGCATAACACATTCCATTTCGTCAGTAGCATTCACAATTTACTGCCCAGATTGAACTTTACCTTACTCTGTTGCTATACCTTTTTCCTTTTCCCTGTTTTCTTGCATTTTTTTTACAAACACAAGTAGAAGCCACATTAGAACCTGCAAGGTGCTTGTTCAAAGAGAGAAGTGTTCACCAATATTTTATAAATGGTAGGGTTATGATTTCTTCTCCATTTATCTTTTAATTCCATCGCCATTCACCACATAATGACCACATCAAATCACAGTGCAAAGTGGGCAGACATTGAGCTTTCTGATGTTTATCTTGTTGAGGGCTTTGTCTCATTATTTGATATTTCAGGATTTATTACTTCACCATATAGTTTAGTAGTCTCAAACTGGATGTACACTGTATTCTGTAAAGTTGCGCTAGTTATTTATTAAACACACATAAAATTTTCTGCTTTGTGTTTTCAGTTTCATAATAATCTGATTCCTGGCCATGTGATTTCAGTGGCGGTGTTTGAGTTTATACATTAGTTTGGTGCTAATTAAAGATTAAGTGACATGCTATGCAATGTAAATGAAGGTTCCAGCTACGCTTCAGTAGACCAAACTGGTGTCACATTGAATCTCATATAGCACAGGGTATTAGTGGCAGGTTGAACTCACAGGAACTGTGCTAAAATCAACAGTACCATATGTACATGGAGAACAGATCTTTACATGAAATACACACGAAGTCTGTCTCAGTGTGAAATAAATTGCAATTTTTCAGTAGAACTAAGTACAGTGGTAAGTATACAATGAAGCATTTTTGATTCCTCATTCCAGCCATAATTAAATTAAATGTATCCATTCAATAAATAATCCCATAATGCCACAACACGAACATTCACTTCAAATCAACAAGACGCATAGAATTATCAAGAAATAGTTAAAATTGGTTGCTGAGGAAGGTTTTCTTTGAAGATTAGGCATTATATTTAAATTCTGATTATCCCGAACTACTAAACAAAGCCATACATTTAATAATACTGTAGTCATGAACACAGAGGTACCTCAGAACCAGTTTTATAAACTGTAGATGACCCCCATCTCTAGCAGGAGGCTTAGGGCTACAGAGGGCATTTCTATTGAGACAGTTATTGCTGATTCCAGAGAGGAGCAGTGTAGATATGCTTTTTCTTCATCTTAAGTCAGGTGAGAGGGGTTTCAGTGAAAGGGTTGAGAGAGTTCAGTGCATGCTCCTCAGTTTGGAGGTCGCAATGGGCTGGTACCTCACTTCTCATGAGAAATCTACAGGAGAGATTATGACTAGCTGGCTGTTCAGACTACGGAGGAAAGAAGATGGGCTTCACTATTTGGCCTGAGACAAAGGATGCATGAGTGTTTCCACTGAGCAGTTGAGGGCTGTGTGATATTGTAAGACTAAGGGATCCCCTTTGATCCTGCTTAAGAGGATATTCTGGAGGGTCAAGTTGACCCCACCAGAGAAAACTGCTTACTTCTGGGCTGAGGGAGAAGATAAAAGAAAATGGTAGAGAAAAACATTCACACAAGTCGAGGAAACTGTATTTGGGAGATCTCTAGTGGCTGTGCAAGGAATCTTTAAGGACATCCAAGAAAAAGAAGCAGCTCAGTTCATCAAGTTCAGAGATAATCAGCTCTAAACACTTGATCATCCTAGAGAATACCAGGGCCAGCTGAAAACTATCAATAAAGTAAAACCTCTCCTTTCCCTCCACCTAGAGGTAGAGCATTGAATAAGTAAGAGAGGGGCACATACACCTTGGTGCTCATCAACGGGGTACTGCAAGGATGCAAATCTGCAAATTCTGGTCCAGCCACTAAAGCATATAGGGAGGAGGCCAGTTACTCGTATGCCATTTACCCCTTCAATGCTGCTGCTTTCACCTCATTTTCCTTAGGGAAGAAATGGGCAGGGAGCGGCTATCAGAGTAAAGAGAAAAGAAGCCAAACACATCCCTTTCCCCAGCTGCAAGTTTCCCATGGCAGCAGCACCAGACTGGTGGGTGAGAAGGTAATCTGTAAACAAAGTTGAAAATTTTACTTAGTGTACTACGTGATTTCCCGTCACTCCTCTACTGAGAACTCCTCAGTGGTGTTTCTTTCCTGTCACAGTAAAAGCCAACATTCTGTTTCATGGCCCATGACCCTGCTACTCAGAGAATTGTCCATAGGTTGGCAACATCAGCATCACCTGGGAACATATTAGAAATGTTGAATCTCAAGCCCCACCTCAGACCTACTAACTCTGAGTCTCCATTTGAACAACATCCCCAGGTGATTCACATGTTCATTAAAGTCTGAAAAGCACTGACCTAGAAACCCCTCCCCTTAGTTATCTCTTACAGCTCACCTACTAATACTCCCGATTTTTCCGTAGCAGCTACAGCGATTCTTCAACACACCAGACTCATTCTTGCCTCAGAGCTTTAGAATTGACTATTTCTTCCTTGAATGCCCTTCCCCAAATATCTGTACACTCATTCTCTCTTCCTTTGCCTTTATTCCTCTTAATGAGGTCAACTTATAATGAGGCCTGCATTTAAAACTACATCTCCATATGCCAGCAATCGAAACTTCACTTACACTGCTGATTTTTTTCCCTTAATATTTAGTACCTTTTAACATACTGTAGAACTTACTTATTATTTTTATTGTCTGACTTCCTCAGAATATAATCCTCAATGCCTGGGATTTTTGTCTGTTTTGCCTACTGATGTTTCCTTAGTCCAGAGAAAAAATACCTGCCACATAATAGGTGCTTAATAAATATGTGTTGAATGAGTGTGTAGAATGAACTATTTAAAACTTCAAAAAATTACCAATTTCTCTAAGTGCTTCATATGATTAAGGCAGGCAAAACCTCTGTAGGGCACATTATTTTATTGGCATTTATGTTTTCACCAAGAAGGCCACTGAACAAAATACGCAAGTTATCCTAATTGAAGAATATGAGATTTTAGTCATCTCCACAATTCCAATAAAGGAAGCTTTATTTAAAACTATTTAAGTCTTTCATACTTACCCAAATGAACTTCTCTCCTGAGAGTCTAAGGAAACACAAAGAGATTCAGCTAACAATTTTATTAAGACTAGTGTCTGAAAGTTATGTGTATTGCCCTTTCTTCCAAAGAAACTAACCTGATTTTTTATTTTCAGTTTCCATCCAAATTTGAATGTTTTGTTGTATGAGCTCTCTTGCTCTTGGCGAACAGACCTGTTTCTAAGAAAGGCTAAATATGCTCATAAAGGAGACTCAAAGGGCTTCTTGGACAACAACTAATTTTTATAACACGGCATTTCGATGAGTTAAGTGTAAGTAAATCAGAAACAGATGGATTACATAGCCATTGAGACCCACACATTTGAAAAACAAGTGAAACACTTGTGTTCTGTATCTAAGATATAAAAATAACATGTATAGTTTAAAACAAAACTTTTCTAGTTTTTTTTTTTTACCATTTTTTGACTCAAAGATCATGTTTCTTATGTGCCTTTTTGATAGGAAATATTTCCTATTTATAAACTTCCTCTTCATAACATTTGCAGGGTAATCAAGTTGCTCTAATCTCTCAATTTTGAACCAAGGTAAATATTTTAATAATGTAATCAAGATAGTCTAAACTTACATTTTCTTCTGTTTTAATACAAGGGATAGCAAAGCATTTGCTTTGTTTTAGTTAGTGTTTTGTTTAGTATTCTTTTGGTTACAAGGAACAGAGACGTACACAGACTAGTTCAAGAAATAAGCTTTCTACAGTACATGGATACAGAGACAGGAAGAAATTCATGTACTTGAGCATGGCTGCATACATGAGCATCTCCACAACAGAACATCAAGGCAAACTGAATTTGAAAGCCACTAGAAATGGCTAATGGCTGATCTTTCTCATGGAGTTTTGCTAGTGGCTTCTCTCTGCTCGTCTGAACCATTTTACCTCACTTTGCTGATTACTGACCTCATAAATTCAACTTCAGCTTCAAATGACTCATAGTGGCTCTGGGTCAGTTTGTAATCTTTCAGCTCAGCTGCCACAACTGTCTGCCTTAGACGTTATAGTTTCAAATTCCTGAAAGAAGATTCTGATTGGCCCAGCTCAAATTTTGAACCCAGTTGCTGATCGCTCAATGTTATGGCTGCGCTGTCTGGTGCAGTCAGCTGTGGCTGAGAAAGCCAGGTTCCCTGTACAAGAGGGAATAGGCGTCGAGATTGGTGGCTCAGGTTTAAATGTTCTAAATACAGACTCCAGGATTCACCAGCAGGAAAATAATTTCCAGCAAAACATTTTGGCCAAATATGTTCTTTGGGAAATAAAAAATATTTTATTGCTTGTTTCTCTTTTCAAGAATTGAAATTTTTTAGATTTTAAATTTAGGATGCCAAAATTGGAAAGGGTGTGGATGTCTTTCAAAGTATAGAATTCCATCTAATCTGTCTGGATTTTAAGAAAACAACAATAACATCAGTTACATGACCACTTAGGGGATGTGTCTTTGGAGATAGTTTATTGTACTGTTGTAAATATAGTCACTCTTTTTTATTTTCCCATGATCCCTGAAATATTCCTTGAAAAAGTAATCTTTGATTGGATACATGCTAATCTCATAACAGGCTTTACATTAAACAAACAAAAAAAAGCCAAGACAGACTTGGGAAACTTGGAGGATATCCAGTAAAAACCTGATAACAATTGAAATAGGTTTTGTTTTGCCTGGAGAAGGCAGAAGAGAGAAGAAACCATAATTTTAAATAATACATAATTCTGATGTAGGATTTAGACAAAAATCTGCTGTGTCAGTGACTGGAGTTCAGAAAAACCATAAAAGGGAGATAATAACCAGCATGGGAAACCAAATGAAATTGATAGGCAGACCTGAGTTCTGCCCTTGGCTTTGCCAGTACTAGCTGGGCTACCTTGGTTCCCTGGTAACATGAAAAAGCTTGGACTGCATGCCAACTCAGGTCCTTCCCAACACTAAAGTCTAAATAAGGGACATCCAGGGCCTCTGGGCATGGCTGTACAAGTGGTTCATTGTACATTTCTAAGAAGTAACACTCTGAGGATTTTTCCCCTTCCCTTCTGCCCTACAGAGTAAATACATTCATGTAGAAATCTATAAAGAATGAGGATTTCTCCCACATCTTGTGTCATGTTCAACCCAGAATTTAAAGTTCTTTCTCTCATGTAGTGGTTGCAATTTGTACTTAAAAAAATGGAAAATCTAATTCAGATGGCAAAGTTTGAACTTATAATTGAGAAACATAGTTAGGTACATGTTTAGGCCTTTTTCAAGAAAAATAGAACCCAATGCATTCCTATGTTGAATAGGAACTATTATCCAAAAAGAGATGCAAACTCACTCTATCTGGATGTTTATTAATTAATTAAAACAAACATACTTAGTCTTGAGACGAACTGCAAGGGAAAAAGAGGCCAACTATTGCCAGTGACAAAAATATTCATCCATCATAGCTCTAAATGGATATAAACCCTGAAAAACATAGATTAAAAACCTTACCCTACTTTTGGGCATAATTATTCCCCTTCATTCTAAGAAACAGGAGGTTTGCTCACAACAAAACAAGCACTATGAGATAGCATCACAGTTTTGAAACAGGAATTTCCTGAAAGCTGTCACTACCATCGGCATTTATTCCTGGCTCTCAGAATCAAGATGGTATTATTAGAGTCTTTTTTAGTTTCTTAGTAGTTGACTTGACTAGTCATTTTTTCTGCCACAATAATATCAACCACAGGCATCAGTTCGCTTCTGTAAATATATTCATTGAGTATTTGCCTATTTAGATACTCCAAGGACATTGTAAAATCTCAGTCTCTGGAAGAAACAGTGGATCCCCAACAGAACCAGCCTTCTCTAGAAGAGGCCATGCTCTGCAAGGTATAATTTGAGGGCCTAAGAAAGGCCAAACTATTTCTATGTCCAAGGATCACTGTTACTTAGATTAAGAAGTTTTCTCTTTGGCTTTTTAAAGAAAGAAACCAGATACTTATAGAATGGAAAACACCTTAACATCTTAGTAAAGAATGAGCTTATTACAATAGTTTCTTTCATGATAGGAGGGGCTTAGAGCTGTCTGGGCACTTTTGGCCTCTAATCAGGGAGTGTAAAAAATGTGGAAAAGGCACTTTTTTCCCCTAGAAATGACTCATTTTTTGTATGTATCAGATATAATTTTATAAACTATATGGTATTTTGGAAAACATACTTGTTTAGGCTGCATAATAGTACCATAAACTTTTATTATGCTAGTCTCCAATGTGACAACCAAAATTATAAAGTAATACAATATTCCATCCTATTTTAATCTTGAATTAATAAACCATAAAATATGATCATCTAAGCTTATTGACCATAAAATCCAGAAGTGCTTTAGCATTATTTAATCCATAATAACTGTTGGTAATATGGAAGTGCCAGTATGATAAATAGATGCTTAAAGGAAATGAAAGTAATCAGAAGATGGAAATGATACCAACTTATTTTGCCCAGGAAAGGAAAATTCACATCATACCATAGCTAGAGTAATGACAAAGTTTACTGAGTTTATACTGGCATAATAATTCTCTGACTTTGATTCTTTGATGTACATGCCAGGAAGATTAAAAGGGGGTCTAATAACTTGTTTAAGAACACCATGTTTTGAACTGTTTGCTGTAGTTTTACCTATCCAAATCTGTAAACTTACTGATATTAAAACTAAAATAGGAGAATTCATAGTGTTTCTTGGGAAATATTTGCTGAGCCAGGATGAAAGTTTGGATGTGCTTGAGACAGTTTCTAAACTAAGTGAGAGTGGTCACTTGTAGGTCTGAGTTTTTCCTGTCTATAATAAGTATTTTTTTCAAAAATAAATCCCACACTACCCATTTACAAACATTGTCAATGGGGTTTCCTTAATTTTATGAAGTAAATCATTTCAGTTTTACAAGTTGTGGAATCTCAGGGGCAAAGAGTAATTTAGTGAACTTGATCTCATTTAATCAAATAAATCATCTTTATTCGATGTTCTTTGGGAATTTGGGAAGCATATGAAAAAAACTTAAGTAAGCAGCATTTACCTCTGAGTGTTAGTATTGGAGATTTTGTGTTTTTATAAATTTGGATGCCCTCACTGCACTGTATCTCCATAAGCCAGAACTCATAAAGCACAGGGTACTCGTGAACTAAGGTAATGGTGATTAAACCGAACCCTGAACACTCAAGACAAAAATGATTTCCTTTTCCATATTCCACCATGAAATATGGCTAGCTATATTGGTGATGGGAAAGGAAAGGTCTTCTGTTCAAGGGACTGTGGTAGCAGCTTAAGGCAAAATTCATTTAAGGATTCAAAATTGATTTCAGGATTCAACAGTTTCACTCAGCCTGGCAAGGCTCTGATACCAATTACTGATTCAAATATATGGAATAAAAAAATATCTAGGAAGCTTATTTATTTGAATTTTTCTTTTCCTTCAGTTTGTCCTTTCCATCCTATCTTAGCAACTTTCTTTTCTTCTTTCCAACCCCACAGCTTTCTGGATTTTGCATCTGTAATTTTTTTTATTTTTTAACATCTTTATTGGAGTATAATTGCTTTACAATGGTGTGTTAGTTTCTGCTTTATAACAAAGTGAATCAGTTATACATATGTTCCCATATCTCCTCCCTCTTGCATCTCCCTCCCACCCTCCCTATCCCACCCCTCTAGGTGGTCACAAAGCACCGAGCTGATCTCCCTGTGCTATGCGGTTGCTTCCCACTAGCTGTCTATTTTACGTTTGGTAGTGTATGTACGTCCATGCCTCTCTCTCACTTTGTCCCAGCTTACCCTTCCCCCTCCCCATATCCTCAAGTCCATTCTCTAGTAGGTCTGTGTCTTTAGTCCCGTCTTGCCCCTAGGTTCTTCATGACCATTTGTTTTTTCTTAGATTCCATATATATGTGTTAGCATACGGTATTTGTTTTTATCTTTCTGACTTACTTCACTCTGTATGACAGACTCTAGGTCCATCCACCTCACTACAAATAACTCAATTTCGATCCACCATGAGGATTTGTTGAAGACTTCTAGTAGATTCCTAGTAACCAGAATCACAGTGACTCCTCCAAATATCTCTCATTTTTCTCAAGAAATAAAACTCACTCTCACTCCTTTTATTCTCAGTGGATTTCCTATCTTCTTTGAACTGCTTCTTTTGTATTATGGCTTTTTAAAAAGAAGCACTCAGGAATCCTCTCTCCTTTCCTTTATTACTCTTCTTACTGTATTTTCAATCTCAATACTTAGCACCTTCTCTAGGATATTGCTGGGCTCTTAACATGCTTCCCTTGTCTTCTTCTCTCTAATTTCCTAGTATGTTACTCTCCCATATCCTTAAACCCAAAAGTAACCACAAAACTAGTATTGACATGCTTGGCCTTCAAGTGAATGACCCATTCTTTTCTTTTCTTTCTTTCATCAACTGACAAACTCTTTGAGTACTCTGACCTTGCTGGCTCTTCGTATTTACTTTCAGGTTTCTCTAGCCCTTTGCCAATCTCAACTTTCTCATAATTCCATGAAGCTCTTGTTTTGAAAGTCACTAACTCACTTAATTATCAAAATCAGTGTCTTTCCCCCAAGATGATGTTTCAGTTGATATACAATACTGTTAGCCATAGCTTCCCCTCTTGCTATTCACTTGTCTCTTATCTTTCTAACCACTTTCTCATCCTCATGATTTTCTCCATACCTCTTCAGTCTCATTTCATATTTGCCTCTCCATTTTACTTTGACCCCATTTCTAATTTTTTATTCTCACTTCTACTATAATATTTAAGGCCATATTGCCATGGTGTGCAGCTTATTTTCACAGTAACTTCTAAATACATGCAGCTGTCCCTCCATCTCCCCCACCATCGCCCTAGTCCAGGCCACCATTATTTCTCACCTGGCCTCCTGATCTAGCCTCCTGACCACTACCTCTGCTTACTCTTCTCTTCCCCATTATCCATACCCTACACAGCATCCAGAGATATCTTTAAAAAGAATAGATCAAACCATATCACTCTTTTATTTAAAACCCTCCAACAGCTTCACACAGCACTTAAAAAAAAAATGGAAGCTTCTTACACTGAATTCAAAGCCCTATGTCACGTGGCATCTGCTTACCTGTTCAAATTCTCCTGTTCTCCATCTTTCCTTACCCATAAGCCTCAGCAACTTTGGCACCTCTCTCTATCTCTCAAATATTACAAGTTTTTTCCTGGACTTTGAACCAACTGTTCCTCCTGCTTGACAAGCATGGATGGCTTGTCTTGCCATTTGGATGGCTTAGGTTTCACCCCCCCAGAGAGCCCTCTTCAGACCATCCATCTGAAGTAACCGCCTGTCAATTAGTTTCACATCCCTGTTTTTAGGAGAGCATTTATCCTGATTTGATTGACCCTTTTCTGGTTTATATGTTTCAACACTGTCTTCATTTTTTTGTAGCCTGCTTCTCCTCACTAGAATGCATTCTCCCTAAAAGCAGCCACCTCCTTTTTTTTTTTTTTTTTTAAAGCTATTGTATCTGCTGGACCTGGAATATTGCCTAGTGCCTGATAGCCTCCATTTATATTGGCTGAATGAATAGCTTGCAGAAACTGTGAGAGTGCAACCATTATGGAAAATAGTAGAGAGGTTCCTTAAAAAGTTAAAACTAGAATCATCATATGATCCAGCAATCCTGCTGCTGGGTATTTATTCAAAAGAATTAGAACCAGGATCTCAAAGAGATGTTAGCACTACTATGTTCATTGTAGCACCATTTATGATAGTCAAGATGTGGAAAAAAACAAAATGTCTGTCAATAGATGAATAAAGAAAATGTAGTATATACATATAAAGAATATTATTCAGCCCTAAAAAAGGAGAAAAGCCTGCAATATCCGATGAAATGGATGATCCCTGAGGACATTCTGCTAAGTGAAACAAGCCAGCCACAGAAGGACATATAGTGCATAATTACACTTATATGAGATGTCTAAAACAGGCAAATTCAAATAATGAAGGAGTAGAGTGGTGGGTACCAGAGGCTAGGGGAAGGGGGAAATGGAGAGCTGCCAACCAATGGCAAAAAAGTTTCAGTTAAGTAAGATGAATAAGTTCTAGAAATCTTTTGTACAACATTGTACTTATAGTTAACAATACTGTATTATATACTTTAAATTTGTTGAGAGTAGATCTCATGTTAAGTGTCCTGATTGCCCCCCCCCCCGCAAAAAATGCATCTAAGGATGTATCTTTAGAGTAAATTCTTAGTATTCTGCGAATGCTCAAAATTATATTTATTTAAAAATTCTGAAAGATAGCATCAAACTACCATCCATGAAAATGGCACAGATTTACTCTCTCTTTAGGAGTATAAGAAAGTGACTACTAATCACATTTTTGCTCACAGTGGATATAAAAACCTTTGTATTGTCTCTCCTGGTTCTGTGTGTTGACTAAGACTCAGCATGGTGGTTCTTTGACTAGTCTTTTTTTTTTTTAAATTATTTATTTATGTATTTATTTTTGGCTGCATTGGGTATTCGTTGCTGTGCTGCATGAGGGCTTTGTCTTTGTTGCAGTGTGCGGGCTTCTCACTGCGGTGGCTTCTCTTGTTGCAGAGCATGGGCTCTAGGTGCACAGCCTCAGTAGTCGTGGTGCACGGGTTTAGTTGCACCGCAACATGTGGGATCTTCCTGGACCAGGGCTTGAACCCGTGTCCCCTGCATTGGCAGGTGGATTCTTAACCAGTGAGCCACCAAGGAAGTCCCTCTTTGGCTAGCCTTGCTTGGAGTTTCTTGTGACATTGTAGTTAGACAGATGCTGGAGTCACCTGGAGGATCACCCAACATCTGGGAAAGCTGGGTCACTCTTTTGGGCTGGAGCTCATCTCAGGGCCTTTCTTCTCCACGCCTTCTATGTGATCTCTCCATCAGGGTAGCTGGACCTCTTCCATGACTGCTGAGGATCCCAAAAAACTCACAGAAGAGGGAGAAATTGCCAGGCATTCTTAATGCCTGCCCTCAGAACTTAGTAATGTTACTGCCTCCACTTTCTCTTGGTCAAAGCAATCAGAGCTCAGCCCAGATTCAAGGGAGGAGTAGCATGAATGTGGATAGAGCAGTGAGGTTGTTTGCAGACATCTTTGGACCTAGGTATCACAGGCAGGTTCAAGTGAAAGAGCAGGACTAGGGGGTAAGGGATAAGAGCCAAAGAGACACCTGGGTTTTGAACCAGAATTCCCAGTTCCATGATAGAGCATTAGCATAAAATACAAAGTCAGAAAAGAAACTTATATGACAAGAGACAATGAAGAAAATTAATATGAAAATAGATCTCTTGAAATTTAGCTAGCTTCTAAAATCTAGGAGTTCTGTTTATTATTTAAAGGGAATGTAAATGAACATGACACTATTTTTAAAAGTTTATCTTAATAATCAGACCCAAATCCTATTGTTATTTTAGAGTTTTATTTTAACTAGGTATATTAAATTCCATTTAAAAAGTATCTTCCATCTCATGCATGCTACTGCAGGAATCCACAAGCATGGATGGAATCCTCTTTGCGGTCTGTTTTTGACATTGGCGTTTCTGAAGAGCTCCTTTTAAAACTTGTGGAATAATACTGAAATCCCCAATAGATAATCTGCCCTCCTGTGTTTATTACTGAGTACTCAAAGCCATAGCTTTAACCACTGCAACACTCCATTAATTGTGGACATGGAATGCTCAGGAGAACCATCACCCCGTGACTGTGGTTTGAAACCCTCCAGGACAGGCCTATCATTGACTATCTGACCTCCAAAAGGAGAGAGATGGTGGCATTAAGGTTCCACATAATGCTGGTTTTGGTTTATTTTGTGATTGGTATGACACATAATTGGTGCAACAAGTCTAGATGTTGTCTGGCGTGAAGGTTGGCAAATCTGGAAAGTGATAAAATTGAGATGTAGGTGCTCAAAGAGAATGACTGAAGTGGAAAAAAAAGCAACTCCGTAACACCCTTTGCAGGAGGAGCTGTGTGGTCTGAGAAAGGAAAGGTTACTGTGGTTGTAGAAAATTATTTCCTACTAGGTGTTAAGAAAGACAAAAAGCGGGGCTTTGCTGATGCAGAATTGAGTGCCGTAGGATGCTAACACATTGCTTTTGTCAAATTTTTTTCCCTACAATTTCTTTAAAAATGATACCCATTTCTATTACACAAGAAATATAAAAATAGGCCAGGGCTTCCCTGGTGGCGCAGTGGTTGGGAGTCCACCTGCCGATGCAGGGGACGCGGGTTTGTACCCCGGTCTGGGAGGATCCCGCATGCCGCGGAGTGGCTGGGCCCGTGGGCTGTGGCCGCTGGGCCTGCGCGTCCGGAGCCTGTGCTCCGCGGCGGGAGAGGACACAGCGGTGAGAGGCCCGCGTAGCGCAAAACAACAAAAAAAATTAGGCCAAATTTTGAAATTTTAATTTTTCCAAATTACACATGCCAAGAAAATCAAGAAAATATCTTTTTTCCCCCTTTTAAACTGTCTCTGCTCAGGGATGCCAGGAAATGATACCAGGATTGTTTATTTGTTTGCCATGAATTTAGAAAATTCAAGGACCTACCAGGAGGCAGTACCTTTGTTCTTTCTGTGATTATAGAATCAGGCCTGCACTAGAACAGTTATTCCTGCATGTCAAAAAGTAATAGGTTATTGGCTATGGCGTTTGTCGTCAGCTTTCCTTGCCTCTCTATTCACACTTTCTCAAGATGAATTTCCCTCAGCTTCCTGTTTCTAAATACCAGTTAAAACTGATAACTCTCTTGGTGGGTAGGTGGAGGGGGGGAGTTCAGGAATGAAGGGGTTGTTATGCCAGCTGCTGGCAGGGCTGCTTCCAAAGTAGCGTTAGGTTGTCAGCTACCTTCAGGGATTGCCTCGCCTTCAGAGAACCACTTCCCTTCAAGTCATAGGTCTTCTGTGGGGCATCGAGCAGTCAGTGACTAAGTCAGGTGATGGGTTTTGTAGGCATGCTGTTTACCTCAACTCAAGTGTTCTGGAGACTCATTCCATCCTCAGGACTCCTCTGCTATTCTTAAATTTTATTTCAACCTCTCCTCCTGCCCAAGACTTCTTCCTTCTCTTCCTTTTTACAGGGGTTGATGGGAAAGCACTCATGATAACCTTGTACACACTAAATCTATCTAAGAATCTGCTTCCCTGAGAACCCAATCAGCAACACTCTTAAATTCACATCTCTAACCTTATCTTTTCTTGAGATTCAGATTCATAAATCAAACTGTTAAATCAACATTTCTGCAAGTCTTCTCAAACTCAGCATGTTCAGAATTGATTTCCTAAAAACTACTCTTCCTATCAGAATTGCCCTGCTCAGTGAATGTCACTGCCAGCCACCTAGATACTTCTACCTCAAACCTAACCATCATCCTTGACTCTGATCTCTTACTCAAAACCCACATCCTATTGATCAACTTCTTGTCAGTCCTCCCTCCTCAATACATCTCAAATTCAATCACCTCTCACGATTTCTACTGCTATAGCCCTATCCATACTACCATCAGTTCTAACCTGGCACATGCCCATAATACCTTAGCTGTATCTCTGTCTCTCCTCTAGCCCCTCTGGATGTGTCTTTCACTACAGCCAGAAAGCTTTCATCTAATACTTAAATTATATCTTGTCAGTCTTCTAACTCTGTTTCCCCCTGCAAGAATCAGATCCAAACTTCTCACCAAAGCTCCACGTGATGAGGCCCTACATACATATCTCACAATTTACTGATAGTTCACTACTTCCCCAGTGATGTCAGGCTTTCTCTGTTGCACACACTAATTTTTTTTCTTTTTTTTTTTTGCCCCAGAGCATTTGCATTTGCAATTTCTGCTGCTTGAAAGGCTCTTCTCTAAGATCTTTGTTGGCTACCTTCTCTACCTTCTTCTCCCTTGGATCTCAAATGTCACCTCTTCAGAGAGGTCATCCTGACCACCTGGTTAAAGCAGCTCCCAGGCTCTTTTATCATTTGATGATTTTATCCTCTTCACAGCACTCATTAAGCCTGAAATTTGCAACACTACAGGAGAGATGAATGTATATGACTGCTCCCCACCTGTAAAGAGCTTGAGATCAAGTCAGGTGTGTGTGTACGTGTGTCTGTAAGGATGGCACACATGCCTATGGGAGGAAGTATGCAGTGAAGAGAAGCAGGAAAAGGAAGAAAGAAGGTCTTTATGGTTCTGGCTTTTAAGTTTAAAGTTTATCACTTCCTTTTGCTGTCAGTTATCCATGGGATATCTAGAAAAGACTCCTATGCATTTTGTTTGTTATGATTTAAGTAGATCACTTAAAGGAAGCCTGCCATTTATGGTTGACCAGACTGATGCTGTTATTTGAGGTATTTTTATACATGTTCTAAGTATAGCTTCTCTTCCTTTGTAGTTCTTGCAAGTCTAATTCTCGTCTTAATAGATAGGTTTTTGTCCAGTAAAGTGGTAGATTTGAGTAGTACAACTACTACTTTAGGGACTTGCACTCTCATTTAAGAAGCTGAGGAACTAAAAGTAGAAGTAATGTTCTTTCTCATCTGGAGATATAAAAATGCTGTTAAGATCTAACTGGTCTCAAAACCCAAAGTTAGGACGTGGGGCTGTTTGAAGAGGAATTTGCTGGTAACAATGAGGACTGAAAATGAGAGAATGATTTGAATAGTACACTCCATGGTGGTTGAGGTTTACTTAATCATGGTCTTTCATGGTCAAGGTTAACAAAGCTTTGGTAATGCTCTGCACAATATCAACTCTCTGTATTTTCTGATCTGCTCACTAAGGTTGAATTTTATCATTTTCTTGATCAAAGATTCAATCCCCACAAACAGAAACCCACTAAGAGGAGTGCACTGTATGGCTTCAGTGGCCTACCAAACGAAACATTTTCAGGCCAGCTCAGGGGAAGAAAAATGGTCTCTTTCAAGATGTCTATTATTGCACAAGCAGAAAAATATCACTAAGCAGGATATCTTTTTATAGATGAATTTTAAGTTGATAGCACTGTCAGTCTTCTTCTATAATCCCTGCTAATTTTGAATGCCAAATTTCATTGGTAGCATGTGACTACATAGCTAAGATTACCACTTTATCCACATATTAATATAAAATATTTATTAAGCAACATCCTTGTAATTCCCTTTTTCTTATATTTCTTGGCCTTCTGTGTATCACATTTTCCCAGAGATGTTAGAAAACAGAAAATGTCACAGATGTTATCTGAGAGTGTTCTTCTCTGGGTTTTGCAAGTCTAGCATCCACTGAACTCAGGGAAAATATAGTACATTCACATTTAAGATTCTGAAGCATAGGAATGCAGGATGTTGTTGTAAAGGCATTTCGTTGGCCTGGTGTATCTCAGTATAATATAAGGAAGACATACACGTGAATGGGAGCAATATGATATCACAGTGATGGTGACAGGATGGACTCAGGCTATTTTAGAGGTGAAGGGTAAATAGTAGTGAAATTGACTGTGAGTTATGATAGTTAAATGGGTTTTCAGGGACCCTTCCTGTTGACTGTTCCTTAGATCTGTAATTGGCCTACAGTAAGGGAAAATGAAAAGACAGGTTTTACATCCAGTGCAGTTTCAGGGAGAATGGGAAGAGAACCGTGACAGTCAGCAAGGTGTAGATATCATTCCAGAATTCGTGAATTCATACAAATATCATCTTAATATTATGGAGCTTCTTTAAGACACAATGTTGGATGGTTTTAATATTATATGCTGAATTCTGCTCATATCCTGGTAAGTACTGTTTTAAAGTATAATTGAACGAAACCATACCCTTATCTTACAGCACTCACAAAACTTAACTTGAAATGGATTAAAGATTTAAATGTAAAACAAGAAATCATAAATTCCTAGGAGAAAACATAGGAAAAAAGCTTATTGATATGGGTCTTGGCAATAATTTTTCTGGATATGCCACCTAAAGCACAAGCAACAAAATGAAAAACAAACAGGTGGGACTATATCAAACTAAAAAGCTTCTTTCTGCACAGCAAAAACAAAACAAAAGCAGAAAAAAAATAAACAAAATGGCACCCTACATTATGGAAAAAAGATTTGCAAATCATTTATATGATAAGGGGTTAATATCCAAAATATATAAAGAACTCATACAACTCAATAGCAAAAAGTATCAGATTAAAAAAATGGGAAAATGACCTGAACAGACATTTTTACAAAGAAGATATACAGATGGCCAGAAGGTACATGAAAAGGTGCTCAGCATCACTAATCATAAGGGAAATGCAAATCAAAAACTACAATGAGATATCATCTCTGATCTGTTAGAATGCTTAGCATTAAAAAAGACAAGGGAGCTTCTGCACAGCAAAGGAAACCATAAACAAGATGAAAAGACAACCCTCAGAATGGGAGAAAAAATTTGCAAATGAAGCAACTGACATAGGGTTAATCTCCAAAATTTACAAGGAGCTCATGCAGCTCAATATCAAAAAAACAGCCCAATCCAAAAATGGGCAGAAGATTCTCCAAAGAAGATATACAGATTGCCGACAAACACAAGAAAGAATGCTCAGCATCGCTAATCATTAGAAAAATGCAAATCAAAACTACAATGAGGTATCACCTCACACCAGTCAGAATGGCCATCATCCAAAAATCTATAAACAATAAATGGTGGAGAGGGTGTGGAGAAAAGGGAACCCTCTTGCACTGTTGGTGGGAATGTAAACCGAAACAGCCACTATGGAGAACAGTATGGACGTTCCTTAAAAAACTAAATATAGAACTACCATATGACCCAGCAATCCCACTATTGGGCATATACCCTGAGAACACCGTAATTCAAAAAGAGTCATGTACTACAATGTTCATTGCAGCTCTATTTACAATAGCCAGGACATGGAAGCAACTTAAGTGTCCATTGACAGATGAATGGATAAAGATGTGGCACATATATACAATAGAATATTACTCAGCCATAAAAAGAAACAAAATTGAGTTACTTGTAGTGAGATGGATGGACCTAGAGTCTGTCATACAGAGTGAAGTAAGTCAGAAAGAGAAAAACAAATACTGTATACTAACACATATATATGGAATCTAAAAAAAAAAAAATGGTTAGGAAGAACATAGGGGCAGGACAGGAATAAAGATGCAGATGTAGAGAATGGACTTGAAGACACAGGGAGGGGGAAGGGTAAGCTGGGACGAAGTGAGAGAGGATCATGGACTTATATATACACTACCAAATGTAAAATAGATAAGCTAGTGGGAAGCAGCTGAATAGCACAGGTAAATCATCTCGGTGCTTTGTGACCACCTAGAGGGGTGGGATGGGGAGGGTGGGAGGGAGCTGCAAGAGGGAGGAGATATGGGGATATATGTATATGTGTAGCTGATTCACTTTGTTATAAAGCAGAAACTAACACACCATTGTAAAGCAAGTATATGCCAATAAAGATGTTAAAAAAAAAAAGACAAGGGATAACAAGTGCTGGCGAGAATGTGGAGAAAAGGGAAGACTTGTGCACTGTTGGAGGGAATGTAAATTGGTGTAGCCACTATGGAAAACAGTATGGAGGTTCTTCAAAAAATTGAAAATAGAAACTTCCATATGTTCCAGCAATTCCACTTCTGAGAATATATCTGAAAGAAATGAAAACTCTATGTTGAAGAGATATCTGCATCCCTGTGTTTATAGCAGCATTATTTACAATAGCCAAGACATGGAAGCAACCTAAGGGCCCATTGAGAGAAATATGGATGAGAGAAATATGTATACATATATACATATATATATGTGATGGAATATTATTAAGCCATAAAAAGAAGAAAATTCTGCTGTTTGCAAAAACACAGATGGACTTTGAGGGCATTATGCTAAGTGAAATTAGTTAGACAGGGAAAGACACATTGTATGACCTCACAGGTGGAATCTAAAAAAAAAAATGAACAAAGAAACAGAAAAATTCTCAACTGATAGAAAAAAAGATCAGAATTGTGCATAGTAGAGGTGGGAACTGGTGGGAGGGGAGAACTGAGTAAATGTGGTCAAAAGCTACAAACTACCAGTTATAAGATAAGTACTAGGCATGTAACATGATGACTATAGTTAACAGTCTTGTAATATACCATATAGCATTGTTTAGGGAAGATCCTAACTGTTCTCACCACAAGGAAAAAAATTCTTTTTGGGGGTATCTATATGAGATGATAGATGTTAACTAAATTTATTGTGGTAATTATTTCACAACATATATAAGTCAAATCATTTTGCTGTACACATTATACAGTGCTGAATGTCAATTATATCTCAGTAAAACTTGGAAAAGTTTAATTGTAGGTTCATTACATTAACAAAGGATTGCCTTTTCCAAAAATATAAGTTGAATTATTCAGAGTTCAGTGGGATAAGTTTTGTGGTCTGTTGGCCTGCCTTCTTGGTTGATAGACTTCTTGGTCAACATCCATCAATGAGAACAGAAATTAAGCACACAGCTGCAAGACGGATGATGCCTTTTTCAATCCACTGATGACACTTCTCATCAATAATGAGACAATTAGTAAGGGAAGAAGAGATAAAAAAACAAGTGTGGCTTTTATTGAGAGGAAAGAAGTCCAGCTATTTGAATTATTATGTATTATTAAAAAGAGTAGATATTCTTAAAACATGAAGGTAACAGAATGTTTGCCAAGGCCTCCCAGCCTGAAGGGAAAATAGGGTCACAATAATCATAAGGAAATGGCAGAATCTGTGGAATCCATTTCTCTTTCAAGTCCTCTCTGCTGGTTTAAGAGTCCCCAGGGAGTCTCTCATGAATTTAGAGGGCTAAACTGCTCTTTTCTTCCTATATTTAGTAATCACCTTCTCAGCTGATTCTGACACTGATCAGACGTGATTTGCCACACTGGTATTCTCTCCCACTCCCAAAGATGACTACCACAGTGGGCTATCAAAATTAGCATTATATCTTACCGGTCACTTTAGCGACATCCTTTTACTAAGCTACATGGGTAGATGCACTGAAGTGGAGGTAAATATACTTTTAGCTTGTGTTACACTTTATTTCTAGCTCAAAGCAGAGCAGACTTATACATAAAGTTTTTCAGTTATCTCTCAGTCACTGCAAAAGATTTTTGTTCCTCAATCTTTGGTTTGGGCAAGAAGAAAGTTTAAGTTATATACTGTAGTTCATTTATATTTGTACCTTTTTTACAACTCTAATATGTGTTCAAAGAAAACATTTGTAAAAGTCAATTCCCTTTACCCTCAAGATGGCTTATTTTCCATCTGGTACAGTGTCTGATAGGTTTAGGAGTATTCATTTTCCGTAAATTCGGGGCTTGGGGTTAACAGTTATAAAGAATACATCCTTTTTTCATGAAAATCAAAGTCTTTACAAATATAATCAGGATCTCTCTAATAGTTTACCCTTATATATATAATTAACATGCCTGAAGTTACAGTAATACATAGCTTAGACTGGTTACGCTAAAGGTTTTTCTTTGTACTATTCATCTTATATAGAGATGGCAAGTAGAATTTATCTCCTGTGCCTGAATCACTGTGTTGTGAAAGACTGTGCTCAGAACGAGTGCACAGTTGATTAGTTATGACTCCATGGGTATCAGTGGTAGTAACAGCTACATATTTGCTACCCCCAAGCTAGAGTAATGGTTTCCAGCACTGGTTCACCTCCCACTCTTCATTTGCCACCCTTCCCACATCTGGGTAGGAATGATTTAGTTTAGTGATTAAGTAATTAATTATTAAATAAAATTAAGTATTAAGTACTTAACTATTTAAATAACTAGGACACCATAGTGATAAATAATGGTAGAAAGCAGGAGAAGGAATTTTACATAAAATTAAACATAATATTGAAAGGTGTGAATTTCTAGTTTTCTAACAACATGTGCTCAGCATGGCTTTATTTTCCCTGCCAAAGATTAAAGAGTCATGAGAGAATTTGGGTAAGTTTGTCTTTAGCTTCCCCACTTTGTGATCTTCCACTGGTATTATTTACATTTACCTCCTTATCTTTCTCACCTTCTGGCTGCTGACACATATCTTAGACCATAATTAAAGGGTTCATTCATCTTGGTAAACAAATTATTAACAGATAAGTATTAGATAAGTAGATAGTATAAGTAGTAGATAAGTATTACAAGTGTTATAACTTTCAAGAATATATATATGTTATATGTATATTATTCAGTAATTTAACAAATTTATGAAAACTTCCTGTGTACCAGATACTTTCCTAAACTGTAGGACTGCAGTGGTGAATAACAAAGTTTTTCCCTCATGGGTCTTACGTTTTAGTGTGAAAAGACAGACAGCAAACAAACAGAGAAAATATCACATAGTGGTGAGTACTGTACAGAGAATTAAATTAGGATGATACGGTGATGAATGACCAACTTAATTAGGATGAACGATCAGTGAATAATTACTCCAGGTGGAGTGGTTAGGAAAGACCTTTCTGAAGAATGACTTTCAAAGTATCTGAATGAAAATAAAGATTCAGCCACACAAAATTTCATGAAAAGCACAACTTAAACCTAAGTAGAATTTTAGGCACAGTTAAATAGATAGAAAGGCATTTGGGGAGGATAGAAACAGTCTTAATGATCCTGTCTTCACACCATTTAATGATCTTCCTAAACGTATGACGTTCCCCAATAGTAAATGCTTCTTAAGTGTAATTAGTATCTATTTGATACATCTCTAAAATTTTACAATATTTTAACTTGTTAAAATAAATTATATCCTCAATTAAAGGAGCTACTTTTAACAGCTATTTCTAGCAGCCAGAGAGAAAAAAAAGATCATCTCTGAAGGAACAATTTTTCAGACACCAGACCTCTCAAGAGCAATATTAAAATCAGAAGACTGTGGAATAATATCTTCAATATGCTGAGAAAAATCAACTTCAACTTAGAATTGTGAACTCAGGGAAATGTCTTCCACAATATTTTTTCATAAGAAAAGTGATTTTAAATAGAAAATGTAGGTGCACAAAGGAATAAACAAACATTTTATAAAATAATAATGAAAATGTCCAATTTTTCCAGATTAAAAATGGAAAAGAACTGAAATATGGGCAAAATTAGCCAGTAGGTTGAGATTAGTTTCATTATAGTTAAAATGATATATGGTTCTTGTATTATTCATGTGGCAGATTGACATATTAATTAAACTTTTACATGGTAATATTTCAAAAGTAACCATCAAAAAAGAAAAAAGAAGTAGAAGATATAACTCCCAAACAGTAGAAGGAAAAAAATATGAAAACAAACAAAAATACTCAATCAGTCCCAAAAAAGGCAAGAGTATAGATAAAGCATATAAAAATTTGTGACAGTACACAAAGTAAGATGGTGATAAAACATTTCAAATATACTAATAATCACAATAATAGAGTAATTCAACAGGTTTAAAAGTTAAAATCCAAGAATAAGGAGACAAGAGCAACATCTAAAATGTAACTTGGGAAAGTAAAAAATGAAAGGATGTTAAAAAGAAATGGTGTGACTATATTAACACAAAATATATTTAAAACCAAAAAAAAAATAAGTAGAAATAGAAAAAGTAATTACATAATGTTAAAAAGTTCAATTTAAAAGAAAAGCTCAATTCACCAGGAAGATACTATAATTCTAAACTAATATGCACCTAATAAAATCACATCAATATATCTACAAGAAATTTATAGAGGGATAAATAAGCACATTGTCATTATGAAGAGCTTCAATACTGTTCTTTACTGTCAAAGGTCAAAGAAACAAAATATAATAAATTATGAGAGTTAAGCCACATAATTAATAAACTTAAATCAATGGCTATGTACGGAATCATTTACTCATTATTAGAGAATATACATTCTTCACAAAGACATAAGAAACATTCAGGGCTTCCCTGGTGGCGCAGTGGTTGAGAGTCCACCTGCCGATGCAGGGGACACGGGTTCGTGCCCTGGTCCGGGAAGATTCCACATGCCGCGGAGTGGCTGGGCCCGTGAGCCATGGCCGCTGAGCCTGCACGTCCGGAGCCTGTGCTCCACAACGGGAGAGGCCACAACAGTGAGAGGCCCGCGTACCGCAGAAAAAAAAAATCAAAAAACTGACCATATTTGTATTATTAACCCATAAAGCAAGTTTCAACAAACTTCAAAAACCTGGTATCATGCAAACCACATGACACTGGTGTCACACAGCCCATCTCAGTCCAATTAGGTTAGAAGGAAATTGCAACAAGACAAATTAATGTATCAAAAATTTGGAAATTAAAAATCATACTTCTAAAAAATTCAAAATCAGGAAAATAAAAAATAAAATATAGTAATATGGAGAACTGGATGATGGTTAGGTTACCACATATCAAGATCTGTGGTATGCAGGAAAAGCAGCATGTTGAGAGAAAAACAGTATAAATATGCTAATATTTGTAAAGGAGGCTAAAAATGAATGAGTTAGACATCAAAATTAATAAGAAAAAGAACAGTAGAATAAAGCCAAGAAAAGAATGATGGCTGTAGTAAAGAAAAATGAAGAAATTAGCAAGTGCAAAAGTGATTTCTTTAAAAGACTAATTGAGAAAATCTCTGATGAGATTGAGGTAAAAAAAGAAAGAAGTTATGGAATAATATTATGGATTAAAAAAATCTCATAACTGTAGAGTAAAAATTGGAAAAATGAGATTTCTACATGAAAATTAATAGAAAATGTTTGATAGCGCTAACAAAATAGATGAATTCCTAGAAAACATATAATACTGAAAACAAATAAAGGGAAAAGAGAAAGTCTGAATTGTCTCATAGCCAGCAATTAAATATATAATTAAAAATCTTCCAACAAGGAAAACAACTGCCTTAAATGTTTTATAGACAAGTTCTACTAAATTTTAAATGAAGAGAAAATAATTCTCACATTTTCCAGAGACTAGAAAGAATGGTAGTAGTTCGCAGGTCATTTAATGAAGTCAGTATAACCTTGATAAGAATATTATAAAAGGATATTATGAGAAAGGAGAGTACATTCCAATCTCATTTAAGAATATAGATAAAAGTCTGACCAGTCAGGTAAAAAAAAAAAAAAAAGATAACCATGATAGCAAAGTTAGATTTATCCCTGTAAAAATACATGTTAAAAGTAATAATAAACCTATAAATTTCACTCACCATTTAAGAGTAAAGAGTAAAACTATATGAGTCTCTCAATCATTGGAGTAAAATATTCCATAACATTCAACATTCCATTATGATAAAATTCTTGTCAAACTTAGAAGAGAAAATCTTTACCAAAACCCATCAACAATCTGTGTGAAATATAATTTTTAATGGTTAAATGTTAGAAGTGTTCCCTCTGAAATCAGGAGAAAACAAGAGTATTTATTACAACTTTTTTTTTTTTTTTTTAGTGTTTTAATGTAGGTCCTAGCTAGCAGAGTAAGATAAGAAATACATATAAAATTACAGGTCAATATCTCTGATGAACATAGATGCAAAAATCCTTAACAAAATACTAGCAAACTAAATTCAACAATATATTAAAAGATCATATACCTACACCATGTTCAAGTGGGATTTATTTCAGGAATACAAGGATGATTCAACCTCTCCAAATCAGTCAATGTGATACACCACATTAACTAAATGAAGGGTAAAATGGCTGTAGGGAAAGCTTTTGACAAAATTCAACATCCATTTATGATAAAAACTCTCAACAAAGTGGTATAGAGAGAATATACTTCAACATAAGAAAGGCCATAGGTGACAAACCCACAGTTAACAACATTCTCAAAAAAGGCCATAGGTGACAAACCCACAGTTAACAACATTCTCAAAAAACAACATTCTCTAAAAGCTTTTTCTCTAAGATACAGAACAAGACAAAGATGCCCACTTTCACCACTTTTATTCAACATACTATTGAAAGTCCTAGCCAGAGAAATTAGGCAAGAAGAATAAAAGACATCCAAATTGGAAACTGTCACTACATGCAGATGACATGATATTATATATAGAAAACTTTAAAGACTCTATCACAAACTGTTAGAATGAATAATTGAGTAAATTTGCAAGACACAAAGATAATAAACAAAAATCTATCACATTTCTATACACTAATAACAAACTATCAGAAAGAGAAATTAAGAAAACAATCCTACTTACAATTGTAACAAAAAGAATATCTATAAATAAATTTCACCAAGGAGGTGAAAGATGTGTATATTGAAACCTACTAGACATTAATGATGAAAATTAAAGAAGACACAAATAAATAGAAAGATATTCCATGCTCATAGACTGGAAGAATTAATATTGTTAAAATGTCCATACTATCCAAAACAATCTACAAATTCAATGCAATCCCTGTCAAAATTCCAAAGACATTTTTCACAGAAATAGAACAAACAATCCCAAAATTTGTACGGAACCACAGAAGACCACAAATAGTCAAAACAATCTTGAGAAAGAAGAACAAAGCTAGATGCATCATGTGCTCCGATTTCAAACTATATCACAAAGCTATAGTAATTAAAACAGTATGATATTAGCTTAAAAACAGACACGTAGATCAATGGAACAGAATAGAGTGCCCAGAAATAAATCCATGCATATATCGTCAATTCATTTATGACAAAGGGACCAAGAATACACAAAGGGGAAAGGACAACCTCTTCAATAAATGGTGTTGGGAAAGATGGAGTCCACATGAAAAAGAATGTAACTGGACCATCTTACACCATACACAAAAATTAACTCAAAGCGAATTAAAGACTTGAGTGTAAGAACCTAAAACCATAAAACTCTTAGAAGAAAACATAGGCAGTAAGCTCCTTGACATAATTCTTGGCAATGAATTTTGATTCTGACACCAAAACCAAAAGCAACAGAAGCAAAAACAAACAACTGGGACTACATCAAACTAAAAAGCTCCTGCATGGCAAGGAAACCATCAACATAATGAAAAGGCAACTGACTGAATGGGAGAAAATGTTTGCACAGAATATACCTGATAAGGGGCTCATATCAAATACATAAAAAGAACTCATACAACTCAATAGCAAAAACAAAAGCAGACAGTCTCATTAAAACATGGGCAGAAACTCTGAATAGACATTTTTCCAAAGAAGACATACTTATGGCCAACACAAACATGAAAAGCTGATCAGCATCATTACTCCTCAGGGAAATGCAAATTAAAAACCACCATGAGAAATCACCTTCCACCTGTCAGAATGGGTATTTTTGAAAAGAAAAGAAATAAGAAGTGTGTGTGAGGATATAGAGAAAAGGGAATGCTTGTGCCCAATGGATGGGAATGTAAATTGGTGCAGCCACTGGGGAAAACAGTATGGAGGATTCTCAAAAAATTAAGGATAGAACTATCGTATGATCCAGCCATTCCACTTATGAGTATTTATCCAAATGCTAACTCAAAAAAGATATATGTACCCCCATGTTCACTGCAGCACTGTTTACAATAGCCAAGATATGATAGCAACCTAAGTGTCCATCGAAGGATGAGTGGATGAAGATGTTGTGATAGATGTACGTATACATATATGAATACACACACACACAGTGAAGTATTTTTCAGCTATAAAGAAATGAAATCTTGCCATTTGCCACAGCATGGATGAACCTGGAGGGTGTTATGCTAAGTGAAATAAGTCAAGCAGAGAATGACAAATACTGTATGATCTCTTATATGTGGAATCTATAAACAAACAAATAAAAAAAAAAAACCCAAGCTCATAGATACAGAGAACAGATTGGTAATTGGCAGAAGTGGGAGATGGGAGAAACAAGTGAACTGGTTTTTTTGTTTGTTTTATAGTTTAAATAAATTAAAACTAATACTAATCCCTGGGTCCCACTACCAGAGGTTCTGATTTCATTTTTCTAAGATAGTGCCCTGGTATTAGCATTTTTAAGAGCTTCTGCATAAGACTTAAGTGAAGGCATGGCTGACAATTACCACCATAGAGCTTTGAAGTTTTTCTATCTCACATATTTTTAATTGTGAATATCTGGATGAGACCCAGGCCCCACTAGGAGGTTTCTGGCTAGACATTTAAATAGGTCATTCAGATCCCAAGCGGATTTGTATGCTGAGAGTAGAATGCAAAATGGATACACCCTTCTGCCTAAACCTGATTCTTTTGATACTAGACCCCCAGGATGGTATCTCGAGGTGTGGGTGGGCTGCCTACTTGCAAATCTGGATACACCATGAACGGTGCCATTTGGTAAAAAAACAAACAAAAGAAAAGAAAAGGAAAGAAATAGGCATAAAGTATATAGATATTGAAAGAAAGATAGAAATCTATTATATCATTTCCAGGTCATGTTATTGTCAACTTGGAAAAACCCCAACAAATCTGTACACAAGCTATTAGAATTCACAAAGGAGTTTAAAATGCTGGTGTCATACAGTAAGATCTATGTACAAAAGCAAATTGCATTTCTAACAAATAGAAAATGTAATTTATAGAAGTATATCATTCATCATAGAAATAAATATCTATCCAGGAATAAACCTAAAAATGGATACTTCAGGCTTTTGTGAAGATGGTTATAAACTTTTATGACAGACATTACAGAGATCTAAACCAAAGGAGAGATAAAACCACGTTAATGGATAGAAAGACCAATGTCACCAAAGTGTCAATTTTCTGAAAACTTATCTTTAGGTACAATGCAATTCCATAAAAATATTTGTCTTAAAACTTTTAAAAAGCTTTATACATTTGTTGGAAAATATATATGGAAGAGCCGGGTCAAAATTTAGCCAAGCCATTTCTGATGAAATGCAATAAAATTGTAGATTTGCTCACCAGAAACCGAGGCATTTTTGAAGTAATGATAATTAAGAGAATCTGTTATTAATATAGTGATAGGAACATTGAGCAATGGAACAATATAGAGAGACAAGAGACAGAATGATAACTTGATGGCAGTTTGATATCTGATAGAGATGTCATTATATGGGGTTGGCCAAAAAGTTCTCTCGGATCTTCCGGAAAAACCCGAATGAATTTTTTGGCCAACCCAATAGATCACTGGGGAAAGTTATGTCTCTTCAGTACCTGGTGCTGAGACATTTGGTTATCTGTGTAGGGGAACTGATCACACTGTACACACAAAACTATTTCCAAATGGATTAAAAATTTAAATAGGAAAGGCAAACTTTAAAATGTTTAGAGGATAAGGTTGACTATGAGTTCAGGATATGCAAGGATTTTTCAATAAGATGCAAAATCTCTCTAAAAAAAACTGGAGGAAAGATTGATACATTTAAATGCTTTAAAATTAATAACTTCTTTTCATCAAACTATATCATGATGAGAGTGAAAGTAAGTCAAAACCTGAAGAATATATTTTCAAGAAATATAACTGAAAATGAATTTGCATCAAGAATAAAGAAATGCTACAGATTACTAAAAATTAACAAAATCCCAATAGTGAAATGATCAAAAGGTATCAACAAATATTTCAATAAAGGAAAAAACATAAGCACAGGAAAACAGAACAGTTTATGAAAATATTTTCAATCTTTTTAGAAATCAGGAAAATGCAAATAAAATCCACATGAGATACAACTTAACACCCGCACATTGCCAAAAATTTAAGAAACCAGAGGATGTCAGGTGTTTTGAATTCTCACATACTGCTGCAAGACAGTGTATTGATGCAACCACTTGGAGTACGATCTTTTGCACATTCTACAACCTGGCAAATCTACTTCTAGTTATATAAACCTGAGAAACTCTCATTTATGTTCACCAACAGAAGTGTACAAGAATTTTTTACAGAAAAATTATTTGAAACAGAACATAACTGGACACGATACCACTATCCATAGTTGGGAGAATGAATTAATAAATTATGGTGTATTTACACAGTAAAATACTATACGGTGGTTAAAATGAAAGAATCACAACTACACAGAGAACATGGTTGAAAATAACCATTTAGAAATAAAAAGGGGTTTTAGAAGATTGTGTACAGTACAATATCACTTTTGTGAAGTTCAAAGGCAAGCACTATTAAGAACATGTTCAGATATACATATGCACATGCAATAAAAGCATAAAAATGAGGTGTGAAAAACACAAAATGCAGAATAACGGAGGGGTTGGGAAGGAGTCCCATTAGGCTTCACAATATGTACATATATATTCTTATGTATGTATCAAATATTACAAAATAATCTGAAATATTTGTTATTTAGGATAACAGAGTTTTAAGAAAGAATTGAGAATGAAGAATTTAGTAATGTATTTAATGATCTGAAGATGACTGATATTCTCATCACTTGGCCTTCCTGAATTTCATTAATACCAGCTGGAAACTGAATTCACTAACATGATCTCTAACTGAACACAAACTCTAAGTTACATAATACAAATAATTGTGAGGCTCTTGAAATACAGTACCACCTACTTGTGAGTAGCAGGAGAACTGGACTGAAAAATCAGCTGAGTAGGTTCTCAGTCTATCTTTTGTCAGGACTCTGAACATATTTGGACAACTTGCCTAATTTCCTTGGATTTATTTTACCCATCTATGAAATTAGCATGTGGATCTCTAATGTTCCTCTTGGTTTAAAAAGAATGCTAGTGCTATTCTTTGTATTTTAATGTGTCTTTTCATATTCTGTTTGTATTTCTCCTTTCCCTGGGCCACAGCAATCAGAGCAAATACCTAAGGGCTGTGCTATAATCAGAGTGATAATTTTATCTTTATCTAGATTATTATGGGACTGCAATTATAGCTTGTATAGTCCTTCCCTATCATAACTTGTGGCTGGTTCCAGCTCGCCTCTTACATAGTACCTAGGTGTCTCTAGTCTTACTTCAGTGATCCTGCTGTGACCACTGCCCCCTGACACCTCACTCCTGCCTCAATATATCCTGGCCTTCAAGATGCCTTCTAAACTAGCACCTGCCATACCTTTATGTGCAAGCCTTTATTTCTCTTGAGTTGTCTGGAGTAAGAAAATCAGTGATTCCCCGTCCTTTAAAAATTTTATTCCACGGGTCCTTATATAAATAGGACTACTGGTGGCTTGTCCAGAGGTACCAGTGTCCCTGAGCTATGCAACCAACTAGATTACACCATGAACACATTAGTTAGCCATTTCCACAAGGATGCTGTGTAAAAGCCCACAGATTCAGTGGCTTAGCCCTGTATGTCTTCATCCTCTTGTTGGATGAGAGGTTACCTTGGCAAGCCTTTTCTTTTCACGGCAGATCACAGGAGTACAAGGAGTCAAACCAAACCAAACACATTTATGGCCTTTACTACAGTCATGGTCACTTGCATTCCACTGGCTAAAGCAAGTCATATAGCAAAATCCAACGTTGATGGGGTGTGTGTGCATGTGTTTGTGTGAAGGGGATATTCTCCTATTCTAACACACTGCAAGATCACATGAGCAAGTGAAGAAATGAGAACAATAATCCAATTCACCAGAACCACTCATTATATGATACGAAATCAAACTAGAAGATTAAAACGAAGCACTTAGAGAAAATATAAAAGATTTTTATCTTTTTCCGCCGAGTTGCAACTTTCAAACCTCATTTTACATTATTAGAGTTAGAAAGCATCGCTAAGATTATAGAAATCAATAGGTTTCCTCAATTTACATACACTTCAGTGGCAATGTATGTTCAAATGAGGCTATGGTATCATGTAATCTAGACAGTGACAATAAACAAAATATATTCTCCTGCCATTCTGAGGATTGGAGAGAATAATCTAAAATCCAGCATGATGAATTTGGGGTCTATCTAATGAATGACGGTCAGTGGAAATGTGGTGGGAAAACCTCCAACTTTGAAACCAGACATAACTGGTTTGGAATTCTGGCCCCTGATGATTGCCAGGTTTGAGCTGGCAAATTGCTTAGATCCTCTAAGACTCATGTCCTAGTCTATAAAATGGCAACAATACCATCCTTGAGATGTTGTTGAACAAGTATGTGAATGCTTAACACAATATCTGATAGTTGACATTCAAGAAGTTGCAGTTATCATTCTGGAAACATTTATAATATACTCTAAGGAGTATTTTAAACTTTCCTGGATGTCTTTTAAAACAGAATTTCTTTCCTCTAAAATGGCTGAAGTGTACTTTCACTTGAAATAGGATGATATCCTCCTAAGAACTCTTCAAAATCTATGATTCAGTGATTCCAAAAAGGATATTATTTATTTATTTCAGAAAACCATTTGCTACACTGTTGCATACTTTCAGATGTGCAAATAAAGGGAACCCAGCTGGTTGCTTTGTTTTCAAACAACTACAAAGGAAACAGTAGAATTTTGGCTTCTTGGAATTTTCCTTTCAAAATGTTCACAACCATGTGTGGTTGTAATCTGGCATTTATCTTTTGCTTCCACCCTGGAAATTTACACAGCTCCCTAGCGTTTGGTTTGGGTCAGATAACTTTTTAATTCTTGGTCACAGTCTTCCACTTGTATAATTTCCTTCCAGTGTGAAAACCCCATATACCATAATGTGTCTACATAGCAAGAGTTAAAGCACAGTAATTGCCCATGGATCAGAAGAGTTTACACAGCCAGATGACTCACGAATAATAAGGAAACAAAAACTAACATAAGTGATTGTCTTACGTGAATGACCACATGAGTGCACGAATATAATGAGCCAAACGAATTTTATAACCATTGACTTTATAAACATAATAAAATATGTACAGTTCATATACAGAAAAACATACCAGTTTCTAAATGGCCAGATGAATCCTACCAAGTTTTAAATTCTTTTAACTTTTTGTTTTAAGGACTTTCAAAACCAGCTTTTTAAGGTCATCTAGGTGATGTGAGCTGGTATCAGACATCTATTTCCTTGTCCTGTCAGTCCTTTATTACATCCAGGATAACTGCTCTGCCTATATTTCGAGAAAAAAAGTGATCCTGGAAAGAAGTTTCTAAATAAACTAAAATCTCAGAAGATTTTCCTTTTCTGGTTTAAACAACAACAACAACAACAAAAATGAAAGCAAACAACCTCCTTACTGGAGATTTTCCCTGGTTCTTTTGCCTGTATCTTGATTACAACATTCTCAAAGCTGAATTTCATATCTGTATCTCCTTGCAGGGCCCTTTGTGAACTTTGTATTTTACAGTCTACTAGGTCTAACTCTGATCCCTACTGTCTTACTCCTTGATATTGACTCCTTTCTCTAGTAAAATAGTACCTGCCTCTGACTGACTAATAATTTTGTGAATCAAAATACTATTATTTTGTGAATCCAAAGTCATATTTATTATGTTTGACTTAATAGCATGATTTATGGGACTTTCTAGCTTCCACAGTTATCATCCAAACTTCCTTCTATCTATCTATCCATTCATCCATCCATCCATCCAGCACCAGTTATGTGCCAGACATTCTGCTAAGCCCCAAAACATTGAAAAAAGAGACCAGAAAGCCAGCAATTAAAGCCTGTCAACACGTGGATCCAGGCTTTGCTACTTACCAGTTGTGTCACCTTGGCCAAATTCCTTGAACCTTGTCCTTCAGTTTTCTCATCTGTAAAATGATAATAATAATAGTGCCCTATGTCATAGACTTGTTTTGTGGATTAAATAATGCATACATGTATGTTGCTTAGAGAATCCATAGGTTATTCTGTAAACAATACTAGTCCTGTGCCTCAGACCTATCTAGTCACTACTCCTGTCCTGGTCCTTGGCCTTCACTAGACTGACCACCCAGTATGAAAAAACAAGAGGGGCAGTTCATATTGAAAAGTAGTCACAAACATCACAAAACCTATTAAAAGATTCATCATAATCTGGTTCTTATTTGCAGAATCTCTTTTTTGATGGACTTCAAAGGTCAAAGACATATTTCAGTTCTGATTTACAAGGGGTCACATTATGGTATATCGTGTATCAGAGTTAAAAATGTGATAGGCTTACGTAGCCTTAAAATTTTGTTTCACTTGATAATGAAGACTCTTCACAAAGGCTGATTTTAGCTTCTGGGTCTTCACATGACCCTCATATATTTACACTTCTTTGCCTTATGTTTATGCAATCTTACAGCATAATGAGATAGTATTTCAATAGTAATGGCCTAGCAATATTCAGCTGTGTGTGCTTTAGGAGAATTAAAATGGTTTAAATTAGTAATCAAGATCTATCCCTATGACCCAAACGTATCACCATATTTGTATACACTGTAGAAAAAACCGTTATTTAATTCATTAATTTATGAAATTGACAAACTGTTATTATCACAGACTAGGCGCTCAGGATACTGATATAGAAGATACAAATGTAGAAGACAGTTCGTGTCTTCGAGGAACTGGTTATCTAATGGAAAAGACCGGAGATAAACATTTACTAAATTTATGATAACACTAGTAGAAGTATATACAGAGCATTAAAGAAGAACTGAGGAGAAGCCAAGAGAATGCACACTCTTTTCAATGTTTTATGGTCACTGAATTTTCCTCTTTGATTTAGCAGATGCTATGTAAATATGGACAACATTCTCAACACAGCTAAGTGCACAAATTTGGATCTTGCTTTTCAAACTGAGGAAGCTAATAAGGATTGGTTCCTCACATTATAAAAAAATTTTGAAAATATATTGTCAGTGGGTTACTTTGTATCAAGTGAAAGATTTTTTTCTAAACTAACTGATTTTTTCACTTGCTTGTTTCATTCTTTTGGTGCTGTGTAGACACAACCACAGATATTTGCATAGTCTGAAAAAGTCCAAGATGATGTATGCTTGGGTTGTCTCACAGGAAGAGGGTGTGCAACAAGTAGGGAGAAAAAAGACCACTGGAATGGGAAGAGTCATCTCTTATTTGCAATTTTTTGAGAAATCAGAGTTCTTAAGTCATAAAAAACTACCAAGTAAGTAGAGGAAGAAAAATACGATCTTCATTATACCATGAATTGTGTGATTCTCCTCTCCTCTTGCCAATTTAGTTTGGTATGACTGTGAAACTCTATTAAATGAAACTCCTTTCATTTCAGAAGGTCATTTTGGTTACTCAATAAATATTTCATGTAGGACTAAGTGATAATATTTAAGATCTTCTTTTTCTCTGCCCCAAATTATTAGTTTGCTAAGTCTGAAAATCTTAACAGAATTTAATTCTTTTTATTTAAGATTTATGCTATAATCTTTGGACATTTGTTTTGTATAGAAAACCAATGCTCTTTAATTGAACACTCTGTACTAACAGCCCATAATATGGTATTCAGGGTAGGAAATTTAAAGAAGAATGAGTCACAATTCCTGCATTTAAGTGGTTTTCCATCTAGAAAAGAGAGAACTGAATGTGAACAATATCTAAAATACAACTGACAAAAAAAAAGCGCGATGATTTACTCAGCCCTTAGACAAAAACGTATTACATGTCTGCCATGATCGGCACATTATGTGAGATTCTTGGGATACAACCATGAAGAAAGTAGGCACATTATGTGGCCTCACAGTTTTGTGGGGCTGACAGATATTTACCAAGTAATTATGAGCCTTCACGATGGGCCAAACACTTTAAAACCAAAGATAGAAGATCCTGCCGCAGGTGCTGACCGTTTAATGAAGAAGATGGATCATAAATTAAGCAATGACTAAGCTTCATGATAAGAGCACTAATAGAAATGTAGGCAAGACATTACAGAAGGACAAAGGAGAGGCCAAGAGAAAGTACAGCTATCATCCTATTTACTGATCATAAGTTTCTTTTCTGAGTTTTATTATGTGCCATATAAATATGGGCAACATTTTGTAGCACAGCTAATATACATGCTTGGTGAGCAACTTACTATATGTTGAATGTCACAGAGGAAATGAGAATATATAGGAAGAAATTATTAATTCTCTTTGGTATCATCTGGGATAGCTTCATGAAAGAGATGCCATGTGAGCTGAGTTTTTTTTGTTTGTTTGTTGTAACATCTTTATTGGAGTATAATTGCTTTACATTGTTGTGTTAGTTTCTACTGTATAACAAAGTGAATCAGCTGTACGTATACATATATCCCTATATCCCCTCCCTCTTACGCCTCTATCCCACCCTCCCTATCCCACCCCTCTAGGTGGTCACCAAGCTCCGAGCTGATCTCCCTGTGCTATGCGGCTGCTTCCCACTAGCTATCTAGTTTCCATACATGTAAAAGAGATAGCTAGTGAGCTGAGCTCTTAATGAAGGAGTCCTAATGTTCCAGGAGAGGATTCCAGATGGAGGAATCAGTGTGAGCTAGTCTACAGAGGCAGGGAAGTACAGGTCTTTAGCACATGGTGAATAGTCCTACGTGGCTAGATTTTGAGATTAAAGACTCTTAAACCAAGAAAAGTGTTTACTGACTGCTTTTTCAGGTCTTGAAAGGCCTTGTACGCCTTTAATGAAAAATTCGGGCCTTATCTATGGGAGAATGTAAAGGGAGGACACCTGGTTCCTGTGCCAAGGTTTCAGAGAGATACCCAGAAAGGAGTGATAAAGGCTGAGCACAGGGAAACCGGTATAACGTTTACTTCTAGCAGTTTCACAAATTTGCTTAAACCTATGTATAATGTTTATTCACTGAATCCGTAGCTTTTTGTTTAGAAATGAAGCACCACATACCCTACTGCTATTAGGTAGGGAGAAATAAATAATAGGGCATGGGCGCAAGGAAGGTAAATATATTAACAACCCACAGTAATCCAAGCGGTATAAAGAATTGCTGAGATAGAGGACACACTACAGAAAGAGGTAGCTAATTCTGAATAGAGTGATTTAGAAAAGATTCATGCATAGTCAGGCTGACTTTAGAGCCTGCAGTCCGTGAAGCGTTTTCACTATAGTTGTGGTTCTTTGCATCTTGTCTTCAATGAAATTCCCTGGAAACCAGCATGCAGAAGATTTATAGGGTAGTTCGTTTGAGAGAAAAAAAAGAGAAAAAAACTAACCTGTGATGTGGTTGCACCGAGGACTCGGTCGATTCTACGGAAAGCCTTTGGAGCTGGGAAGGTCCTTCAGAAATGGGCTAAATTGAGGTAATTAGGACAGACCTTTGCGTCTTGGCATCAGTCAGTCATTGGCAGCTGGGGATCCCCTGGAAGAGGTATAACCTTGGGCGAGGCAGTTGCTTGCAGCTGGGGCAATTCCCAGTGATGGATACAGCTGGGAGCTGTCAGCAACTCTTCATTCCAGATGAGGCCAAGATGGTAGGTGGAAACAAGATTCCATGCTGAAGAGTTTCCTTTTAGTTTTTCCACTGTGGGCTGTAGGCAGTGATAGAAAATTTTTAAGAAAGTAAGGTGGTGTACGTTGATTTTGATTTTAGAAAGTTATTTCTGTAGCAATGTAATGGGCAATTTGGCAAGGTAATAGATGCTTGCAAGTGAAACTACCAGTTTGGAGGCTATTAGAATAAAGGCCCAGTTCAAAATAATTAAGGCCCAATTCACACCTGTGTGAAGTTTTCCCAAATCTCCCCAAGCAGAACAGTCATTTTCTCTACCATTCTTCTATAGCCCTTTTGTGATAATTTTATTTTATCCCCAACTACAGTCTGGCTTTGTATCATCAGTAGTTGATTCTGTGTGTTTCCCTATTGACTGTGAATTCTTTTGAGGCAGTAGACATCTACTTGTATCTGTACCTCCCAGGAAACCATCACTGAGCCATGAATAGAATTTTATAAAAACATTTTGAATTATACAGTTCAGGGAAGAGATGATGAGTTTCTAAAATGGAGTCAGTAGTAACGGGAAGAAGAGAATGACATCAATGAGGGAGACCCTGCAGAGGTAGAAATGTGTGGAATAGCTTTCGAGACTATGGTATAACTTCCATGTCATAGACATTATTTGTATATCACATACACTGAAACACAACTCCTAGAGTCCATTTGTATTTATATATTTATTTGGCACATTTCCTGGGCCATTTCTCAAAACATTTTCCCTCTGAAACTTAGCAGGACCCAGTGGGGCTCCTGGGCACAGAAGCCTTTCTGTGTCCCCAGTTTCTCATTTGTAGGAAATAGGCTTCTTTCTCCATGACATTGCCTGAGTTCCAAAGGGCAGGTTCAAACAGTTGCTAATCAGGGAAGGGAGGGGCTGCAGAGACAGGGGAAGAGCAGTCAAGAAACAATAGTGCAGGGGCTTCCCTGGTGGTGCAGTGGTTGGGAGTCCGCCTACCGATGCAGGGAACGCGGGTTCGTGCCCGGGTCCGGAAAGATCCCACATGCCGCGGAGCGGCTGGGCCCGTGAGCCATGGCCGCTGAGCCTGCGCGTCCGGAACCTGTGCTCCGCAACGGGAGAGGCCGCAACAGTGAGAGGCCCGCGTACAGCAGAAAAAGAAAAGAAAAGAAACAATAGTGCAGTCTCGGGACAGGGTCCTGGTACCATCTCAACGGATACACATAACAACATCTTTGAGCTTTCTGCAGAACTAAACCCCCAACAAATGGAAGATGTTAATTACTTGATGAAGCATTCTTCATTCTAGAGAGAAAGTCACAGTTTGATAACCTGGAGAACCACAGAAGCTCATCAGGAGACCACCTAAGGCCAGATTAAAGGAATTCAGACCCTTCACACACCCTGATCCTTATCAGCAACCCAGCCTTTAAGCCACTGCTACAAAACTCTTCACCAAATCCCCTCCTGGGTTGGGACACACAGTTTCGAGGGCATGAGCTTGTTGTGTCCCCCTTTGCTTGGCAAAACAATAAAGCTATTCTTTTCTACTTCACCCAAAACTCTGTCTCTGAGATTCAATTCAGCACCAGTGCACAGAGGAGTTTTCCACATCATGTCTTTACATAAGTTTCTCAGAGTTTGTTTTCCCTATCACACAACAAAGAGGAAAGATAAGTTGCAAGTTGTTTCAACCCTTTAAACTAATGTTGTTTTGTAACATGCCTACCTAAGACTTTAAAGTTCAGGTAATATTGATGCCTTAGTGAAACTTTGATTTTGTAAGATGTCTTTCTGCCCATATTCCAAATGAATGTCCCCAACTTTTTTTTTAAATTGAAATATAGTTAATTTACAATGTTGTGTTAGTTTTTGGTGTACAGCAAAGTGATTCAGTTGTACATATATATATTCTTTTTCAGATTCTTTTCTCATATAGGCTATTACAAAATATTGAATATAGTTCCCTGTGCTATATGGTAGGTCCTTGTTGTTTATCTATTTTATATATAGTACTGTGTACCTGTTACTCCCAAATTCCTAATTTATCCTTTCCACACACCTTTCCCCTTTGGTAACCATAAATTTGTTTTCAAAATCTGTGAGTCTGTTTCTGTTTTGTAAATTAAGTTCATTTGTACCATTTTTTTAGATTTCACATATAAATTATATCATATGATATTTGTCTTTGTCTGACTTACTTCATTTACTATAATAATCTCTAGTTCCATCCATGTTGCCGCAAATGGCATTATTTCATTCTTGTTTTTTATGGCTGAGTGGTATTCCATTACAGATATATATATATATATATATATATATATATATATATATATATACACCACATCTTCTTTATACATTCATCTGTTGATGGACATTTAGGTTGCTTCCTTCCATGTCTTGGCTCTTCTAAATAGTACTGGTATGAACATGGGCACGCATGTATCTTTTCAAAGTATGTTTTCCTCTGGATATACACCCAGGAGTGGGATTTCTGGATCATATGGTAACTCTATTTTTAGTTTTTCAAGGAACCTCCATACTGTTCTCCACAGTGGCTACACCAATTTACATTCCCACCAACAGTGTAGGAGGGCCCCTTTTCTCCGCATCTTCTCCAGCATTTATTATTTGTAGACTTTTCGATGGTGGCCATTCTGACTAGTGTGAGGTGATACCTCACTGTGGTTTTGATTTGCATTTATCTAATAATTAGTGATGTTGAGCATTTAGTCATGTGCTTATTGGCCATCAGTATGTATTTTTTGGAGAAATGTCTATTTAGGTCTTTGGCCCATTTTTTTGATTGGGTTGTCTTTTTTTGTTATTGAGTTGTATGAGCTGTTTGTATACTTTGGAAATTAAGCCCTTGTCGGTCACATCATTTGCAAATATTTTCTCCCAGTCCATATGTTGTCTTTTCATTTTGTTGATGGTTTCCTTTTCTGTGCAAAAGCTTATGTTTGATTAGGTCCAGTTTGTTTATTTTTGCTTTTACTTCTATTGCCTTGACCTAAGAAAACATAGCTTGAATGCTCCCAACTCTTGTGCCAACTCTGCCAAGGCCTTAGGACCCCAGAAAACTGTCAAGATGCCCAGAAAGTCAAGAGTGAAATATTTTCCTGTCTAGGGTATAAGTTGGTCAAAAGAAGGTATGGCATAAATAATTAAAGTATGTCTTGGAACATGAGAAAGATTTTGATTCAAATGGGGAAAGTTTTCCAAAGTTGAGAGGGTGCATATTTTATCTGTGAAAAAAGACATTAAAATGTAGTGGCAAAAGCATAAGATTTCATCAGGAAATACAGATTGATAAGCTGACCATGAACAACTCAATGTCCCTATGTTTTATTTTTATCACAATAAAATTGAAATAACACTATTTCCTATTGCAACTGGTTCAAAGGGATGATATAAGGATACAAATAAGTGGAAATAGTTTCTACACTGTAAAATACTATGTAATTCTTTGTTCATGTAATGTTTATCCTCCAAACATTTATGTTTTGGAACAACCTATGAGTAGAACAATAGACTTCAATACCAGAATACATTGTGTTTGGTATTTGTTTAGTTATAATAATGATAGCTAAAACTCATTAAGTGTTTACTCTCAACCACTGTGTTGAGAATTATCTCATTTAATTCTCTTAACAACCCTATGGTGGAGGTAAAATCATTTTGCCTGAAAGGAATGAAGTTTGAGGCTTTGTCGAATGAGAAGTTTCCTTATTTACAGATAAGGGAACTAAAATACATTTAGAAAAACAAAATAACTTTCAAAGATTTGTTAAGTGGCAGATAATATATCCATGTCTTTAGAGCCTAAACCACTAACACCTAGCAATATACTACATTATTACATGTATAGAGACTGACAGGGACGGAGTTAACTTGTGAACATGTATCGTGTTGCGTATGTGTTTCTGTGCATGCTTATCACACATACAGGCATGCATAAGTAAATATGTACAAGAGGAAAACTTGATCATCAGAAAAGTATGCAGCTACAGACATTGAGGGTGTATGTAACTAAAGATAATAAGCATCCAGCTTAACCTTTCTTTCTTTGTTTTTAAAAAAATAACTGTATTTATTTATTTATTTGGCTGCGTTGGGTCTTTGTTGCTGCGCGCGGGCTTTCTCTAGTTGTGGCAAGTGGGGGCTACTCTTCGTTGAGGCATGCAGGCTTCTCATTTCAGTGGCTTCTCTTGTTGCGGAGCACAGGCTCTAGGCATGCGAGCTTCAGTAGCTGTGGCACGCGGGCTCAGTAGTTGTGGCTCACAGGCTCCAGAGCGCAGACTCAGTAGTTGTGGTGCACGGGCTTAGTTGCTCCACAGCATGTGGGATCTTCCCGGACCAGGGCTCAAACCCGTGTCCCCTGCATTGGCAGGCAGATTCTTAACCACTGCGCCACCAGGAAGTCCTAACTTTCTTTCTTTTGAAGTAATGTATTTGGAAATAATCTACTATGTGTGAAACACCATGCTCAATCCTCCAGAGCAGTGCTGTCTAATAGAAATATAATGAGAGCCACACATGTAATTTTAAATTTCCTAATAGCCACATTGGAAGAGTGAAAGAAACTGTTGAAATTAATTTTCGTAACAATACTAGATATATCAAATGATTTCAATCCCTATTTGCCTTGCAGACATGAGAAAAAAGAATTCATAGAAAAATTAAATCACTGTCCTATTTTTAAAAATCAAGGCTAAATTTTTAGTTTTAAAGTTTCTACTTTATATACCTCAATAGCGAAAAAAAAAACCCACAAAAAACAACAACAACCAAAAAAACAAAACAAGCAAGCAAAAAAGCAAAAAGAAAACCCACCAAAAAATCTGATTTAAAAATGGGCAGAGCCAAGGGGCAAGGGGGAAGGGGATTGGATGAACTGAGATATTGAGGTTGACATATACACACTACTATGTATAAAACAGATAACTAATGAGAACTTACTGTATAGCACAGGGAAGTCTATGCAGTACTCTGTGGTGACCTAAATGGGAAGGAAATCCAAAAAAGAGGGATATATGAATGTGTATGACTGATTCACTTTGCTGTACAGCAGAAACTGACATAGCCGTGTAAAGCAACCATACTCCAATAAAAAATGAATAAATAAAAATTGGCAGGGAACCTGAATAGACATTTTTCCAAAGAAGACATACAGATGGCCAAAATGTACTTGAAAAGGTGTTCAACATCACTAATCATCAGGGAAATGCAAATCAAATGCACAATGAGTTATCACCTCATGCCTGTTAGAATGCCTATTACCCAAAAGATAGGAAATACCAGGTATAGGTAAGGATGCGGCAAAAAGGGAACTTCTGTGCACTGTTGATGGGAACGGTATGGCGGTTTTTCAAAAATTAAAACAGTATGGGAAACAGTATGGAGGTTTCTCAAGAATTAAAAATGAAACCACCATATGATCCAGCAATTCTATCTTTGGGTATTTATCCTACAACAATGAAAATGCTAACTCAAAAAGATAGATGTATCCCCATGTTCATTGCAGCATTATTTACAATAGCCAAGATATGTAAACAACCTAAGTGTGCATTGATGGATGAGTGAGTAAAGAAAATGTGGTATAAACTCTATGTATACAATGTAATATTATTCACCTGTAAAAAAGAATGAAATCTTGCCATTTGGGACAACACAGATGGAACTTGAGGTCATTATGCTAAATGAAGTATGTCAGGCAGAGAAATATCATATGGTCTCACTTATATGTGAAATTAAGCACAAAACAAAGCAGTACAAAACTGAGCTTATAGAAACAGAACAGACTGGTAGTTGCTGGGGGAAGTGGGGCTGGGCAAAATGAGTGAAGGGCATCAAAAGGTACAAACTTCCCACCATAAAATTCCTAAGTCCTGGGGATGTAATGTACAGCATAGTGACTATGGTTAACAGTACTGTTTTGCATATTTGAAAGCTTAAGGGAATAGAACTTAAAAGTTCTTATCAGAAGAAAAAGAATTTTGTAACTATGTATGTTGATGGATATTAACTAGACTTATTGTGGTGATCCTTCTGGAATATATTTAAATATTGAATCATTATGTTGTACACCTGACACTAATGTAAGATTATATGTCAAGTATATCTTTTAAAAAGTTTCTACTTTTGAGATTGTTGAGCTGCTTTGGGCAATCTACACTTGCAGATCACCAGTGTTGTGTTGGAGGATTCTCATTTCGGAGATAGTGGGCTGTATTTTATGTGCAATCCTTGACAAAATAAATAATGAATTTCTCTTCAGTTTTTTCCTGAACAATATTTGTTTCCAACCCATAAGCATATCTTCTCTAGAGACACGTTCTATCCAACTAAATTCCAAAGCAAAGTGGTTATTAGTTATTCAAATTCAGCAGATATGTATTGATTACCTCCTATATACCAACTATAAATATAATTATGAAATAATCCTTTCACAGGTGTAGCTCATAGTGTAGGCTAGAGGAAAGATAGACAAATAAACAAGTATGTAAAACAAAACGTAATGAGTGATTTGTTTATGTGATGTTACAAATGGATACAGTGTATGGGCATTTTTTTTCTCTTACTTGTTTCAAACTTACTAAACAAGAGGATAAGACACAGTTGCTTAGAGGATAGAGAAAATAGTAGCCATTGCCTGAAAGGAATGAAGTTTGAGGCTTTGTCAAATGAGAATCTGATAAATGTTTAGCATCTTCTATAAACTCTAACTTTGATATGTTTTCAGATTTTAATATATTTAAAACTTAAAGTGATACGGGCAGTGTATAAGTATTAAGTACTGTTTTATTATCAACTTTTAAACTTGGTCAGTTACACAATAGAGATAGCAAAGGGAGTTGCAGGAAAAGAACTGGATTAGAAAAACTATTTACACATTATGAGTATTAGTTTTTATAAAAAATGTAGTAAATATTGGTTATTTTGGGATAGCCACCATTCAAAACACCATTTCTATTTGAAGAGACTTCTTCATTGTGTGGGGCTTAGGATTCAAAAAGGAATATTTCTTCTCCATACTCCTAAGCAGGCAAGATTTGAACATGTAAGCTAAGCTTGGTCAAGGTAGAGCCTAGTGGCTCCATAGGAGGTGTCCAGTGACTGTGGTACCAGTGATGCCATCCTAACCAGACTTTCCATATTTCAACCTCGGCTTTTTTCTTGGCTGCCAAGTCTCTCTTGCTTCCCATCATTTTCCGAGCCTGATTCTTCAGCACTCTTGTTGATTCTCTGAACTACTATTAGTCTAACAATTAGTTTGATTTTGGAATCAATTAGCGAAAGTCAGTTTCAGGTGTTTACAATCTGAAAGGATCTGACTTGTATAGAAATTGGTACCAGAAAGTGGTTCATTGACCTCAAAGCCTCAGGGTGATCAGAATCTTATCTCTGGTTAAATTTGGGTTGAAGGCGGTGAAAAATCCAGTTAATATCTGGTAACCTATTACATACAAAGGCAAAAGAATTAATTACCACCTGTGGTTATCATTAATAAAATGTCCATTAAAAACAAATCTTTGAAGTTATAATATTGATGCAGTAATAGAACAGAATTAAGGTCATGCAAGTTCAAGGATGCAGGGAAGGATGTTTGCTTCTAATGGAGATGAGTAAAGAAAGAGAAGGAATGGGTCAAGGTTCAAACTTCTTGGCTCAAGGTATTAACTAAAACTTAGGAACTTTACCACCATGCTTAAAATAATTTAATTAATTAATTAATTTTGCAGCTGCAGTGTTGGAAATCAAATGTAAAATTTGAAAATGCAGATTACCAAATACATTCATCTGAGTTCACGGCAATGCCATGTCTCCCATATGAAAGTGAATTTTGATTAAGAAGGAATGAAAGAATATGAATAGAGTACATTGGATGTTATGGGAAGATGCAAAGGCCTTGATATACCCCAAACCCTAACTCTCACTAGTTTCCCTTGCTGGCCGTATCTATGTCATCTTCCATGTCTGATAAGGTTGTTTCACCCCCGATTTGAACATGAAGTCACTTTTTAGGGAGAAAATCTCCTTGCAAAGAAAGCTACTTCTTCTGAAGACTTATCTATACCTTAATGTCTGCAAACTTATTACCAGAATTGGGGAATGTAATGGAAATAGAGACCAGATTCAAAGCTAAACTAAGAGGAGAAGATTTTAATCCCAAAGGAATTGTTAGATCAGGAAAATCCTTTAACAAAAATTTGGGAGAGATGTATGGGAAGATTCTGAGGTACCAAGAAAGGAAACACATTAGATCAGGTTGAATTTAACTATCAGTTTAAGCAGAAGGTTTTCTTGGCTGAATGGCTAAAACCTGGATTAAGGTGGTTTATGCTAAATAAAGTTGAGAGACCAAAAATTCCTTGGCATAACATATAGGAAAGGATCCAAAGGTTCTGAGTGATAGAATTTCTGGAATATACTCACCCATCCTAACCATGTATGCTAAGAGGGTTGAAAAGATATTCTCTTCACCAAGGTCTTGATAAATATACTGGTGAAGGGATGCCAAGGTCTCTGAAAAATCCTGTAATATTTCAGATGTTGGAGGCAAACTGCAATTGAAATGAGATTCCTGATATCAATGAAGTGGAAAGATTCTAGGGGAGCAGAAGACACATGAGGTACTTAACAATCAGAGGAAAAGTGCATATAGCTACCATAATAGGTAATGAGAAGGGCCTTGCCCTCAGGTATTATTGGTGGTAGCCTGGGAATACATAGGACTGGACATAATCTTGGGATGCCTAGAATTCTGCTATGTCCTGAGAATGCAATTCCCAGATCTAAGTCAGTTCACAGACCCAGAGCTCCTAGAATAAACATACACTTGAGGAGGGATGCTTCAATATCACAAGTACGTACTGTGAATCTTCATTCCAGTCTTCCTCAAAAAACCTGTAACCCTTTACCAAATAATTATGTATTCAGGTGCAGGAAATATCCAAATGTTTTCAGAACTTATTGGACAGTGGCTCTGAGCAAAGAGTAATTCCTGGACATTCAGAGGACAACTATACTCTGCTGGTAAGAGCAGGGTATAGGGCAATCTGATGATAAATAGAATTGTCACCAATATTCTTTTCGTGATAGGATCGATAATACCTCAGCTACTTTCTGTAGATGCTTTCCAAGTTGCTTATTGCACATCACTGGAAAACAGGAAAATTGGGAAAGGTATAGTCTGGAGTGACTGATCTTGTTCATCAAAGGTGAATAAAATTGGTGGGGTCTGAAAGAAGTACAGATGGAAGCCAATAGGTCATCTCTTGACGTTTCTTCTCATATGACCACATCTCTAGTGGAAATTCATAGACAACTAATACAACCTGATATAGTATATTCAGGTTGACCAAGGATTTGGTTCCCTTAGGAAAATAAATGTGTGCTTCCAATGGGATAAGGAGTTTTAAGAAGTGCTGCCTGCTTAAGACAATTGGAAATCCTGGACTTGAAAAAGTTTAGTAACTTATCAGACTATGGATTGCACCCTTTTAGAGAGGAGTTGGTGTATTTTGGGTTATAAGAGGGTATTTGAATTACATAGAGTGGTAACTCTTTTTGAGGGAAAGGTAAGAATATGAAGAAGGGAACATATGGATAATGAGTCGCTAAAGGTGTAGATACTTTTGTGTTTTTTGTCTTTGTTTTCAGGAATTCCCCAATGCGTGGGACTTAGTGGAAAGCAGGGTCCCTTTAACTACTAAGAAAGCCTTATGGAGACAAATACGTTCTAGGTTGGCTTCTTGGTAATGAGAGCATTTGCATGTGTCTGTGGACAATGCATCTTGAGGAAGTGACTCAAGGACATACAACAGTTTTCTGCCTCTTACCTCACTGAAGTCCTGTGTTTTCCTAGGATAGATAAAGCCTCTCTAGGTACTATCTACAGAAATTAAAACTCTGGTCTCCTGAGAATTGTGGGAAAGGTGGTAGTTATCTGGTCATATGGACAATTTTTTTCGTGATAGACTTCCATTCCTCCTGTTCTCAGCCCTCAACCTCACCCCATTCTCCTTCTATCAAACCTGGTATCTACATGCCTCTTCAGATTCCCATAGAGTAAATCAACTTGATTCTCTTGGGTATCCTAAAGTGCAGCTAACTGTGCTTTCAGTTATAGCTCCTTCACTCAGCAACCTCACTAACCACTCTTCTATAATTTTTATCTTCTTAAATTTGGTTGAAATGTTTTGTCCACTGAGGTCTCCTATACACCTTGTCCTTTTGACTTAATATATTTTTATTTCTTTAATACTATATTGGAAGAGTGTCAAGAGGAATAGAAGATAAATACATCTTGTCAATATACCATGTTCAACATTGTGGTCCTCACAAGCCATCCCCTTTAAATAGGCTAAGGTAAACAAGCATGATGATTCAATTTTTCATATGTGTCCGGAATTTGACTGTGAGTAATATCACTGTACTCTAAAGCGCAAGACCACATCATTACTAAAACATCTGCACTGCTGCTGATGGTATAGTAACTCCCCTTTTTTTTAAGTGGAAGGTGTCAGGGTGATTGGGATTACATTTGTATCAGAGTTTGATTGGCTATTGTTAATGGCTGACCCGATTTCAACTTCTAATTTTGACATTACAAGAAAATCTAGAATATATACATGACAAAAGCTTCATAGGAAAAAGTTAATTGGGTTTTTATGTTTGCTGTAACTTAGTTAAAATACTTCTGCAGACATTTTTTCCTAGTAAAGTTAAGAGAACTTAAAGTTCTTCCATATGGTTCAAGTTGAAAGTATATGTGCTAGCTCTCTCTTTCCACCCTATCTGAAAAACAAAGAACCTCAAAAATTGTACTGGATCTGAAATTCAGATATTTTTATTCCAAGATTAGGACTTAAGATTGTTTCCAAATACCACTACCCTGGTTGAATTTATGGCCTTTTGATGACCTGGACTGTTTCCTTTTGAGGACTCTGCCTGAGACTCTGATCTTTCTATAGTTGGCCTATGAGATTTGAAAGAGAGAAGGCTCAAGTAAAGCATAGAGAGTGTGTCTGTAGTCAAGGGATACGACCTCAGGCAAAAAAATCTGGGAAAAAAGACCATGTCAGTTTCTACTTCCAAGAAAAGCTAGTTGCTGTTTAGATAACAGTAATGTCCCTTTAGTTCAAAGTTACCAGCTATCAAAACAAGTTGCAGTTCACAGCTGACTAACTCCTTTCCATTATGGAGAAGCAGATCCTAGTGTAATTGAGTCCAAATAAAAATATATTTACAGAGAAAACTAGGCCCATGAGGAGCAAGCAGAAATTAGCAACAAGCTAAGCTTTTAAAATGTTCAGGCAAACATTTCACCATGTACAATTTATATCCTTAGGACTAAGAAGAAATCATGAGAAAAATTGTATTAGAAGGAAATGATATTTTAAAAGATGACTCATCAAAGAGATAGAGTAATAGAAAGCAATCATCTATCAAAACAAAATACAGACTCACTCTTGCTCCATCATATGTGTTAACTTTCAGCTAAGCAGCTCTGCTCTGTACTTGGTATGAGGTTTGAGCAGGAAGTGTTATTGTCTGGCATCAGAGCCAGGGTAGGATCCAGTTTGAACCTCCAAGTCATTTCACAAGGAAATATGAAATTGCAGAACCATGTGGGTGGGCAATGGACTTGACCTGACTCTCATTTATTAAATAAACACTGACTTTGAGTAGTTGTACTTCTGAGAGCTTCAGCAGTGGCATTGCCAAGGTGTAGCACTTGGGGGAGAGGGGATTTGACCATATCACATATTTCCATGCACGACCTCCTCCAAGTCACCTCTAATAAATTCACAGTCTAAGCAACCTAAGTAAAATCAAGTGTGCTTGCTCTTCAAAGTAGCTTCAGACAAATCAGTTGGCCTCCACTTCCAAAAAACTTTTCACCTTGATGTCCTTTCTATAGAGAATTTCTGGAGCTGCCACCCCCCTGAATTTTAGTCCAGTTCTAGAGATTATGTGCAATGTTGTTACTTGCTGAAACCAGAGCACCAGGGGCCTCCTTGTTCTTTAGTCCTCTCATATCATGGTTACACTTGCTGGCAGGTAAAGAAAACCATATTGTTTGTGTAGTTTAAAAGATGACTTCTTAAAGATGTGCAGACAGCAAAATCCATGCTTAAGCAATTGTAAAAACAAGAAAAACCTGAAAACAATTAGTAATCTATTTATACACGTAAAAATTGGAAAATGACTTCTTGCTATATGGACTGGAAAGCCCTCTTAAATTTTTTCTTCACAAATTTCTTGGCAGGGAGGGACATATTCTGGTTCTAGGCAGAAAGGAAATCACAGGGGGAGTGCAAGAGCATGAAGGGAACACATATGGGTGTGGCGTGCCTATTTTAAATCACGTGCACTTTTCCAGAATGTGTTGGATAGAAAATAATAAAAAGAGTATCACACAACATTTTCAACACATCACAGTATTGCATTTTCTCATTATAGTATTGTCAGTGTAACCAGTGAAAATTCAATAGTATTTATAAAATAACTCTGCTCTAAGCCTATGAATTTTCAGTCAATGTTTGAATCGGAGAACTTGTGATTCAAAATTTGCTTGGATTTGAATATCTGTCATTACCTTAAAGCATTTATTATCTGACCTAAATATGTAAAAGACACCCTACTGGGTGCCACGTAAAGCACGTTGAGTTGAACTACGGTATTTGAGGTTGGAAAGAATCTTAAAATCCATTGAGTCTAAGTGCCACATCTGCCCTAGAGAGATTTGAAATCTTATTCAGAATATACCCATGCTGACATAAGGTAGCCACTGTTATAAGTAAATCAACAGAAACAAAAATGAAATATGTATAAGCAGTTAGGATAGTATTTTTGATTTGGTAGAGTCTGAAAGTTGTCAAGAAAACTACATGCTCGGATAGAGTAAATAACCAGAATTGTTTTCTTATTTTGCCACTCAAAATATTCTTTCTCTAGCCATAATATCGCAACTAGTTTCATAGCTTTGTGTGATGTCTTCATAGTTTGTAACTCTTGGGATTCTTTGGATTTTTTTTTTTTTTAAATGCAACTTCGTCTGCTGGGCTACATTTCGTAAGCTGTCACTTAACTGGACAAAACTCCTGGCCAGATTTAGCTGGAGTGTTTTTGTGTATGAGGCATTGTCTGCTTATTAAGTCTTGTCTGTAATTTCAATATAAACTGTTGAGTGGACATTGTTACTTACAGAAGATAGAAGTTGGCCTGAAAGACAGCGGAGAAACAATGGACAAAAATTCTTATGAGAATCAAGCAATTCTCTGATGCTTGAGTTAATGTTGCAGAAATCAGCTGCAGGCAAGGATAGATTAAGAGAGGCCTAGATAGTCTTGAAAAGAGTTAGATGAGTGCAGAAGGTGATCATGATGTTCTTGAGGATGGATGTCTTCAGGATGCCAGCAGTGAAGAGAACTTCCCTTGGAAAAAGACGAGATGAAAGAACTTTGCTTAGGTTCCAATGGAAATGGAAATCCCCCAAAAAGCCAAAAAAAAAAAAAAAAAATAAGGGAGACCTAGGGAAATTCTTCAGTAGAGAGATCTTGGCTCTCTCAATCCATGGACCATTTTGCTCCAGACGATATATCCAGCCATAAATTTTATGAGGAGACCCTGTGATTTGGCATCAGGAGTTGGTGTACAATTCAACCCACTCACAGGATCTTAACCTTCTCTGCCAGGGGAGTCATCATCTGAATGGGAAAAACCATTGCAAAATTTTCCCTTCGCCTAACAAGAATGCCTAATTTTAGATGCATCACAAGGAAGTGTTTTGTTCCAGACACAGTTCCTAGAAATAGTGGGGCATTCCAGTCCAACAGATGAAAACCTTCCTCACAAGAACCAAACCAGAGTGCTCTGTGCCACTTGTCTATGAATCCAAATTGCCTGCTTTCAAGAAGACGAGAAGGAGATGGGGCTTCTAAAAGAACAGATTATTTTCCTAACCTCTCTGTGGATTATCTAGATTGTAGAATATTTACAGCAAAATTTCAATCCCAAGAGATCTCTTCCTCATCACTCTTGGATGCATCCCTTCTTAGTGCTCTCACTTGTTAAGTGAAAGCGTGTTTTATCAACAGGCTAAACAAAGCTTAGTTGAATATTTAAATCTATTATATAATTATGACAACTTAAAATTATTTTAAATGAGACTTTTGGATTAATTATACCGTTATGCATGTATGACATATTAGAAAGTTTAAAAAATTTTAAATAAAATTAGTACTTACAAATTTGTGTTTAATTTAATTTTTAGAATGCATGTTATATTGGAAAGTTTCTTGAACTGAAGATGGAATACTGAGTTCTGACTTTTTCATTAATTAATTTAGATCAGTAGCTTCATCTCTCTATCTGTATAATGAGAGAATTGACCCAATTGATCTGTAAATTCTTTCTGGACCTAAAAGTCTTTGATTCTAAATATAATATGTTCCTTTTCCTCATATTAGAAATAATCAGCAATATAAAGTGGTGTTTGCTAAGTGCTGAATTACTGTGTTAGATAAGGAGAGAGGTATCAGTTCTAACCAACATGGCAGGATAGAATCATGGAGGGTGTGTGATCTGAGCTAGGACTTGAAAGTGGTCAGAATTTTGGAAAGTGAATTGCAGAGCACTCAAGGCATAGAGGCATAAGTGAACATATGGAGGAAGAAGAGCTCAAGGTGTGTTGAAAAATCAGGAAGCAGACTAAATGGCATCATGGAGAGTTTCTTTTGGAGAGGCTAGCATGAAGTTTAGAGACCAAATTTTAGAGAGTCTATAGTGCCTGGATATACAAAATTTACCCTAAAAAATAGTAGCACATAAACTTTGTTTTTATTAGTGTTGGTTGTGTGGGTAGAATTACATATGCAAAAAAGTTTTTGGAAAGGGAAGTGTTATTCCTTTCCTATTACCTGCCAGTTTTTGTTTGCTTCCAACAGCATGGACAACTAGGAGTCAACTCTATTTTAAAGCATTCATTTGATTATTTAGTTTTTATTCCATATCAGATTGTAGCATTGGGGCAAGATGTAGGATCTCATCTTTGTACATTAGCTCAAATTTCCTCATTTTATTATTTAACCAATGTATCTGATTAATTAGGGGTTAATCAGGGAATTTGTTCCTCGTGTCCCACCTTATTGCTAAATGTTTCTGTCCCCTCAAAATTCATCAGTTGAAATCCTAACCTCCAAGTGATGATATTAGGACATGGGTGTTTGGGAGGTGATTAGGTCATGAGGGTGGAGCCCTAATGAATGTGATTAGTGTTCTTATAAAAGAGACCCCAGAGAGCTCTCTCTCCCCTTCTGCCAAGGACAAATTGAGAAGATGGCCATCTGTGAACCAGGAAGTGGGCTCTTAACAGACATTGAATCTCTTGCCACCTTAATCTTGGATTTCCCAGACTCCAGAACTGTGAGAAATTAATTTCTGATGTTTATAAAGCACCCATTTTATGTTATTCTGTTATAGCAGCCTGAATTGACTAGGATAATTATTTAGAAGGCAGTTATTTATTCCTCGAGTATCTTATGTATGCTATGCTTAAGGACTTGAGTTGAGCTCTAGGAACAAGACAGATAAGATCCTTTCATTTCTGGACAGATCTGTCCATCTACTTTTGGGGCTGAATAATTTTTTCAGAACTTATATTTTTGTATGAGCATTGCATATTTTCTTGGCAATGGTAAATAAAAAATTAGGCAGTACACATCCACATAGTTTTTAAAGTTAGAAATCTGTACTTCCCTCAAGGAATAGTTTATAGCCAACAGTATTCCATGTCACTTGTGTTGCCAAATTCTCCATGTTCATAATGAGAAATTCCGATTATGTCAATTTAAGTAGTGATTTGTTAACTTAAACGGTTTTATTTGCATTATTCTCCCTAGAATACGCAGATCTGAACTTTAGAAAATCCTGTGGTTGCTCTGGGGTTAAGGATAAGGGAATGAGCTAAAATGACAGAGGACACAACCAGTGGAGATCAGGGATGGTCAATGAAGACGATGAAGATGGATACATCAAGTTCCATTATATTTTCAAGACTCATAATTTACCCTCAGAAAAGGTAAAAGTCCTTTATTAGTCTTTGTGTGATCTCACTTCTGTTGCGAGCTTCTCCAAGATTTTTATTGTAAACTGATTTCGCTTATGTAAAATGTGAGGTAACTTGGGGATCATGCAATATGATGTGATTGCTCTTAGGGATAGTTCTGGTACCATGATATTTCAGTAGACCATAAAAGAAAGGTTATGATTTCCTTAATTTAGATATTTTAACACTTTAAAGCACGTAAAAGCCATTATAAAATTTAGTATGGTGTTTATATTAGGGTAGTGTGGTAGAAACTTTTTGCACTGAGAGCCCCTAGACTACCTAAATCTCATAGTCCTTGGCCTGGAGATCATTATTAAGTTTTGACTAATGGAGGCTTGCCTGTGTTTTAAAGGATACTTTGTAGTCTTCTTCTGGAATCCATACAGCAACCTGGAAGAGGATCCAGTATGTCTCTGTGTTTAGAGCTTTCAATCAGGTGCTTTCAATCAGGTTTTCTTCCCTTAATAGATTTACCAACTTTACCTGATCATCAGGGAATCCTTTGAGTCATACTTCAAATTAACAATAATATCTGACAAGTAGTTTGAGGTGGGTCAGGCAGTTGCTAGTGCTGGGCTACTCCTCCAGATGTGGGCAAATTATGCCTCACTTTCTGACCCAAACTGCCCCATATTTTGGTGCCGATGATGATCTGCCTAGTTATTCCAGCACTATGCCTCTCTACGGGTCAGTAGAAACCCCTCTTCCTGACATTTCCATCCTTTCTCATCCTGATACAAATTTATCCTTGTCTATTGTATATTGTTAATATATAAGTCCATTAGAAAATTAAAATATGAACATACTTTACCTCCTCTGGAAACTTTCCTTGGCCCACTGGCTAGGTTAGATTCCTCCTGTCATATACTTTCATTGCGTAACACTTTTCTCAGGTATAAGTATTTATGTAATTACTTGTTTAGTGTACATTTTCCCTGCTGTATTGTTCAATGCTATATACCAATTTTCTAACACAATGCCTGGTGCATGTATAATGACTTTAATCATTGTGCTGAAGGAATAACTAGAATTGCAGCTAGATATATAGTAGTAGGCACTTGATAAATATTGAAATGAGTAATGCCTCAATTCAGTATAAGACCTTTCTTCAAGGTAGATTTTGAGGAATAATGGTGGGAAGTTCAGTCCCAGTGACAGTTCCGTGGGGAAACAGTCCTTCCTACCATTTGTATAAAGCTGTTCCTAGTTTCCAATTACAACACAAGCCCTTCCTCCCAAATGTGGTATTAGGTCAATGGGTGCTCATAGGATTTGCTTTATTCCAGACCATGTTAATTTCCCTTCACATCTGTACATTGCTAACCAAATGGAGTAATGGCTGGATGTTAGAGAAAATTAAAAGGATGAAATTAATCTCCTTTGCTTCTGAAAATTCAGAACACCTTTGGTTAAATTAAAGTGGAAATTGTAACCACAGATATAGGCCCATTTGGGTGTGTAGCAAGCATGTGATGGAAGTTGGCTGAACTCCTCTGGATGCCTTGTGAAATGGCACTGAATACACTGCATAATGTTTGCAGCTGGAACTTGCAAATCAGAGGCTTTCACAGAGATCATACCATGCCTCCCCGTGCCCCATGTTGGTGGGTCCCCTACTATGAGAGGCAGGAGACTGTAGCATTTAAGGTGTAGACCCTGAAACCAGACTACATGAGTTCAGAGCTCATACCTGTCACTTTCTGTTTGTTTTTTCTGGGCAAGTTACTTAAACTTTCTGTGCCTCATTCCCTTTACCTCTAAAACAGAGATCGTCGTAGTACCCACTGTAAAGCGTTATTGTGAAATTAGATTAGTTAATGCCAGTAGAGTATGTGGAGGAGTTTGCTAGCGTATATGTTCAGGAAATACTGTTTTATTATGACTATCACAGAGCATGGAACTTGGACAGTGGCGGAGGCCAACACTAAGCAAATAATATGAGCATGATTTCCAAATGCTCATTCTGCCTAAAGAAATCGAAAAATAGGAACTCAGTTAACCTGTATTTCTCAACTATCTGCAAGAAATAATAATAGTTGGAATCTGTAGTGTAGCTTATAGTTGCTAAAGTGGTCTCACCGATATCATCCCATTTAGTTATAATATCTGTCTTATAAGCAGGAAGGAGAAGTATTGATATATCTGTCTCTTCAGAGATAAGGGAAATGAAAGATAAGAATTTAAGTGATTTGACCAAGATCAAATGGCCTATAAGCAGTGGATCAGGGATTAGAATCTAGTTCTCCTGAAATCTAGTCCAGGACTTTCATACTCACTACTTGGGTACTGCTCTGAGGTTGGCTTCAGATTCAAAACTCTTAACTTTTTCTGCCTTTATTCTTTCACGGATCTATTCATTCTGGTCATTCAAATGTACTTGAATGTCTACTGAATGGATAGCGCTGTTAGTTGATATAATGTTCTGTATCCCGTGGATTTTTTGATCTATATTTAATAAATAGTTACAAAGTGTTAAGCACTAGAAATATAGAAATGAAGACGACCTACTATGGAAAGAATTTATATTACAGTGGGGAATGCAGATAGAAAATGAACTAAGATATAGTATATGTTAATAATATGGGGAAGCATGTATGCTAAGAGTATAGGGGAAATAACTCAGCTTGGAGAAGAAAGGGGGCAGTGGTTAAGGAAAGGGATCCAAGCAGAATTCACATCCAGTTTAGGACTTACCCAATATTAATACAAAAGAGCTCACATGAATTGATATTTTTATATGCCAAGCACTGTTTTAAGTCCTTTGCGTGTACTAACAATAACAAAGAAGTGCAGCACTACTAAAATAGTATCATAACTTTGAATACAAACATTTAAAAATGTATCTTAAATTTGCTCACTCTCTCCACCTTCAGTGCCACTATCATCTCTGTTTTCAACAGTTTATGTCATGTCCCAACTTGCTGCCAGCCTCTGACTCTTACCACAGTCCAAGCCTTTCCCTCACAGCAGCCAGAATTCACTTCTTAAATGATAGAATGGATGTAATTCCCTGCTTAAAACTCACAATGGTTTCTCAGTTTATTTAGAAGCCCCTAATTTTCTTTATGGCCTATAACACCTTGCCTGCTATGGCTCTTTCCCCTTCCCTTATCTTCATTTCTTTTTATTTTTTTTTCTCTCTCTTTCTTTTCCTTCCTCCCTTCCTCCCTCCCTCCCTTCCTTCCTTCCTTCCTTCCTTTTTTCTCTAATTTCTTCTTTTATCTCCTATTGTTACCTTTTCTCAAGTCACTGTACATACTGCATAGAACACTGATACTATGGAACGTTAATATGTGATTCTTAAAAAGGGAATATGGCTTTACACTAAGATAGTTTTGGAAAATATACAGTCAAAGATGGCTTTTGTTTTGATGGCAGATTTTTACTTTGTAGAGCCTTATAAATACTAAATTGTAAATTTTGCATATTTTCTAATCTAACTTTATTCACTAAAAGTCTTTTCAAGGTGATTCTTATATGAACACACTCTTAGAACATATTTTGAGAAATGCCTCATCCTAAATAAAAGCCGTATTAAATTGATCAACCTTAAATTGGGTTCAGAAGGTAAACAAGTTTAAGACCTCCTAAATCTTATATTTAGGGAGAAAAGACAGATGGAACACAGTTAATAATAAGAAATTACATTTTCCAAATGTTAATAAAAATATTTGAATTCCCAAGAGATATAGTGAAAGCTCCTTTACCTTTACATTCAATAACTAGGGCTTCTATCATGTTCTTAAGTTGGATTCTAAGGATTGAAATTGAGTCACTATTTTGAGTCAATTAACTTCAATAAGAATTTCTTGAGGATCAACAAGGATGAGTCTATGATTGGAAAATTTCCTTGGCAGACAGCACCACCAGGGTGGGGGGCATCGTAAAATTTTCTTTCTTGTTTTCCAGTAAGAAAGGGTGGTTACTGTATTGATATGAACTTGGGTGGTCCTTCACACAATCTCATGAATCAGAAATTATATTTGCCAAATGTTAATTCGTTGTAAAGTTAACAATAACGTGTGTGTGTGTGTGTGTGTGTGAGAGAGAGAGAGAGAGAGAGAGAGAGAGAGAGATGAGCATCCTTGTATGGGTTTTATTTGTTTACAAAAGAGGAAAAAATTTAACAACATAGAGCATAAGTTCATAAGTTGAATAAAAGTTATATAGACCTTTTCAATAAATCCAGCTCTATATTAAATGATTAAAAAAGACAGGTAACTGCCAGAGGGCTAGACAGCTAATGCTAGTGTGGTTTTCTATTGTCTTTGTTTTTCTCCTTTAAAGTTTCTGCAATTGCATGTGCTTGGATTTTAGGATGTGAAGGGTGGGACGGTTATTCTAGAATAATTTGTTAGAAATAAAAGCCTCCTTTTTGGAGGCCTACTTTTTCCTTTTCTATTACTTTTACTGTTACAAAACACATCTTCCACAGAGATGAAAGAATTGGAGAATCCAGTAAAAGCAATTTGCAGAAAAGTAACATGTTGGTCTGAGTAGACAATCTTTGCACTTGCCAGAAAAATTAGTGGGAAGGGTTGTAACTAAGTCACTTAAATTCTCTGGTCCCCACCTTTGAAATGATGTCCTCCAATTCTTTCCACTAAAGGGTTCAAATTAGAAATGTATGGAAAACTGGTTTGTCAACTGTAAAGAGTTTTTAAATGCTGGGGTATTAGGTAGGGTCCCTCCAGAAACAGACCCTGAGAAAAGGAATTTAATGCATATCATTTTTCTAAAAGATTCCAGAAGGCTCTGGTAGGAGAGTGAGGAAACGAGACCAGTACAGTGCATGTTAATAAGCAGATTACTGCTATGCACAGCTGGGCTCACTTTCACTGCATATCTCTGGAAGACAGTGTACAGAGTACCTTGTAAACATTGAGGAACTTGGTAGTGTCCTTTCCCACCTGCCACGGGCTGGGGCTGCACCTGGAGGTGCCAATGTTCCAACACCTTTGGCCTGCCCTGCAATGTTAGCCATACACACCAAAGAAGTCCCTTAGACGGAGGGAAATGGGTGCTTGCAATAAAATTTTCTGAGGGTGTACCAGAAGCTTGAGAACTGGGTGGATGTGGTAAAGGTATCCCTAGTGGCTGCTACAATTGCTTATCATCATGAGACAGAAGTTGGCTTGAAAGCAAGCTTTAAATCCAGCCTTGAAGTGTCTCTACAGCTGGGCCCTTTATAGAATAATATACTAATGTAAAGAATTAACCCATATCTTAGGTTAATTTAGCTCATTATTTTACGATGGGCAAATAATTGTCCCTCCTGGTCCCCGACTTTATGCCCCGGGAAGTTCTTCGTTGCTTATTCTCGTTCCCTGGCCGTGTCTGAAGTGGATATGGGGAGGATGCTGTATTCAGGCCTGCCCACCTCTCACAGCTCACATTCTGCTCAGGCAGATTGCAGGTCTGGGTGTGGTTTTCAGCATTGCAATTTCCATCAAAACTAAACCAACTTCAGACTTTTGCTTCTGGTCCATATCACGTGCAGCCAATTAGAGCTTCTAGGTATTAGGTTTAAGCCTGAAATCACTGATCTTTTATTTATTTGCCTCTGTGCTTGGCCTGGCCCTCCTCTTTTCCCACTTAACAGTGGCTACTTTGAGGTCATCAGAAAAAAAAAAAAAAAGGCTTGGGTTTGAAGGCAACATTTTTAGTCTCATTTTGATCTCTGGGCTGGTACCTATCGTATGATGGAGAACCTCCAGCAGGAGGTACTTGAGAAAAACTTCACATCCCAGCCGTAACTCCTTACACGGCTGCTTCTTTAGTGCTCCTTCTTCTATCTCCTGACATTTGTGAAATTTCGAATTACTGAACTCTCAGTCAATTTTGATTGCTTATTTAGGCCACGGCAGAATGAGTCACTCTTTGCAGTTCTGTGTTCTCTGCAATATCTGTCTACAGACTGGCTAGACCTAGCCTAAGTTTTTCTCTTTCGTAAGGCTTTGCTGAAAGTGGCAAGATGGAGTCAATACACAACAAAATTTGAAATTTTCCCAGTGATTTCCCTTAAAATTATAAAGTTAGTTAACGTATGGTAAATCTATCATGGTATCACAAGTGACAAATTTGCCAGATGTTTTGCCATGGAGAGTTGCATTCCAGCTTGCATTGTTTGTGTCATTTCCGTCCTCCACCTGACTTCTAATCCAGTGTTGAGTATCCACCATAGTAGAAGTATCTCACTTTGGGGACAAAATTCACATTAGTTATTATGTAAGTTTGGCTGTTATAGCAGAGAACAGAAATAATGGTAGCTGAATTAAGAGAAAACGCTATTGAACCGTCCAGAGATCACATGGCAGCTGGACCATTTTTCGCTGCTTTGTCTAAGGGAGGTGCTCTTGTCAGCATGGTCCAAGATAACTCACCCTAACACATGCATTCCAGTCAGTGGGAAGGGAAGGATAGCCCCAGAAGAGGAGCACTTTATTTCTACTTGTATCCCTTTAGCCAGACTTTGTCATATGCCTACACCTAGCTGCATAGAAGGCTACGAAAAGAAGTCTTTATTCTCTGTTTTGCTTATCTATTGCTATATAACAAATAACTCCAAACATAATGTGCTAAAATAAGAGTTATTTATTTGCTTATGAATCAACTGGGCAGTTTCTGGCTCCATATGGTACTGACTTGTTTAATTGTGCAGCTGCTTTCAGTGGACAGTTGGGCTGGGCTAGAAGGTACAAAAGGACTCATATATCTGGGCATTGGTGCTGTTAACCAGTGCCTTAGTTCTCAACCATGAAGCCTCTGTCTCCACCTGGCATTCGTCTTTTAGGGTCTCTCCATAAGGCCTCTCTCTCTTGAAGAATAGTTTTCTTATAGCCTGGCAGCTAGATTCCAAGAGAATGAAAGGGGTAGCTGCCAGAACCCTTAAGGACTAGGCCTAGAACTGCATAGGGTCCTTTCTGCCATATACAGTATTTTGATCACAGCAAGTCACAAGTTCAGCCCACATTCAAGGGGAGGGGAAATAGGCTCTATCTTTAATGGGAGGAGGGACATGCATATACACGGAGGGGAGGAGTTGCTGGGGACTTTCTTTAGAAACTACTTCCCACACTCTGGATGGCAATGTGCCAGATAAAAATCAGGCCTTTATGCTCATAAAAGAGGAAGAATGACAATGGGAGACATCCAGCAGCCTCTGACAGAAGGTTCTTTCCTTAGGTTTAAGTCATTGTCCCTAAATATTCCTGCATACTCAGAAATCATAAAAGATTAAAAATAGGTTCTATATTTTACATATATTTTAATAGAGTTGAAAATTGATGAAATATCATTTTGGTTTCAGTTTACCTGAAAGATATTGATGGCTATGCATTTCTGTAGGAATCAATTCTTGCAAAAGATATCACTATTATTCTTTAATTTAACATTTTTTCCATATTGAAGTGTTTCACCTACTATAACCCCACTTTGTTATAGAAATATTTTAAAAATTGTGTTATTTTTATATCACAAAATATATCACATAAGAGATTATATATATATATATATATATATATATATATATATCTCACATAAGAGATTCTATCAATCTCTTTCGTATACAAATCTCTACTTGACTTTACTCTCAATGTTCATAAACTTATGGGCATTTGAGATTGGGATGGAGTTAGCATTTATCTAGCCACATTAACTACAATCACAACAACAGTTATAATTAACATTTATTAAGAGTTCGTGCTAGTCTGTGGTCATCTCATTTAATTCTCACCCAAATTCTTGAGGGGTTAATTATCAATGTTACCTTCATGTGATACCTGAAAGGTTAAGCAACTTGCCTGAGGTTATACAGCTAATAAGTAGCAAAGATGGGAATTGAACTTGGGCTGACTGACCACAGAGTCCATGTTCTTGACACCATGCACTTGAACCCTTCCTATAGTCTAACCTGTCTTCTGAGAGGTTGTCCAACCTGTCTGTTAACACTTTCTGTGATGGGGAATTCTCTACTGTCTCAGAGTAACAAATTCCATTCCTTGATTTTCATGATAGGTAGAAAAAATTAACTTTAAAAACAACTCCATCTCCCTACCACCATCCATTGGTTTTAGTCAAGCTCTTCGTTGTCATAAAGAAACCTTTGAATATTTGATGACAGCTATCACTCTGTGGTCTAACACTCCAATTCTATCAGCAAATTTTCATGTGATAGTTCCTAACTCTTGTAATCATTCTTCTTTAAATACACAGCATTTGTCAGTGGTGCTTTGGTAAATTACGGTGCTCCAAATTGATGAAATCCATTAGAGATGGGCTGGCTAGTGATGATTACAGCACATGAGCACCTTCTGCTTAATAGGTAATACTCTGCCTAATAGATAATACGATACAATGGAAAGAACCAAAGCTTAGGAAACAGACAGACCTAAATCTGAGTCAGTGTTTTACTATTTCCGCTACCTCCTCGCTCTGTGCTTTTGGGGAAAACATTCATCTCTACTTTTTTTTTTTCTACTAGGAAAGTAGGGGCAAGTTATACCCATCTTACAAGGTATTATAAAGATTAAATGAGGTAGTATGTAAGGGAGGTGACTGGCACAGTGTTTGTACTCTAGGAAAGATGCTGTTTTATCATTACCATTTTAGGGTCCTCTTGCACAGTTCTCCAGGTATAAGGCATATTTAGAGAAGTCAAGAAGATGCTCAACCACTTTAGGATAATGTTAGCTAGGAGAGTTTGTTGTGAAGCTAGAAAATACTACAGTTCTTCATGTAAGTCAAAGCTCTGGGGTCAGGTCAGTTTAATTTCTGTATAATATTTGGGAAGGCTATCATCCTGAATTTGACTCACTAGGAATCTTATTTCTAAACAATAATTAAAAGAATGGGGTAGTTTTCTTATTTTTGTTGGAAGGCTGACATACTAGCAGTTTTGCATTCAGCATCCAATTGATTCTAAGACTCTGTGCCACTTAAACTTTATGGGTATTTTATTGTCCAGCAATTAAATTTTGATGTTTGTGTTCTTTACAGTCTGTTCTCATTCATTATTTTAATTATGCCTCACTGTGTTCCAATATGTCCACTTTAAATAAAAATTATGGGTTTGTTCTTGTTTCACTTTTAAAGTTATCTATCAACTTCGAATATTGTCTAATAAACTGTTAAGACAACACTTACTTACATTTCACAAATATGAAAATGTTCCATATTTGTGAAAAAAGATGTGATTTAGCAATAGTATTAAGTTAAAGACAGAAACATGTATTTTAATGGATGCAGAATGTGACAGTTGTTTAAAATCTTCCTTTCACTTGCAACACTTTTCCTGAGATAATAGGAAAGACTAGCCAGAAGGAACTTAGGCTAATTTAAAGCAATATCTGTGACCCCCTCAGTGGCTTGTTTATGGTGTTTACTTATCTTGCTTTGCCAGGGAAATTCCATGTACAGAAATACGAATTAAATGTGAGAACTTAAGCACCCATTACATTTGCTTTTCAGAGAGAATAATAGCACCATAAAAATGTTGCGACATAACATCTTCTGTACTCATATGGTGGTGATACAGATGAACTCTTCTGAACATCTCGTTTGTTACTTGGGTAAATCCTTCAAATATATCATGGAATTTAATTTGGAGATGTGAATTTAAAATTCCTCCAGTTTTGATACTTCTTGTTCTAACAGGCCAACTCTTCAATTTCTGGTTTTGTTAGTTCTTGCCTTTAATGTTACTTCCTCTTTCATTAATTCTTTATTTTGATTAAGTGAACTGTCAAGACCTTGACTTAAAAACAAAAATAGATTCAGGATTCTAGTCTCACGTCTGCCCCCTCATTTTACAGTGATATTGTGGATTTTCTTCCTCTTCCAACTTTAGTTGTCCCTTGTATTGCACTGACCACTCCTCTTGGCTTTCCTATTTCTGTTGGAAAACACTAAACACCATATCTCCAGATTAGGTAAAATATTCCATGAAGGTAGGTGGGACTCCCTGTGAGAAGAACACCCAGATCATTTTCAAAGTTCCCTTCTCTGTGTAGCTGACTTTTATGACAAGTCATATTAAATCCCCTGGTGCAAGAATGGAAGAAAAACAGAAGAATATGGAAGAGAAAAGTTTATAAAAGCTTCACAGATTGCAAAAAGGTGTATATAAACAAAGTAAAACAAACACACCAAGAAACAAGCAGAGCAGTCTAGGAATTGATCCACAGTGATTTTCCCATCTGTGGTGGTGGAGGTGTGAAACCTCATCATCCTGTCGTATTCATTACCTGCCCACATGGCTTTGACTCTGTATTCACAGCTGGCTCCTGGTAACAGTGTGAGGGAGGATGGAGTGCAAAATCATCAACTAGTGTCTAGGAGTCCTGAGGGCCACTTACTGCTCTCCTTCTCAGTAACCTGCAACCTTGGACGACTGTCACATAACTGTTTTGTCTTGGGTTCACAATTAATAAAATGAGAGATTGACACCACCTGCTTTCCACATCGTGCTGATTTGGAATGAATAATTGTGACAGGGAATATACTTGACAGAACTGACCGTCTTTTCATAGCCCCCTCGATTCAGGTGCTTTGCCTAAATGGCAAACATTGGAATTCTGATGTAATTATGTTTTTCTGGTCTGCAGGATGCTGGACTCTTAACTTCCTGAAGCCTCTTAAATGTACTAGATGACCTGGGGCTCCCACATTTGAATTTACTAATCTGGTAAGCACTTTCGAAATTATGCTAACAGTTGGAAGGTTATAAAAGGTCCTTTTTCTGCTGTCTCTGATAGCCCACACTGGCCAAAGTGCATTTTAGATCATGGGCCTGCCTATTCTAACTGATCAGGAATGCTAGTTCAAGCCAGAGTGTGAGGTAAGTAGTACTCCTTCTTAGCATGGGAAACACTTGGGCTGTTGTAAGGGGAAGAAAAAAAGTAGGCAGCTACTTACTAATTGTATATATAGGTATAATCTTGATAATTATAATCAATAGCCAAAACCATGACTATAATTTTCTTCAGAAATTAAACTCTAAAACCACATTTGCAAAGTTAGCTCAACACATCTTTGGATAGAGCACACACTCTTCTGAGCATCTAGAGCTTGTTCAATATTGTTAAAACTAAAATGGATTCAATGGTGTGATTGCCAATTATTTTACTTTCATGACTTTTGAGATCTAAAACATTATTTCTAAATCTCTGGTTGTGCAAGTACCAGGCAATTGGTTGGAATCCTCAACCCTCCAGCCCCATCCCCCCAAAGTCCATTTTCCCTGATTCTTAAAATCTCATAGTTCTAAGGCTTGTCTCCTCAGAAAAGTGTTATTTTAAGATGTCCATCTAGCAATTTTTATTTAAACATAGTTGGGGGTGGGAGTCACACAAAATAAATGAGATGAAAATACGCCAGGGCATAACCAGTAACTTGGTGGAGGAAACAACACAGGACTGGATTGATTTACAATAGCATTCCTGTACCATGAGGGTTTAGACTCAACTTCAGTGTCCCCTGTCTTCATTTATGGACCAGGAAAAGCAAACATTAGGTGGCATGGCTTGGGTGAGCTATACTGTGTATGGTGGGACCTTCTGGGTTTCATGCAGAATACATTTCATGTAAATACAGGGTCTTATTGAGGAGCAGGGGCAAAATCTGCCCTGTTTATAACACTAAGTGACAGTGTTCTTGGGCTGCCTAGTATATTTGAGGGGTATTTGGCATAACTCATGTTTTTATTAGCTTTTGGAAGAAACTGGCTTTCACTTCGCTATCTTTCCAATGTCAAGTTTGAATTGAAAATGAACATTACATCAGCTTGTTACTTGGTCCTTGGGAAAAAAATCCAGCCCGTATGGACAAATTCAAAAAGATGCCAAGGGAAGAGACAAACGATGTCTGTTAAAAAGTGTTGTATCAAGTTTTACACATTCTGTTTGGAATACAGCATGGAACCCACCCCAATCTTGGACACACGTATGCACATTTTAACATTTTAAGTTAAAACTACCGAGCATACAACAAGGATAAAGACTTGCATAAGCATATTCTTATACTGAATGTTTGGCAAGAATTTAATTATTCTGTGACAATCAGCCAGTTAGTAATCATTATGCTGATTGAGAAAGTCTCATAGGGAAAGCACCAAAACAGTGTCTAAAAAGTGGATTTGCATGGATCCTTTATTACACTTATTTCCAGGATTGCACATTAAATAATTGTACGGCTCAACGGGTTTAGAGATAAAAAATACTGTACAAGGTCACAGACTTTGTAACCTAAGGTAACCAAAGACACTAGATTCACATATTCTGTGACATCATTGTCATAATTTTGTTGTGCCACATGTGAGCAATTTTGGTTTGGGAACAATTATCACAACAAAAGACAAGTTAATGTGTTGAAGTTTTGAATATTAAAAATATTTACTTGCACTTTTTCTAGTTTAACAGTATGTATCTACTGACTTGGGTAACTACTGAAATCAAGAATCCTTTCAACTTTATTCATAATAGTGAAGATATGGAAACAAGAGTCGATCAATGGATGGATGGATAAAGAAGATGTTATATATAATATTATTAAGATAATACATATAATATTATTAATATAATATATATAATATTATTAATATAATATATATAATACTACTCAGCCATGAAGAAGAAAATCCTGCCATTTGCAATAACATGGATGGACCTTGAGGGCATTATGCTAAGTGAAATAAGCCAGAGAGAGACAGACAAATACTGCATGGTATTACTTATATGTGAAATCTAAAAACAAAAGTCAAACTTATAGAAACAGAGAAGGAAAGTGGTTGCCCAGGACTGTGGGTTGGGGTAAATAGGAAGAGATTGGCATAAGGGTACAAACTTTCAGCTATATGATGAATAAGGTCTGAGCATCTAATGCAAAACACGGTGACTATTGTTGGTAACACTGTATTATACAACTGAAATTTGCTAAAAAAGTGGAAAATAAATGTTCTCACCAAAAATAACTAAATAAATAAGATGATGTATGTGTTAATTAGTTAGATGGTGGGAATCTTTTTCACAGTGTATACATGTATGAAATCACTACAATGTATACTTTAAATACCTTAAAATTTTGTCAATTATACCTCAATAAAGCTGAAAAAAAATAAAACATCCAAAAAAAAAAAAAGACTCCTTTAAACTGAGAGAAAATACTAAAAACAAAACAACAAATTAAACAGCTCTCGGGTGTGTTTGGATTATTTTATTGTTATGATTCTTGGGTGTGGTGACACTTGCTGGTTTCTCTCCATTGTTTTGTCAAGGACCTTGTTCTATATTTCTATGATGTTCAGCTTATGGCATTTTGCCTCTGCTGTACCAGGAGTTTATTGTGATTGTAGGAGGAACTTTCTTACAAGCCATGTATCTGTAAAGTGCCAACCAATTGGCTTGGATCCTTCTTTCATATTTGTTATACTCACATACTCTCAACTATTGTATCAGGCAGGGGCTTAGGCAATAGAAACTTGTTTTTGAGGGGCTCTCCTTGGAATGAACTTTGTAGTAGAACCAGTAGGAGGAAAACAGTACATTTGACACTTGCCCAAGGTAGTTATTTAGTTATTTATTTGCGAGTGTCATAATAAAACAAATACCTGCTCAAGGTTTGAAAGAGGTTGACAGGGACTTGGTGTGGTCAGCTACCTTCTGACCTTCAGTCCCTAGGTAGTGCCTACCTTTACAAGACTCTATAAGGTTACTGAGGCCAGGTTGAGACAAACTGACTTGATCTGCTTTCCTTGGCTTGACCTATGTGATATAGATTCAAGAATCTGAGATTGTCAAAAAGAGTTAGTTGTGGGTTTTTCTTTTCTTTCTTTGTTTTTGGAAAGGAATTCCAGACCAGATGGCTAGTCATACATTTATGCACTCATTCAGTAACTATTTATTTAGCATCTATGTGGGCCAGGACTGCGCGAGACAAATGATATACAATGGTGCGTCATCTTCCCTGTCTTTGCAATGCTCTTGGTCTAGTGGAGAATATAGACCAATACACACAATTACAATACTGTTTGCTGAAGAGTAAGTGCAGGATGCCAGAGAGTGTTTAATTGGGGCACTAGACCTATTTGGAGAAATTGGGGGGCTTACCCAAAAGAAATGAGAGTCAACTTGAGACAAATAGCAGTAACTAACAAGTGAAAGAGGTGAGATAGAAGGAGAAAAAAATAGAATATTCAAGTCAGAGAGTTTAGTTTAGCAAAAACCTAGAGATAATAGTTAAGGTTTAAAATCTGCTGTGGTATCCTGGTTAAATTTCAATAACAAACATATACTTTCTTCCCAGTTTTTCTTATTGCTTTGGTCAGAATTAACCCTTATTGCATACTTATTCTTACTATATAGTGCTGCCTTTGGTTGTTATAAGTAGTCACTGAAGGTAAATGGATTTCATTAGGAGCAGATATAGTTCTAATCTGTAGAGTCTGTAAAATATTCAAGGGATTATTTGGATTAAAGACCTCTAAGTATTAAAGAGAAAAATATTATCATTACTTTAATAATACTTTCCCAAGTTGCAAACGAATAACTGGCTCCAACAATCTCATCTCTATAATTGTTCACACATTTCAGGAAGGCATTTAACAACCCCACAAAAAAATTTCAACAGCTAAGCTCCTTTGACTTGATTGCTAGACAGACTAATTTTTTTTTAATGCCAAAAATCGAATCACGAGAGCAAAAGTTAGACAGAAAGGCTGAACTTGAACAAAAGTTCAAGGATTTTATTAAAAATGCTATTACTGAATCTCATCACATTTAAGACACTATCAATTGCAATGTGCACTGTTATTTTATGTAACATTAAAAACAAAATAAATAAAAACTATCATTTAAACTATGATGTGCTCTCAGTTGTAGGACACCCTCAAATTTCAGAGATGTTAAAATGTGAAATAAAGTGTATCTTAGAACTGGGGAATTATGGTTAACAATGATAAGTATTTCTATCAAAAGCCTGATGGTTATTTTATCCATAAGATTTATTTTACAAAAGCAAGAAAAATAGAAAATTAGGTCAGACCCTTTGTGTTTCAGATTCTCAGTATTGGAGGGAACAGGATACAAAATAGAAAATTAGATCTTGAAAGGTACATCCCAGTTTTTTGAGCATTTTGAACATAAAAGGGCCATTACCTAAGGGAAATTTGCTAAACACTGAATCCGTGAAGAACAATATGGGTAAAGAAACATGATACATATATCTTCATTTTCATCTTAGCTCTGCTAAGTAGGATCATACAGTCTCATTAAATAAAAGGAAATTCTTGAGCTTCAGCACTCCAACAGACTTTTGTGCTCCATAGCCACAAATGTATGAATATAAAGCCAACAGTTACGGAGAAGTGATTGTAAGAAAATAAAGCATTAGTGAGAAATTTTGGGAAAATGGTGTAAGAATAACCAAAAGATGGGAAGCACAAACAATAAACTTTTATTTTCTATTACTAGCCTCCTAAGCAATAGACAAAGAAAAATTAAGCAGTAATCGTGAAAATCTAATGCACATCCCTGCCTTCTAAAGCTTCTACTAAAAATCATTTTAATACCACTGCAAGAATCAAGATGGTAAAGGATTCTTGGAAGAAGAAAAGGTTGTAGTCCCAAATGGTATAAAATAAGGCTATGATGTATTCCTAAGCCACTGTCATCTTTTCCTTTTCCTTTATAATCAGATACTACTTTTAGAAGATTCAGATACATGCCCTCCTGACATTGCCGCAAGAGATAGTATTCCTCCTTGTTAGGATATAAAATATGTAGTATTATGAATCAGGGTCTTAGGAGACAAATGAGGCAAAAGGTAAACATTCCTAACAGGGAAAGGACTCCTACTGTTCACAGGAGAAAAAGACAAGCCCATGTGAAAATGCATGCAGAGAATGAGCAGGCTGTTCACAGATGAAGAAATATAAATTTCCAGTGGACACAAGAAAATATGCTTATTATCACTACTGATCATCAGAGTATGCTGTATACTTTGATAAGACCCCATTTTGCCTCAAAGGTTAGCAAAAAGTTAAAATGGTTGATAATTTTCAATATTAGTCAGGATGTGGTTAGGAGTAGATAGATACTGGTATAGCACTTTTGGAGGACGTCTTAATTAATATTTAATATTGGAGTTTAAAACTTCACATTGTCAGCCAATTACCTTTAGAAATCTATCTGCAGATACATACACAAAAGTTCACATGGATATATGTATGAGGATAATCACTGAAAAATGTTATAAAAGCTAAAAATGAGAGGTTTGTGATATGTATGTATATATATATTTGCTTATTTAAATAAATTTTTTGTGGGAGTATAACATAAAAAAGAGCTCATATCCTGGGTGTATGGCTTAGTAAATATCACAAAATGAACATATCTATTTAATTATTTCATAGATTAAGAAATAGTAAAGTATTAGGAACTCAAAAGACCCCCATGTATTCAATCCCTGTCACTACTCTACCCTTCCCTTCAGAAGTAGCCACTAATGCTGGTTTCTAACATTATGGATCTCTTTTGTCCTCTTTTGAACATATAAATGAAATCATGGAGTATGTGTTTTTTTGTCCTTAGGCCATTTTATTCCACATTCTGTTTGTGAGATCCATCCATGGTGTTGTGTGTAGCAGTAACTTATGTAATATTCCACTGAATCAACATATCACCATTTATTTAGATATGTTATTGCTGATAAACACTTAGGTTATATGGCGGCCATGGGAATGTACCTCACATATCTCTGACTATAGGGAAAATGATTGATCCAGAGTCCCAGTTGCTGTGCTCTGAAGTTCATCACTGCATTTGCACCAAGGCTATGCTTCCTTGGGTTACTCCCAGCCAGTGACCATGTGTGGTGAAAATGTGGAGGCAGACTTATTCCTGGGAGACAAGGAATTCCTCTATTGTCGAGCTTTGGCTCAAAATTTTTCCAATGGCCTTGATAAGCATTTCTTAGATGGCAGAGCAGTCTAAGGCACTTCCACCCAAACTGGCCTTGTTCTCTCCTTCACTCAGGGTCACAATTACATAGTGATCCGACTCTTCCAGAGAGGGGCACTGGCACTGATAAGAATATTGGTGGTGGCCTCCTCTATAAGTAAGGGAGGCAAGCCACATAGCTGGGCTTGTTAATATCCATGAAGATGACATGTCCTCCAAGCAGTAGAGGACAGGTGGTAGTTCTTAACCACCAGAATTCGGAAGGCTGCAATTACTTTAATGACCAGCAAGGTTGACAGTCAAGGGGCCTTGACCCATAGGGAGCTGTGGAGATTCTAAATAGAGCAAGGAGTTTTTAGGGATAAAGCGTGCTATTTAGCATTTGTAATTAAAAAAACAAAACAAAAAAAACCAATAACCAAGAATGGTGGAGCAGGGGGCTTAGTGTTATCACCCCAATAAAAAGTCAGGATCCCCACAATAGTTAAGACATGGAAACAACCTAAATGTCCATCAACAGAAGAATAGATAAAGAAGATGTGGTACATATATACAATGGGATACCACTCAGCCATAAAAAAAGAATGAAATAATGCTATTTGCAGCAACATGGATGCAAATAGAGATTACCATAGTAAGTGAAGTAAGTCAGAAAGAGAAAGATAAATACCATATGATATCACTTGTATGTGGAAGCTAAAATATGGCACAAATGGACCTATCTACAAAACAGAAACAGACTCATAGACATAGAGAACAGACTTGTGGTTGCCAAGGGGAAGGGGGCAGGAGAGGGATGGACTGGGAGTTTGGGGTTAGTAGGTGCAAACTATTATGTTTAGAATGAATAAACAATAAGGTCCTACATTGTGGTTCTACTATATCTTTGTAGCACAGAGAACTATATCCAATCCTCTAGGATAAACCATTATGGAAAATAATACAAAAAGAGAATGTACGTACATGTGTAACTGAGTCACTTTGCTGTACAGCAGAAATTAGTACAACATTGTAAATCAACTATACTTCAATTAAAAAAAAGAAAAAAGTCAGGATCCCTTGTTAAGTTTTGAGATCTGAGCCAATGTTCAGATCTGGAATATCCATTTGCTGAAGGAAGAAGAAACTTGCAACACTGTGGCAAGTATATACTGTAGTAGTTCTCTCAGTCCTTCCCCAAAGGGACCCACAACCCATTTCCTCAAGTGACTGTACACTGGAAAAAGGGGGAATAACCAGATATTTCCTGACTATTGGGCTCAGTATCTTGGTTGACACTGGTCATGGTCTTTCTATTAGAGTGATGGTGCAAGCTGGAAATGGATAGTATCTGAATTACTGCCACATTCAAGAATGAATCTGACAGGCAGTGGGGCTGTCTTATGAATGGAGCTGTGAGCAGTGCACCTGATTATCTCCTCGTGTGAAAGGAGAAGTGGCCCAGGGTGAGAATATATACAGATTCCTGGACAATGTCAGTGGTCTGACTATCTTCTCAAGGGCCTTAGAAGGAAAAGGCATAGGAGATTAGAGATAAGGAGGTCTGGGCTACAGGCATCTGAATGGGCAAATGGGAGTAGGCACAGAGTGTGAAAAACTTTATATTACCCATCAACTCCCACTGGAAAGAATCTACCATGGAGAGACCCTGAAGAATTGAGTAGATTAGATGACTTGGCCAACTGACATTACCCAGCCTTTGCCATTGGCTATCCTTGAATTGGAATGATAAATACATGAATGGAGTGACCATAGTGATGGAGACAAAGGCCACATGTGAGCCAAACAATAGGGACTTCCACTTACCAAGTCCAATATAGCTGTCTCTGCATGCCAGCAACACTGGCCAAAACTAAGCCCCAGACATGGCACTATTAATCCAAACCAACCAGACACTCAGTGAAAGTTGAATACATTGGGCCTCTTTTACCTTGGAAGAGTTGTCAGCTCATCAACACAGGCATAGATACTTACTGGGTATAAATTTGCCTTTCCCACCTGTAGAGGCTTGGCTAGGATTACTATACGGGAACTTATGGAATATTTAATACACAAGCATGAGATTCCATGCCACATAGCATCTGATGAGGCATCCCCTATGTAGTAAAGGAGGTGTGGAGTGCACCCATGACCACAGGATCCTTTCATCATATCAGGTACTACATGGTCCAGAAACAGCCAGCCATATAGAATGTTTGAATGGCTTTCTGGAGGTGCAGCTGAAATGCCAGCTTGGAGAAAACACTCTGAAAGAATGGGGTGTCATCCTTCATGACAGTGTATTTGTTAAGTCAAATACCTCTATGTGATATTCTTTCCCTAAAAGGAAGGTGTAGAAATTTAGGGGTTGAGCAAGAATGACTTCATTTACAATCACAACCAATGACTTACTGAGGGTCCTTGTCCTTTCTGTCACCTCTGCTCTGGGCACACTTTACAAAGGGTTATGTATTGGTCTAATTTTTTGAAGACTTAACATCAAGTAGGATAGTGGATATATAATGACTGCCTTTCAGAAGCATATGGACCATTCAGAACAATAATAATTATAGAAATAGAGCCCTGTAAGTCAGTGTTTTTGCAATCACTCATGTATTACTTGGGATGTTATGTTTTCAGTGTAGCCGATTCTGAGTTCATTTTAGTTGAAAATAAGTAGTTATAATTTTAAAAAATAGTTAAAAGAGGGAAACGGATATCAAGAGGTTAATATTTCCTTAGTGTTGGTAATGGTAGATGTTATGCTGAACATATGTAAAAAAGTACATTTTACATTCTTAGTTTATGACTAAGATTAAAAAAAATAACTATTCAAGGGGCTGGGGATATACTGATTTATAGGACAGACACATTCCTGTCCTCACAGAAGTTACTTTTTATTGTAGGGATACAGATTATAAATTTATATACAAACAGATTATGCCAGGCAGAAGGAAGGTTTTTTTTTTTTTGTTTTGTTTTTTTGCGGTATGCGGGCCTCTCACTGTTGTGGCCTCTCCCGTTGCGGAGCACAGGCTCCGGATGCGCAGGCTCAGCGGCCATGGCTCACGGGCCCAGCTGCTCCGCGGCATGTGGGATCTTCCCGGACCAGGGCACGAACCCGTGTCCCCTGCATCGGCAGGCGGACTCTCAACCACTGCGCCACCGGCGAAGCCCAGGCAGAAGGAAGTTTTATGAATAAAACTAAAGCTGGAGAAAGAGAATACTTGGCAAAAGGTAGATTGGAGGAGTGATGTCATTTTGTACAGCTATTAAGAAAGTCTCTGGGAGTACATGAAGTTGGTAGTGACTTGAATAAGGTGAGGGAATGTGTTATGTTACTACCAGGGCAGGAGGGAACACGCAGAGGGAACATTAATTACAAGGCTCTACTGGAGGAAATGAACTTGTTCCATTCAAGGAACAGCAAGAAGCCACTGGGGCTAGAGATGCATGGGCAAAGGTGACAGAAGATGGGGTTTGAGGGGTGGGTAAGATGCTGACCTGAAGGCTCACGTCTGGAGCTTGGGTTTGTCCTAAATATGTTGGAAAGCGCCTAGAGGATTTTGCACATGAGAAGGGTGCAATATGATTTACATTTAACAGAAAGAACTCTGGTTGCTGTTTTGGAGAATAGACCACAGCAGAGGTTCAATTAGGAGACTCCTGCTTAATTCTAGGCTGAGAGATAATGGTCAGTGGCTTGCACCATAGTGTTAGAGGTTTACATTAGGGGAAAATTCCTTCTAGGATTAAATGTGGCTTTTGTAAACACTAGAAAATAAATAACCTCTAGGATCATCTTGATGATGTCTTAGTCTGCTAAGGTATCAACCTGATAAAAATTATCAAGGGCTTTAAGTTTAATTAGGTCCTTGATAGTTTTTAGCAGGTTGATACCTTAGCAGACCTAAGGATCATCAAGATGATCCTAGAGGTTACTTATTTTCTAGTGTTTACAAAAGTCACATTTAATCTTAGAAGGAAATTTTTCCCTAATGTAAACCTCTAACACTATGGTGCAAGCCACTGACCACTAAACCTAAAAGCTTTTGCACAGCAAAGGAAACCATAAACAAAATGAAAAGACAACCCACAGAATGGGAGAAAGTATTTGCAAATGAAGAGACCGACAAGGGATTATCTCCAAAATATACAAACAGCCCATGAAGCTCTATGTCAAAAACACAAACAACCCAATCAAAAACTGGGTAGAAAATCTAAATAGTCATTTCTCCAAAGAAGACATACAGATGGCCAAAAAGTACAGGAAAAGATGCTCAACATTGCTAATTATCAGAGAAATGCAAATCAAAACTACAATGAGGTATCACCTCACACCAGTCAGAATGGCCATTATCAAAAAGTCTACAAACAATGAATGCTGGAGAGGGTGTGGAGAAAAGGGAACCCTCCTACACTGTTGGTGGGAATGTAAATTGGTACAGCCACTATGGAGAACAGTGTGGAAATTCCTTAAAAAACTAAAAACAGAACTACCATATGATCCTGCAATCCCACTCCTGGGCATATATCTGGAGAAAACCATAATCTGAAGGATACATGCACCTTGATGTTCACTGCTGCACTGTTTACAATATAGCCAAGACATGGAAGCCACCTAAATGTCCATTGGAATATGAATGGATAAAGAAGATGTGCTATATATATACAATGGAATATTACTCAGTCATAAAAAAGAAAGAAAGAATGTCATTTGTTGCAACATGAATGGACCTAGAGATTATCATACTAAGTGAAGTAAGTCAGGCAGAGAAAGACAAATATCATATGATATCACTTATATGTGGAATCTAAAAAAATGGTACAAATGAATTAATTTACCAAACAGAAACTGAGTCACAGATGTAGAAAACAAACATGATTACCAGGGGGATGGGGGGGGAAGGATAAATTGGGAGATTGAGATTGATATATACACACTACTATGTATAAAATAGATAACTAATAAGGACCTACTGTATAGCACAGGGAACTCTACTCAATACTCTGTAATAACCTATATGGGAAAAGAATCTAAAAAAGAGTGGATCTATGTATATGTATAACTGATTGACTTTGCTGTGCAACAGAAACTAACACAACATTGTAAATCAACTATACTCCAATAAAAGTTAATCATAATTTTAAAAGACCTATCAAGGGTAAATTTTGAAAGTATATATTGATACCTAAGAGTATTTTCTGGTATTTCCATAATTCTCAAATGGGTCCGTAACTTCACCAAAAAGGTGTAAGAAACAGTTAGGAGGCTGTGATATCCACTAGAGAGTACTGATTTCTGATATATCCAGTGCAGATTGGCTCTTTCTGATATCCAAGATTGGATTTGGTTCAGGGTACACTGCAAGGAGAATATCAAAATAAAGTCCCATAGGTCATTATTTCCACCTCCTTCTCTTTCCTCTCAACTATGGCTCAAGAAAGCTTAAGAAACAGAGTATGATTTTAGAACATCTCAAGTTGCAAAGGAGATAAAGGAAACCCATGCTGGCACAGTGACACCTGCAGCTACCGCAGCAGGTCTGAGGCCACTGCAGAGCAGGCTCCGTTGTCCTGTGCCAGAAATACACAGCTGTACAGGAGCCCCTGCTGACCCATGAGAGACGTTCAAGGATGCCAGATGATTGAGTTACTGTGGTTTTAGAGGATATCCAAGTGAGAGGAAAAGTTTTAGAGCAGAGTTGAAAACCACATCCATCTTCTCAACTCATTTTAATTTCTTTTTTTCCAATGTGTGTGTGTATGTGTTCAGCTCTCAAATAAATTACTTTGGAGCAAAATAATATTGTATCAAGCATGTTTGTCAATGGTCTGGACAGCAAAGATGACCACAAAGTCATCTGTATTTTTGTTCAAATCACATTTTTGCTCCTTACTATGTAAATTCAGACCATTTAATTGGCATCTCTCTGCCTCAATTTACCCAAACATGAAGTAGGTATAAGATTGCAATCAAAACACTACAGATAAAGGAGGTTGTGAGGATGAAACACAATGTTAAGTTTAAAATAAATTCATAGTCCAATTCTTGGCCATAGACATGGAAGACATGTTTGTGTTCTTCCTTCTGTCCTGTGGTCCTTTCAGCTGGCTGTCAGGGACCATTTTCATTGCTGGGTATAGACAAGGATAAGAGAGAGCCCTGTCCCTTAAGAAGCTGTTGTTCTCTTATCTGTAGGATTTATTGTTTCACAGGTTTTGAAACAGAAAGGGATTTCAGAATGTATCCAGCCCCCAACCATCATTTCCAAATAAGGAAAAAGCAGTCCAGTGAGTGCAGGTGAATTGGCCAACACCCCACAGATACTAGAAGGAAACATGCCTTCTTGGCTCCCATGCATCCATTGTTACCATACTGTCTCATAGCCCACTGCTCAGCTGCGGTTTGTTCAAAAGCAGCATGAGAATGCCCGAAATCTAACAGCGACGTTTCACAAAAAGAATATATTTTCTTTGCTTCATGAAATTCATGATAAAGTGTGGCCTATTTATTGTGCTGACCTTAAACATAACTTCATTGACTTATTATAACTAAAAGTTCCGGGTGATCCTTTCAAATTCTGGGAACTTAGAAGTATTTGGCCAAGACTCAAATGACTGATGTTGTTTCCAAGTTTTGCTTGTGAAATAGAAGAGGATATTGGTAGTTTAGCACATCCCCTGCATTTAGAATGAAGTTTATAGCATCTCTATTAGGACAACATGGACATTTGACACAGTGGGCAATAGGCTTGCCCCTTAGACACCAAAGTTCACTTCACTTCCTGTTTAAAACAAGTAATGAGTAACAAGCACATTCTAGCATAAAAATTTAATGGTATCTTTGCTGTAATTTTAAATAATTGAGAGTATCTTCTAATTTTATATCCTGAGACAGTGTGAATAACTAATAAGTAGCAAGATAGGAGTGGGGAACCCCAAGTTTATATCTAGATTCACAAAACCACTAGCTGATTAAGGTCTCTTGATCTGTGAAACATTCCCAGTTTTAGAAACACAGTCCCTGAGTCCCAAAATACTTTGATTCCCAAAATAGTCTTTTGCTCTTTTTCTTTTTCCATTGCACTCTTACATTTATTTAAAACAGACCCAATAGTTCAGATTCCTCTACTCACGGAAGAAATATTCTTTCTATCTGTGGATCTCTAATTGGTGGGTACATACGTCTAAAAAACGCTATTATAATATGATAATGTAATCATTTGAAAGAGTCATATGAAAGTCCATCTATAACATTACTAACAATGTTTTTTTGGGGGGTGGGGGAAGTGTAGAGTAGGAAAAAAGAAAAAGCTTGCCAAGACTTGCAGCAATTTGCTAAGAAAACAAGAAGTCTATGCAGGTCTATTACATGCGTAAACTTCAGCTCCCAGAAATGTGTGTGCTTTTCTCAGGGAAGGCCCTGGGACTCATGGGATTTGCACTTCGTAATCAAGAACTGAACTGGGAAACATTATCGTTAAGAAGACAATTGCCCAAGAGTCCCATAGCTGGCATTTGTTCTAAGTATGAATGCATTCACATGACACCAGAAGATCTGGATAAACAGCAAAAAATTCCATGAGATTTCTGGATGTTTGGATTTGGAAACTACCTTGATCTTGACTTGCTGCCTCCCCTCTTCCATACAGGATTCTTCATTTTCTACACTTGGAGGTTCAGGCCTGACCATGGTAGAGGCTGTGTAGAGCCCTCAGGAGCTATTTCTGGGTAGGAGCTTCATGCTAATAAAGTCACTGGTGCCTCTTACCTACTACCCATACCTCCTCATACCTCTTGGAACCCACACTTTCTGGTTGAAAGTCTTTATCACATATAGCCCAAACTCTGATCCTTTGTTCTCCTGGCCTGCTGTTCATGAACCTACACTCCAGCTGCTCAGATTTTGAACTCTCCTTCTTAAACTTGGTTAACTACCCTGAACAACAAAATCTTCAGGTTTTGTTCCTGCTTAGTTCTGTCCTATTTTTTCCAATCCAAGTGAATCAGGCTTACTTACACAATGCCAATCTGGTAAGTATTCAAAAATATTTTGGGTATAGTGAATAAAGGAGTAAATATTGTTATCTATCTATCTATCTAGAAATTTATAGGCACTTGACATTCAAGGTTCTCAATCATCCTCCTCCTTCCTGTGTCTACCATATTTCCATTTCTCTTTTTTCTACCAACTTTCCCCTTCAACAGGGATAGTTCTGCTCATCATACCAGTGGGCATGGTATCCTCACTGCCCCTGGCTCACAAGGCCTCCAATACCTTTTTCCCATCTTCTCTCCATGAATTTTATTCCTAATATTCTTTCAAGGCACAGTCTAAACCCTCCTTTTCAAGGCAAGCATCGATGAAAGTCTAAATTCCTAATGATGTCTCCCCAATCCCTGGTGTTACATATTCTCTGTAATTACTTAGTTCTTTTAATAAGTGTCACCCAACAGTTTGAGATCTATATTTAGAAACCATTTTAGTGGAAGGAACTGTCCTCACCTTTTTTTTTTTTTTTGTATTCACATCATTTATCTATTGTGTGCTCACAACAGAGTTGGTGTTTAATAAGCTTTGTTGAAGAAATAATCACATTAATAATCTTGTTCTCTATATGTAGAGACTATTTTCACAAAACTGGTGAATGTTCCCCAAACCCATCAACTCCAAAGATAAGTTCACTTTAGGCTCATGGAAAAGAGGAGTTATTGATTGAAAGTAGAGTAGCTTCCTACAGTGGGCAGACACTGTTAATTGTCTGGAAGAAGGCTAAAACCACACAGAAAATTGTGCTGAGGCTTGCTTGCATCCAGCCTAACTCTGATCTGAGAGGATGTTGACCATTAAGAGCTGAAAATGATTGAATTTGGAGGAAACAATATGAAAGAAGGCCAAGTGATCTAGTTTAAGCCTTTTTTTTTTCCACCTGCAAAATAATGAATACAATAGCAGAGTATTGAGGTTATAAAATGTTCAAAGCTGTAAAGGAAGGAGGGGGTCAATAAGAAAAAATGGCAAACATTCTGAAGCCAGCCTTTAAAAAAATTAGAGCAGGTTCTTTTGCTATTAGTAATAGGTAAATGATGATGTGGTGGACTTTTTAAGCAGATGTAAAGGAACCATGGGATGTTTCCTTATTTCTGGGTGGTTCTTGTGGCTAATATGATGGTGATATCTTTGTTGGCATCAGCTCTACAGTTCAGATGATCTTTTTACTGGTTTGTCTCCAAGTTGAGATATGAACTATAAGCTGCTCCTTTCAGCTTTCTGGTGGGTAGAATTATTGACATATGAATGTTCCCCAGGGTTTCTCTAAGACTCTTTAAACTCTGGATACACTTTATTGACAGCTTCCGAGTTGTGATAAGTTTCTACCTTTTATTTCTAATTTGAAGATTTCTTGGGTGATAAAATTACATTTTCTTTGGAGCAAATATTTTAGAGTGTACTGAGATGGCAGATTCATAAATTGCCCAGAACCTTCACAGGAAACGGAGAATGCAAGGGTCATGTAAATATAGTCGTAATAATGTCTTCACTGATTGGAAAAACTTAATATCACACACATTTTAGTTTGAATAGATTGCAGAGAGAGTGTACAGCATAGAAGGAATATATATATGTGGGTTATCTTGGGGTATGTGTCTCAAAGTAAAATTATACCTTTGGATATTGGATACTTTCTAAATTACTATATAAAAATGGGTGAGGGGAGTAAGAAGGCGAGAAAGGCAAATGGCTATACACTTTATTATATTACTTTAATGTTTAGATTTTTTTACTACAATATGCATCCATGTATTATTTATGTAATTAAAATAATTTTAAAGCACATACTACAGTATTGTCCAGAATTACAAGTCTGTGAAATTACAGGGAAGTTCAAATTGAACTCTGAACATGATTTTTAAAAATCTATTATTATCACTTCCTGAAATTATCAATTGTATTTTTGTTCTTGTTGATTATTTACATTCAATAAACATTTGTTCAACACTTTCTATGTACCATACACTGTGTTAGGCATCAAGGATATTAAATGGATAAGACATGGATCCTGCCTTTAAGAAGCTTATAGCTTAATATGAAAAACAGATATGAAGGATATAAGTACAATGAAGTTCTATAGCTGCTATGATAGAAAGCTAAGTAAAATGCAGCTATTAAATCTTCTTAATAGTTCATGAAATAAATGATAATGTGGAGATGATACCCAGTGGATAGCCAGATACCAGATGCAAAGTTGAATATATGGCCAATTTCTTTTAGAAAATAGTCTGATTGCTTTTAGCAAGTGGATGACATGGTCTCCAGATACCTGGTAGTTATGTGTAATGGCATTTTTCTCAAATCTGAGGTTTGGTCTTAACACTTGAGTATATTATTTCCATTTGAATGTAATTAACAAAAGATTTGCTTGCTATTTCTGAACTGTTATAATGGTTCAGATTAAATATCTGCGTTATAGTCAGTTCTCATTATTCACAGTAAGGTTCTATAAGGTTGCTGTAAGCACTTAGCACAATCAGAATCACAGCTCCTGGGGAAATATGGAGTTAGGTTCCTGTCAACTGATCAATATATAACCTTGTTTTAGGTGTGTTTCTGTTTATGGACACCTTATTTACTATATCTCTTATAAATAGTTAACTCCATGGTCTTTGAATGATTTTAAATCCAGGGGCTTTGAAGGCCATTTGTGTTATATAAGTTCCTTTGCTGATATCCTTGTAAAACAATCTGGTCTCATTATTGTAAATCTGCTCTTCCAGAGATCCTTTTTGCTGTGTAACATGTAACAGATATTTTTAAAAATTTACTGAAACTTACTTATCTGTGGAACCTGCCTTGCCTTCAAGTTTAACATTTTCCATGCTGTATCACCTTTTCAATTGCACAAACCAGTCATCCCTAGCTTAGAAGGAGGTAACATATTCTTGACCCCGGGAAACATGTCTGTAAATTTTTTTGGCTTTCAGCTTCACGACAGTGCTGTCCACTCTGCCATTTTTTAATTGGTATTCATCTCATGAATACAAATTTGACTTCTTTTCCATACTTTTGAAAGTTTTTTCCCCCGTACCTTTATCATGCACTGTAGATGTTACTTTAGCACTTCCCAGAGCAGACTCACATGTGCAGATCAGCGAATTTCCCCTTCCCTTCTCTAGATTTACTGTGTTCTGGGTTCATTAACCTTGAACTCATGGCCAACAGCACTAGAAGTTATGCCTGAGCAATGCTTACCTGGCACACATATTTTCTCTGTGAGGCATATAGCAACCTTCTTGCACTTAGGAACGCTAGGCAGCACTTTGGCATCACATTTGGAGGTCACTTTAAACAGCAAAATCACCAACAAAAAGCACAAAAAATGTGAAAAATGTGACACTGAATAGACCACAAAAGGACATTTGTTTATGGCTTGAGGGCTGAAACAAGAAGGCAGAGTGTTGCCTTATTCAACCTCATCTGGGAACATGTGTGAGACAACTCAAAATTTTCACTGCTCTGTCAATAATAATGAAAGTGCTGCAAGTACTGATTTGGGGCTTAGAAACAGAATTTAGAAAGTAGGAGAATTTGCTGATATGGAAGCCACAAATGAGGAGCATCACTGTACATAATTTAGAAATCCTGCTTTTCCTAGTCATTTCCTATCTCCCAATTGCCGTACTGATTTCCAGGGCTCCAGCTGATAACTAACTACAGGATCATAAAAGACTAGTTTAAGGGGGATTTTCTCAAGATCCTTTTGCGTGGTACAATTCCTTTGTCAAGAATGCTCTCATACCTTTTCTACCGGGGCCTTAATGTTCCAAATAGGTCAATAATAATATGGATGTCCATAGCTAGTGATGTTCTCTGTAATATCTTACCTATAAGTAGTCAATCAATTATATTCTCACAATAACATGTTATAACCTGGCTAAAATTGAATGTGTTATCTACTTTTCTGTTCAGGCTTTCAGAACTTATGAATAGCCATATCTGGTTAGTTTTTTCTTGTTTTTTGTTTGCTCTTTGGAGAAATATTGCTACAAATCTATCTCTGGGTGATGTGCCAACCATGTTAGAAATAAATGTTTTACATTTTTGCATCTTAGTCATTCATGGTCATTTCTGTGAACCTCTTTTCTGATGAGGAAGTTGCTCTATGTCTTCTCCATCTACTGTGGAAGCACTGACATCATGATGCTTCCCCCTAGGTGTGCCACCCAATCCTCTTCCCCCAAATTACTATGATGCTAGCTCTTCTAGATGTCTTTGCTGTTGTTCTTTTGATTCTATAGTCATCTTATCTTGAAGTATTGGTAATATAATTTTTTTCTGGCTATTATAGGCAAACAACTGTCAAATCCACAAATTTGACCAAAGTGGAAGAGGTTTGGATAGAGATTTCATTCAGAGTTTGAGCTATAATAAAGCCCATGTGTTGGTCTGGAATCCCTCTGGTGTCAGGGTTGTGGCAGAAAAATGAGACATGATGTAAGATGCTGAACAAGGTACAGCAGGAGAGGGAGGATGTCACTCTCAACTCTAACAGAGATAACCAACAGTTAGCTAGGAAACCTACAGAATTTCAACAAATAATGACAACACTTCCGGCCACATGTTAGAATAAGCATATGAGGATCAACTAAAAAAAAACCACCTAAAATACTGGATGATATATAATGATTGACTTTAAAGACAGAAACCATCAGGTGCTATAAGAACAAGAAAGAAAGTAATCAAAGTGAGAGAGGTCACAGAGAGGTGATACCAAGGCATTTCACACGTATTTCAGAAAGGATATAGGCCCCCTTGACTGGAGATGGGTTTTAATAAAGAGGAGACTGGGGAAATGGTTGCAAACACCAATGAAAAAGGGAAGCTTAATCTTAGAGTCTTACATAAAACACAAAATCTCTAAGGACTTCTAGTTTAATAGCCTAGAAAAAATTCAAACAATTAACCAGGGAAAATGTAAACAAACTTGCCATTTATCTGGGACTTGTGTTCGAAAAAATAAGTACTATGAGAAATTAAAATGTTAAGTCTGAATCACTGCTGATGTAGGGTCTAAATTTGTACTACCCGAGTGAGGCAGGTAACATGATCTGAGAAATTAACCTTAAAACCTAGTCCAAAATCACTGAAATCTCTTTGGTTCCAAGCAAAAGCAAACCATGAACCATCATTTCACAACCCAGGGCATTTTGGAACTCCAAAAGGATTTTAAAAGTCAAGCTAAAGGTAAGCCTACTCTAATAGATTGCAAACCTCACAAGAAAATCACCATGAGGAAGAGTCAGCAGATGCGACAAATAGATGAATTCATGTCATAAAACTTAAAACACTAGAACAATCTGAAACAGGCTGGAAGGTAAATGTGTTTTAAATGAAGAAATTTTAAAAAGAAAAAACATACTAGTACAAATAGCTCACATACTCTGCTGTTTCAATCTGCAGTCTCAAATTGTATTGAGTGCTTGCAAATAAGAAATAAATCCACACCTGTCTTTTATGCAGAAGCTAAGAGTAAAAGTTGAAACAGTCAGATTTGTTTGGATATGTGATGAATCTTTTGGGTTTGGTTTTATGTCACAAGTGGCCATCCAAAAACTATAATGAAAATCTTATTGCACCAGGAAAGAAAAGCAGTCTGGTCAGGAAATGAAAGAAAATTCCAAAAAGTTCAAACAAGCAACAGTGAGATGAGAAAGAGAACTATTGGTTAGTTTCTGTGTCTAATAGAAATGTTTTGGAAATACAAGATGTGGAAAGTGCAAAGTTCAATAGTTTAAGACCTCATTACAAGGAAACACTGATGGAAGTGAAATATTATATTTTCATGATAAAAGGTAAATTAGCCTTTTTCATTAAATATGACTCCATTAAACTACCATTTTAATTGTTTTACATATTTGTTTAGTTCACTATAATATAGATTCTGATTTAGAGAAATAGAGGAGTTTTGTGTATGATGTCAGATCATGGTGTTTTCTTTTTGTACTGCAAGAAGCATTACAATAAACAAAACTAAAGGAAAAAAAGAAAATAAAATATGTTCTAGGGACATTGTGGGAATTAAGGAATATATGCTTGAGATTTTTTTCAATTTTAAGAAGGAAAAGCACTGTATGTGGACGATGCTGACTACCCTGGCATTTCCTCATATGGAAAACTATTATTTTCTTGAGAGAGTCTTGCAGTAGACATAAAGGGGTACAAAGCTAAGTATAAAAAAATGGAAGTCACAGCAAGTAATAACCTTAGCTAACCGTTTTGCCAAGATCATTATATGCCAGGCTCACTTTTAAGAACTTTGCACATATCAACTCATTTAATTCTCCCAGCAATTTCATTAAGTTAGCACTAATGTTATTTTTGTCCTACAGATGAGGAAAGTAAGGCTTTTGCTTAACTCCCTTGAGGTCACAGGTAGTAAGTAGGGGAGCAAGGATTCAAACCAAAGCAGACTGGCCCCAAGGTCCATGTGAACTCCATGCCATGGCTTCTTGAAAAAAGTGGGTTTATTCTTGACTCTGCCATAGATATTGGGTAAATCAGATAGATTTGCTTAATCACTCAAAATGTATTGGACACCACGTTTATGGAACACTGATAGGCACTGTGCAAGATGCAAAGGGATGAAATGACTGAAATCAGTTTCTGGTAGAAACAGTTCAAGCATTGGAGCTGTGCATAGTGTCTAATTCTCTCATGTACTAGGAATAAAACTGTTTCAGTTCAATTGGATTCAGTTCAGTTCAATTTAATGCAACTACATTAATTAAGCATTTCCTATATACCAAGCCCTAGGTGGTAGATATAGAAAGATAAATAATCCAGCCCTAGACTTCAGGGTGGTCATCTCAGTGAAGGGGGTAAGATACATAAATAAATAACTCTAGAAGAAGATGCTATGTTGTAACAAAGGGATACTTAAAGTGCCATGGGAATGCAGATGGGAATTTGTAAAAGGAACTAATTCCTTTAGGTATTAATGAGAGACAGAGAGGCTGAGAGAGACAGAGAGACAGCGATAGAGAGAGGGAGGCAGAGATAGAGAGTATATTTATGCAAATCAGAAAGAGCAGTGGAGAGTAGAGTGGGGAAAAGAGGGAGAAGACAGTTAATGGGATTTTTGGCAGAGAGAAGAACACGAACAAAGAAAAAGTCACAGGGGAGCTTGACTTAGGACCAAGGATTATGAAGGCATTATTGCCCAAGATAAATTTTTAATTTCATCATGTTTGAGCTGAAGAGAAATGGGAAATTTTAGAAAGGGAATGGCATGATCAAGATGTCTTAAATAGCCAACTTTGGTATTAATTGAAAGCTAAATTAAAGAAAAAAGAGACTAGAGAAAGGAAAACATTAAGAAAACAATTACCATGATCTTCAAAATTTCTACTTTACCACCCAAGCCGTGTTATATGAGTTTTTTTATTAATCATATGAGAAAAATTGCCAAAGAATAAAATGATCTTAGTAATGCCATTAAGAGTCATTAATCTGGTTTTGGATTTTGTCCACATATAATCCAGATGTTGATATCTAGATATTTATGCTGATTCGTGGAAACAAAATATCTCAGTTCAGCCTCAGTTCAAATCCTGGCTCAACCACTAAATGAACTTTATGACACTTGGGAAGTTACTTAATTTCTCTAAGTCTTACGTCCCTCATTTGTAAAACTGGGAAAATAGATTGAGATTCACAATAGAAGTTTTTTACCAGTTAGAGGATATTAGCTTAAAAGATGCAACAAGTCCTTATGTAACAAGAAGTCCTAAAAAGCTGCAAGTATATTAATGAATCATGTTATTTTCTGGAAAACTTATTTGGGCATATCTTTTTACTTACCTGACCAATGTGGACATGGCAGAATTAGATGAAAAGAACAGATAGACATCTATGGCTAAAAGCTAGGATATATCTAAAATAAGTAGACCTCATCCAGAAGCTAAGTTTTAGCTACATTTTTAAAGAGATTTTTATTTCCAATTTGGAAGACAATATATTAAGAGGAAAAAAAAATATTTAAAATGAGCTAAATGGATTCCATTCAGTTCTATGTTCTCTTTAGTCTATAATTTATCTTCATAATACCTTGGGAAGGAGTCAAGTCCTACAGATTCATCCCCTCTTTTAAACTTTTCTCACAGTATATGTTCTTTATAATTACTATTTGATATGCTATAAAGTCTATGCATATATTTCAAATTATTGTACACATGAGCAGTTTTGCTATTTGATGGCTTAGTTTTATTTCATTGTCAAAGTCTGTTTCTATGATTCTTAATCTCAGAAGTTGATAGAAGGCAATGGTGTCTATTACAAATTTTATGGTTTTTTTGAAGTGTTCAGAGGTCCTCTCTCCTAGTTGTTCCATGATGAAAGATTGAAATAAAAGCCAAAATCCAAAGGCAGAAACTCAGTCAGAAGTTAGCATTTTACCTGTGACTTGGTGGACCTTTTGAGGAAAAACAGATTCCAACTATATCAAACACAGTGAAGGAGTAAGTTCAGAAAACAGTATTCTTGGTTTGATAAAAGTCCATTAGCACTGGCTTTGTCCATAAATGGGTTGAAAGCAATGAAGAACTGGAAGGAGTAGGTATTTTCAATCTTTCTTGTTGAAAACCACTAGTGGAGACAAATAACAAGGACAAACACAATGTACCTATGTTACAATTCATGGATTTTATCAAATATTTTTCTACTCTCACGTTTATGTTATGATGGCTTTGTAGATTGTAAGAACTATATAATGAAGTGCTGCAGTTCAAGGCCAGCTTGAGTCTTCTCTCTTGGAGCTTAAGAACACACTACAATGTACCTTCTTGAATAGAAAATCAGCAGTATAGACACTACCCAGCGAAGGTTTCCCTGACTGTTTCCTGTTTCCATTCTTTGGCTACTCCCACTTCCATGGCTAAAAGTAAAAATTTTTACCATGGAAGACTGTTGTATAGATTCTGCAATGAGAAATATTTGAACATATAGTTCCTTTCTACCACTTCCATGAATTTCTAGAAGCCATATAGATATGATATTCCTCTGCGGAGAGTATAATTACATTTTCATTATAGTGGGATGGAGAGAATCAGGTTTGTTGAGTTTTAAAATGTTACAAAGCTGATGGGTTAGTTTATCCTTTCTGCATTAACTGTGAAATATGGGAGAATCATTTTTCTAAACTTTGTATACCAGTTCGATGCCATTTTTGATGGCTTTGCTTTTTTGAGAGTTATAATGATTGTACAAAATTTCTATCACAATAAATGTATCTGGAAAGGAGAAAAGATAAGATTTATCATATTTACATAAGATATTGAAAGGTGTTAGAATAAATGTATAATAAGCCGATTTAAAATTGCAGCATACTGTCATCAGCCTATCAGCAAACATGTCTTTCTAATTATAAAAATCCCAAATGGCAAAACCATGTTTGCAGTTTCCAGAATTCATTTAGATTTTCTTTTATGACTGAAAGCTCTGCAAGCTGCATTATGGACATAAGAAATCTATCACTACCCTGGAGGATCTCAGAAGGGAATGGATGATGCCACTTTTGATCACCAAGTAAAAAAAAATTGTAGTGCCTTTTAAGTTGAAATAGAATTCTGATGAAAGCCAGCTGTTAAGTCATTTTCAAAATAAATGACTGCCCAGCTGGTGAAAACGTCTCAAGATAATTATCAGGTTAGACATCATAAAGTGAACAGGGCATTAAATAAACACAGTAGACTATATCTGGAGTAGCTGTGACATGCATTTTGAGATGTTTCTGAACTAATAGTCCATACCAAACTCATTCCAGTGCATGTCCTTCTTATCCTGCCTAGACTTTGAAAGTTACAGTGGAAACTGGTTCTATTTCTCCTTTTCTCTTAGAGTCACAGATCCCAGTGGAGGGTCAGCTTGATATTTTGCTTTGTAAAAGTACTTTGTTGAAACAAGCTTGTTGAATTATTCTTGTATTACAGAGGAAGATGATTGTTTCATTTTGGGTGTAATGATATCAGTTTCAAAGCATTCTCAGAAATAATTATCTGATAATTCTGAGGTGGTATCTAGCAGTAAAATTTTATACCAAGCAAGTGGTTTAGTCACATATGCTTTCTTTGTAATCCATTAAATCGCTAAATAAAAATCAAGTCTATAATTAGAATTTCTCATTAGCAAGTCCTATTCCCTAAAGAAGATAATAGTTCAGTTGCATAGGGACAACTGAAAAACTTCACTTTCTCAAAATGAAAGTCTAATTTTTCTTTCTCTCTCTGAAAGATTCAGCATTTGAGGCACATTGTAATAGCAGATTGTACAACCATAAACAAATCCTAAATGTGTATATTATACTTGCTCAGATAAAGTAAGAACAAGACTTGTAAATGTAAGGCTAAAGATAGATATGTCAGCTTATAATGTCAAGTACTATTAAACTTAATAAAAATAAGTAAGAGGTCATCAGCAGGAGTTAAGCTGTGTTTTGAGAGCCGTGAGCAAATTTGGTCTGAGTTTTTCTCTTGGAAAGGGCACTTAATGTCAAATTGAGTGTGAGAAAAGTTTCTTCCCACAGTTTCAGAGAAATAGGACCATCATAACTTGTTCTTATGACTTTCTATTTCTTTAGGAATATAGATAAAGCATAGTTTTATTAGATAAAGAGAGCTAAGAGTCTGTAAGGACTTTGCTGTTAATTATGCTTCAACATGCTATTATGTGAATAGCGTTACTAGTTTCACAGTATCAAGGAAGGGGCAAACTTTATCTAGTACTATACTTCACTGTCTCCAAAGATGAGGAAAAAGACAAAGACTTTTTCCCTTCCAAATTATGCACTGTTCATGACATTATTGAATTTCTATTAAGAATTCTAGGTATCCTAGATATAATTTAAAAAATATAGTCAGTGCTCATTATTCATGAATTCTGTATTTGCAAATTTGTCTACTTGTTAAAATTTATTTGCAACCCTCAAATCAATATTTGTGAGACTTTTGTGGTCAGTTTGGACACACACATGTCCAGAGTGGCAAAAAATTTGAGTTGCCTGATAGCTATGTTCTCAGTTGAGGTTGAATGAGGCAAAAACTCTCTGCCTTTTTGTTTCAGCTCTTACACTATAAACAAATGTCCTTTTTGCCATCTATTTGGTGCTATGTTTCCCTCATTTTTGTGCTTTTTGTTAGTGATTTTGCTCTTTAAACTGGCCTCCAAACATAGTGCTGAGGTGCTGTCTAGTGTTACTAGGAGCAAGAAAGCTGTGATGTGCCTTACAGAGAAAATATGTGTGTTAGGTAGCTTTGTTGAGGCATGAGTTATAGTGCTTTTGGCTGTGAATTCAACATTAATCAATCAACAACATGTATTAAATAAGGGGCCTTTAAACAGAGATGTACCTAAAACAACTTTATGTATTGATCAGTTGGCAAACTTGCTCTGACGAGAGGTTCACAGCAACCTTACCTTATATTTTCCTAGTTGCAATGGTTCAGAATTCACTATTTCAGTGTTGGTGGCAACTTCATAGAACATAAGTGCCATGAAAAACAAGAGTTGACTATATCACAAACACAAACCATAAGTGTTTTCCATAAATCATTTTTTTCCATAAGTTATTCACAAATGTAAGCAAAAAGATGTCTTATTGTAATAAAAATGAACTAAAAGAACTTGCTTGCATATAAATATTCATAATTATAGCAACAAATTAAATTTAGTGAAATACATAGGCCTATAATTGAGAAAGATGCAATCATTGTTAGTTTACTTAGAGACACTAAATAAACAGAACATTGTACAGATATCATGAAAAAGGTTGATTCATAGAGAGATTTAATTCAACTAAATGGGATATAATTAATATCTTTGTTAATATACCTGTCTTTTCTTTTAAAGACTCACCCAACTCAAATACGTTCTCAGCAGACTTTTCAAAAATTGCTATTAAAACTAGTCTAGGATTTTAAAAGATCAATTTCCAATTATGAAATTCAAAACCATAGTTCTCAGCTAAGGGAATTTGGTAATCCTCACTATTGGCTCTAACTTGAGAGCATTTTTCATCTTCTATCAGGTGAATTTCATGCACCAGGCCAGTGTTCAACCCAGCTACCAGATCAACACATTCTCTAAACTAATTAAATTTTGAAAGCCTACACAGAGTTCCTGAAGAGTTCATCTGAAAGTAAGCAGGAAAGATATTTTCTCTCTGACATTTTAGCTCTTTTCAATATTTATGTACTGTGGTTTAAGTGCCTGAGCCATTTCAACAAGGATTTGATTATATATGTGTTGCATTTCTAAAGACATGGGTTTTGATTGCATATGCCAGAAAATGCTAGACTGTTAGTAAATAAGAATGATAGCAACAGCATCTTGTCATTTATTATGAACAATATAGGAATAAGTCAATGATTAATTTTCCCTTGGCTATGGGCCAGGACTAAAGTTTAACAGACATAATTTTCGTAGCATGTGGCAGCTGAAAAAAATTTCAGTTAAAACCAGCTCAATTTTATTTGGCTTCAAAGATTGTCCTTGAGAGCAACTCAGATTCACCTGCATGATTCCCAAAAATGGCAACTTTACACAAGTGAATACTTAGCTCCAAGGACTGAAAAAATTGTTATGTTGCGTTACAAAGCATGTTAAATGGGAGAAATGAATTTCCAGCCATGAAACTCACCAGAAGAAGTGCATTTTTAAAACACATAAAATTGTTAGAATACATTTAGAATTATGAGTTTACTGGGTTTACTTTATTAGATAGTCTAAAATTAAAGTAACTTAAAGTTAAAATAATTCCAGTTAGTATGTGGTGCGTAGGGTCCAGATAAATAGATTTCTAAGTGAAAGTCAAAGTGGTTGCATTAACTAAGTCTAATGACTCTGCTTTTTAATATAGAAATGACTTGCCATGTAGGTCAGTTCCTAGATATATTTTTCGGTATGTATTGCTAAGATTCTAAATTAGGTTTTAATTTTTACTGTTGCAAAGTGTGTACAACGGTTATTTTCATTTGGCTTACCCCGAGAATCTTTGATCATAAAATACATGTTGTCAACATTTGAGAAGTGTTAAATGCCATATATCTTCTCCAATTTCATGCTGAGACTGAGGAATGTTTCTAGGAGTCATGAGACTACACTAAACTGACACTGTGTCAATTCCTTCTAATCATATGGAGATTATCTTGGCTTCATGATACTTTTATTCACCTGTCATTGAATGGCCTCCTTACATTTTCCACTATAACCAATCTTTTTTTTGCATCCCTCTTACTCTCAATTAACCAAAAGCCCTTTTTGCAGGTGCTGAATAAGGAATGCCCCACACCCTTTCTCCCCAGTCTGGATTCAATCATCTCACATATCCTTCACTTTTTCCAAAACCTCACTCCAGTAATTATTCATTGTCTTCCAGTAACTTCCATCTCTACCTACTGACATAGTATTCTGCCTAGAAAAGCTCTTTTAATATGGTTCCTTTCCTGCAGCAAGAAATTTACTGACATAAAAATCTTTGATGTTTCCCTTTTACAATCAGGTTCTATCTACTTCCATTCTGTTGAAATTTCTTTCTGGAAAAAAAAAAGTTAAAATAACTGCCTGATATCGAGGGAGAAGCAGCATAGATTGTTATTTACTAATATAGGCTCTGAATCAACCTGTGTTTTAACTGTCATTTTCTGCAATACCTTGAGCAAGTTTCTTAACCTACGCATACTGCAGTTTCCTTATCTGTAAAATGAAGAACGTAATACTACCTATTTCATAGGATTGTTACGAGGATTAAATCAGACAATATTTGTAAAACACTTAGAACTGTGTTTAGCACATAGTAAGCACCATAAAGTGTCAAGAAAATAAATCCACTATGCATTCTTTCTTTATATTCCTCTCTCCCAGCCTCTCAGCAGCATTTATTATTATTGATTACCCCCATAGAAAATCTTCACCCGTGGTGAAATTGTGCAGCCTGGCAAGTGAACTGGTAGAAACAACTGAAGATACAGGGTGTTGAGAATGTTTGGTCGGCAGTTACTGTTTAACTGAAATTTCTTAATGGGGGCTCAGCTTAGGTAGAGAGATATGTAAAGGATGAACTGGAGCTATAAATTTAGGACACAGAACGTTGAGAGTTTAGAGATCATTACAAAAACAGATTCTGTGGAAATGGTGATTAATGTGGAGAGAGGAAGAATTGGAGTTGAAAAGGTTTACAAACTGTAAAGCTATTGTCTTAGAATGGTTTTCATCCCTAGTTGATGATAGGTGATAAAACCCTGAAAGAGAACTGTGAGCTCGGTGTCCTTGGGGGATCCCTTAAAATTAGTAGGCAATGGGAAAGGAAGAGGAGGTACAGAATTAAGTACCTTTTTAATTATTTAAGAGCCAACGCTACCTGGATTATTTAAATTTCTTTATTTTTTTCCATTGTATCTGTCTCTTGGCCACTGAAGAGTTTTTATTGTCAACAACTCTACCACAAAGTAAGCAAAAGAAATAAATAGTAAATCACCCTACATTTATATTTGTTAACGGGTCTACTTGTTAGCAGATCAGGTAGGAGGATGAAGGGGAATATATGTATATGACTAAAAGTATCTTTAAAGTAACATATGTGGGTTATCTGTCAATTTTATGAGCCATTGCTATCTTAGAGTTGGCTGTTCTTCATTCTCATAGTGTCCCAGCATGACATGTTGTGATTAGTTATTCCACTTTCTGAGACAACCAGAGAAATAAAGGAGCTTGAACGAGGTCATCCAGGGATCCACAGCTGAATCAGCATGAGAACTAACAGTTTCTAATTCCCCCTCTAACCCCTACATCTTCTAAATCATAATAGACCCCAAGAGAAAATAATTGTGAACAGGTTTGTAGAGATTGAAGATGTCTTCCAAAATAAAAGTGATTTTTAAAAAAAAAATTCGAACACAATTTTATCTTGGTCTTTACAATGATGTTTATATATTTACAGTTCATCTGATGCTGAAACAGCGGTAGAATAGTCTTTGAAGTGATGGGTTATGCGTATATTGGCAGAGTTTAAGATAAACAATGCCAAAAGACTCCTAAAAAGATTAAACTTTTGACCACAAATACATGGTTTCAGTTAGGAAGATTTATTTGTAGCTGACCATATTAGCCATTGTAGTTAACACTGACTCTGGGAAAGTCATACTTTGGTTATGGGCCAATATGCAATATTTGTAGAACTATAGTTGATTTATAGAATGGATACAGTTGACGCTGCAGATTTTCTCAACATCAAACAGTTAATAAAAAAAGTCACAAAATGTTCTGCTGGCTCCTAGCCTTTAAGTTTCTTTTGGCACTTTTAAGAGTTAAACTCTCAGATGCACTGTCTCCCAGCATTCTGTCTATCTGTTTCCCTGTCTTGGTTCATGCACTAAAATGTAGTGCTCATGAAGCATGTTCCCTATTGACATCACTGTGTTTGAGAACTCTTCAAACAGCCACTTGAGATAAAAGATAATGGAAATAGGGATGGGGGTGGACATGGAAGAACTGGAGTGATGTCATAGGTAACTGGCATTTAGTAAGGACCAATTGTGTGGCTTGGTCTAGTCCCTATTCCTTTTCAACCCCAATTGGATGTGTTACAATTCAATTCTGGCATAAACCACTCAAAGTTAGCTCAAGACCCCACAAGGTAAAGGGCGCAGCCCCCAACAAGACTGCCCTGCTTCAGACACTAGCCACATATGGGGGTTCCCAGGCCACCTGCACTTTTGAATCACTGGCTATGCATTTGAAGTTTTTCCACCACCTCTTCAGGTTCAATAATTTGCTAGAATGACTCACAGAACTAGGAAAATACTATACTTACAATTATAATTTTGTTACAGCGAATACAAATCAGGAGTACCTGTCCAATAAGGAGACACATAGGCTGAAATCTGGGAGGGAATGCAAAGCTTCTGTGTCTTCTCCTTGTGGCGTCAGGACATGTTACCCTCCTGGCACATTAATGTGTTCATCAACCAGGAAGCCTCACTGAGCCCTGCATTTAGAGTTTTTATTGAGCATTTATTATGTAGCCATGATTAATTAAATTATCGGCCAGGTGATTGAATTCAACCTCCAGTCCCCTTCTCCTTCCTGGGAAGTCCCAAACTTCTAATCATGTGATTGGTCTTTCTAGTGACCAGTCTGTCCTGAAGCTTTCTAGAGGTCCACCATGTGTCTCTTCATTGGATAACAAAGACACTTCTATCACTGTGGAAATCCCAAGGGTTTTATCCCTTGGAAAAAAGGAACCAGACAAAATCTTCATTATACCACAGCTCCTCACCTGCCCTATCTTATTTAGGTTTACAGAAATCTCATGAGATAGGTCTTTTTTCATCCACACTTTAAAAATTAGGAAACTGAAAAATATAATATTATATGCTAAGTTCACACTGCAAGAGCATGGCAGAACCAAGATTTGATTCCATTTACACCTACTTCAAAAGCTATGCTTTTCCTGCTACCCTAAAGAAAAACAGATGAACCATGATTCCACATTGAGAGATAGACCTGCTTACAATGACTTGCTTAATGTCTATTATTCCCTGGTAGTCCATCAGTTTTGAAAGAAAGAATATGTAGTATCTTTAATGATGGCCACTTCCCCCCAGCACCTAATACACACCAACTCCCACAAGGTGTTAGGTAAATATTTATCAAATGTATAGCTGATTCACTTTGTTATAAAGCAGAAATTAACACACCATTGTAAAGCAATTATACTCCAATAAAGATTTTAAAAAATAAATGAGCAGGTGAATCCAGCTAAGGCAATACTCCTCAGTCCTAGAATGTAATGAAGAGAGTGGGGACTGGCCAGGTGGGAAGAGCAGAGATTCCAAAGTGTGAAACATTTGCAGTTGGTAGCACACATGTAGATGAGATGAATAACTATGGGATCCAGGCTGAGTGAAGTTGGAATTGGAGGTGTGAATATGAGGACTGTATGGCAGAGGAAGAGCACGTAGTTCAAGGCACTGGAGGTCACTCAGAGATTTTGATGCTACTCTAAGCATGTTGTACCTGTATGAGCATCATTGACTTAATCCTCCTCTTCACCTTGCTTCCCTCAGAATCATGAGGCTTAGAAAAGTAAAAGGTGGAGAGTATTACCTAGAAGCTTGTTCACTGCTGCCAAAAATAGTTGGCTTTATTATGAGCTCTTGTCTTTCTTCAGCTAGTTTCTTTGGGCATCATGGGAGTTACTGACACTACCATGAGAATCTGCATTTTAGGATTATCCCTTCTCTGTGACAGCCTTTTTGGTAATAGTTCCTTGCCCAATAAATTGACTTTTTTTCTGGATATGATAATAATGGTAATGATAATAATTATTAAGGCCTCGAGTGCTTTACTTGAATTATCTTATTTAATCCTCATAATAACTTAATCATGGGGAACAATTTTGTCCCTTTACTACAGATGGGGAAAGTGAGACTTGAGGAGCTTAAGTCATTTGCCCAAAGTCACATAACCAATGATGATCAGTCACAAAACTTTAAACTAGATCTGATCAGCAGTCAGATTCTTCAGTAAGAATGTTAGAACATTCAGAGAAAGAACTGATATAAATATTTAAGAGCTCTTAGTTTTCAATACCACTAACCAATCCTTGTTTAGGCAGGGTTGTTTTTACTCTTTAGTTCTCTTTGAAAAGCAGTTTGTAACATTCAGCCCTCTAGTTCCTTTGGGGGGAAAAAAAGGAAAGGTTATTCATCTTTCTCCCAAATACCAAAAAATGTCAGCCCAACCTTCTGAGAAATTTGTCAAATGTTTAGACAATCTGATATAACATGTCCATAGTGACACCCCAAAGAATAAATAACAAGATAGGGACCATATCATAAATACTGATATTTCTATGGCCAGGTCCTGATGACTTTTATATAAAACTTTTCATTTAATTAAATCTATTGGAAATAATGCAGTAAAGCTTTATTCTACTTTCATCTTTCCAAATGTTGAAATAGTCGTGGCTCATAGGGTCAACTTTTTCAGGGGGGTTAAGATTCATTAAAATGTAATTCTGACTCTACCTCTTTTGAGCACGTGATACTCTGAAATATAAGAATTTTTAAAAATCCTTCACTGTAAGAAAAATGGTCCAAATCTTAAAATTCTATTTATTTTCCAGCATAAAAATGACATCTATTGTAGATTTTCCTCCAAAAAAATTACCTAGCAAGAACAACAATTAAAATTTCATTGTATATTCCACCATTCTTTATCCATGCCTGTGTGTTTGTATGTATGTGTGTGTGTGTGTATGTGTATATATATATATATATATATATATATATATATAAACAAAAACATCTGTCTTTTTCACTTCCTATATCTTTAAACATCCTTTAAAACATATTATTTCTATGGCAGCTCAGCAAAGTACCCTTTTTGTCCATAGTGGTTTCCTGGTGGAAGATTGTTATTCATCAAACCCCTGGACTATGTAGGGGAGTAATGCTGGGATAACTTAGATCGGAGGAAAGTTCTGGGTAGTAATGTTTCTCTAGTCCAACACTCTATATGCTGATCTCAGTGGAAGCGCCTGTTGCTTGTGTCTTGTGCCAAACTTGCCTCATCTCCTCTTTTACTCATCCTCTAGGTCACTGGTTCTCACTCACAGAGGGTGACTTTTCCCCCCAGCGGGTATCTGACAATGTCTGGATACATTTTGATTCTCATCCCTTTGAAGCACAGGGTCCTCTGTGACTGCATAGATAGTATGCACATAAAGCCAGCCCCACATGTAGGCAAACTGATGTTTACAGAAGTTAAGTGATTTGCCTAAGGTCATACATTCAGAGAAGGACAGAGTAAATCCTGGAATGCATGTTTGCCTGATTCCAAAGCCAGTATTCTTTCCACTAGACCTCTCTGTCTCTCCTAGTGGGAAAAATTGGGCAAATTTTCTCCTTTTGTTATTCTCCAGCCTAAATTTTTTACAAATAAGTGTATCCCTTGTATCAGTTGGAACCTCCTTTCTCTTTTAGATCCAAGTAAAATTGCCCCTAATCCCAAATGTGTAAGATTTTAGGGATCTCCCCTGGTTTTCCATGGTCACCAGGCTTCCTTGCCCATATTTGTTTCTGCATCCAGGTGCCTGTGTTACACAAAAAATCCAAATACTAAACCCCCAGAACAAGCATTTGTGAACCCAACGGTTTAGAGTAGTTAGAAGAATTAAATGATTTAATATGCATAATGGACTTAGTATGATGCCTGGCACATGGTAAATGCTCAACTAGTATTAGCTATGATTATTATTACTATTATAATTATTGGTAACTAATATTCTAGGGTCAAATATCAGGACAGTAGACTTCTACCATATCTGTTTCTGTGCCCCTTTTCACTTCTCCCCTTTGTTCTTCAGTTTAATGGCTAATTTGGTGCAGGGCAGGCTCTTCCCATTACACTCTTGCACCTACCAAGTTATTTCACCCAAGAAAATGTAGTTTCCTTGCTAGGAAAATTTCTGTTGAATAAAATGTTTCTCCTATGTCTCCCCTGCACATAGAAAACCAATGGGAAAAACAACCTACAACATGCAGATATTTTTTCTTCCTAAAAACTTTTTCCCAGAACATTTCTTTTCCATTTATCTAGAGCTAACCTGCATTTATTTCAGCTAAATTACCAAATTTCAAGAATTTTAATTTACTGTTATGCACATTTCTAGAGCTGGCATTATTGTATTGGCCTTCCTCAGTAAAGCCTAAATTTTGAGTTCTTTTTGTTTTCCACTGGGTGTGATTAATTTATGTCATTTCTTTCACAATTTCTCATTTAGTTTGTCTCTTGAACAAATGTCAAAGTGACAGATAGCAATATCCAAAGTAGCAATAGCATTCATATCTAATACATGTTTATTGTGACAATTTGAAAAAACACAAAGTAAAAATTAAAGCTACACTTAACGTTTTTACTCAAAGGATATCATTGCTCACATTATTGAATGTGGCTTTCCCGTCTCTTATTTTTTAAGTGTTCTATATTCTATATTGCAGTGGTCCCCAACCTTTTTGGCACCAGGGACCAGTTTTGTGGAAGACAACTTTTCCACGTAAGGGGGGCGGGTATGGTTCAGGTGGTAATGCGAGCGATGGGGAGCGATGGGGAACGATGGGGAGCGATGGGGAGTGGCAGATGAAGCTTCGCTTGCTTGCCCGCTGCTCACCTCCTGCTGTGTGGCCCAGTTCCTAAACAAGTCGCGGACTGACCCCTACTATATTGTGTTCACGTCATAGAAATGGGTGTTTTACAAACATGGTAAAGATCTACCTAATCAGATTCCTGGTGGAAATATAGGAGCATTTTGTTTTCTTACATTCTCCAAACACTTGATGATTTCTAATACATCGATAGTTTACATGGCGCTGCTTAATGACAGCATGAAATTTCAGAAGATTCATTAAAATGTTTATATATTTTAATAGCAACTAATTTCCCCTTGCTTTTTCTAAGTCAGCAGGCATGGCTTCCTTCATGGTCCTGGAAAAATGCTCAGAATGTGTGACTTAGTGACTCAGGCGTTTCAGTTCAGCTCAGATGGTATTCATTCTTTGATGGATAAAACCAAAAGATAAAGCTATTCTTTGGCTAAGCAACACAATTGCTCTCTATTATTCCAGTCTCTACAGATTGCTTGAAAAATGCAGCATATTTGGAATTGCTTACCTAAGAATTAAGCCTGGACAAACAAGCCCATGCCATTCTAAAAAAGAATTCGTATCTATGCAGGGGGCAAGGAAACCAAGGCAGAGGAGGCCAAGGGAAAGGTTAGTGAGTAAGAGAGGAGAGGAATTCAGAATTCAGGAATTCAGGTCTCCTATGGGCATGTCCTGACTTTGGAAGCCCCTTCAGGACAGACATAACTCTCTTTGCCAATAAATGGTCATAAGAACTCTCTTTGCTCTTTCCTGGTGCATTCTTTCCTTTGTTTCCCCAGTTTATGAGTTTTCTATGCCATCGTCACCAGCATCACTGTCGTTTGAACCATATGTATATTATAAACAACCAATATTCACTTACCTGTCTCTAAATGTGATGTCTTTATATTACTTAATGACTAATATTAAGATGATTTAAGAAACACTTACTGAGCACTTATTACATGCCAGACATAGTACTAAGTGTTTAATATTTATTATCTTATACAATCCTTACAGTGATTCTATAAAGTGTTTAATCTTATTCTCCTCATTTTACAGGGGAAGGGACTGAGACTCAGAGAGGCTAATTATTTTCTCCAAGGTTATATACCAAGTGATAGAGCTGAGAAGCAAACCAGGATTATCTATCTTATTTTCTTTTATCAAATGTTTGTTAAATTGAATAATGTGTGAAATGTGTGATAATGGATTGCATAAAAAAAGCATAAACAAATCATTTGAGGCAACAGTTTATTCAATTCAATAAACATTTACTCAATGCTACCATCTGTTATCTGGTGCTAAGCTAAGGAAGGGAACATAGAGGTCACTAAAGTGTGTACCAGGGAGCTTTCTGTAAACAAGAGGAAGGACTCTCTCCTCAACAGTCGTTAAACAACTTTCATAAAGTAAACTTTCATTGAACACCTACAGTATACCAGGCATGGTACTAGACACTATGAAGAATATAAAAATAAATAATTCATCTTTCGCTCAAGAAGCTTGCAGAAAAATGAGCCTATATTTACTTGTACTGTCCAGTATTAGTACAAGTAAAAGGTCCTATGGGGTAAATGCATAGAAGAAAACAAACTTTTCCTGAAGAGTTTAACCAGTGTGATTCTAAAGTGCATCACCAAAAAATGTATGGGAAAAAAAGCTGACAGTAATTTTTTCCTTTTATCAAAGCCATATGTCATGAATGATTTGAATATAGTATACAATCCTAGTCACTCTCTTTTATAGGACAAACTAGAACCAGCAGAGTAGCCCAGGCTCTGGTAAACACAAATGATGAAACGGATAAATACAATGGTAGTTAGTACTGGTGGAACACAAGTCCTGAAAGGAGAAGACTAAGAAAACTATTAAGTCATTCTTTGAAAGTTCCAGTGGATATGAATAAGGTAAAGCTTATTGTTCAGTAAGGTGTATTGATCCTACTTAGGACTCTTAAATAGGAAACAATGTTTTGAATTTGAAAAAGGTAAATTAAGGGTACAAAGCAGAATGAGTGGCTTACACGGTATGGGGGAAGTATGCAGATCTTGTTGTTCCAGGAAACTATAATGTCAAGACATTATGTCATACATGATTAAAAACCTGACAGACAGAGTCTGGAGTCTGGGTTGGAGTTACTTCTTATGTGATTTGAAGCAGCAAATAACTTAGTCTCCCTGAGACTTTGATTTTTCAAAATCTGAAAAATTCAGAAAATAAAACTTAGTCTAGGGGTGAATGGTGAGGCAACATAGGAAACTGATTTAGAGCCAAGGTTCCCTTTCTTTCTCTTCCGTTTTTAAATCCAAGCTCTGTGGCTTTCTATTACTTTGGGTTAGTCATACTTTTATGTACTTTGGTATCATCCACTATTACATAGCAGTTATAATAGTGCTGATCTCATAGAATCTTGGGGATGACTGAATGAGCTAATGTGTATAAGATGCTTAGAACAGGGCAAGTACTGGATACTTTTTAGCTATTATCATTACAGTGTTGCTGTGAAGATTAAACAAAATAATTTTCAAGGTGCTTAACACAGTGCCTGGTATAGAGTAACTACTAAATAAGTAATGGCCACTATTATTATTATAAAATTTCATAAATAGATTCCAAGTTTGTTCTGTTATTGAAGTCAGAAGGCTTTCCTGACCAACCAAGACTGCCCACCACGATTTTTGCAAGTGTTTTTCACTACAAATGTCACATCCGAAACACAGTACATGGTTGGATAATCAAACCAAATGTAGATTTCCAATATTTTTAAATTTCTGTGTCTTACACATCTAATCTGGAATTATCTCTAGGTCATTCACCTTCCACATGGGCATGACTTCCCTTTCCTTACTCCTGGAATTCACCTTATTAATCTATCAATGAACACACAAGCATGTTAGGCACTTATTGTCTACTGAACTCCATATTTTCTACTTTCATGAAGCTGACAGCCTCATGAGAAAGGACATTAAATGATTCCCTTACAAATATGCTGTGAAAGAGAGGCAGAAGGTGCTGAGAAGCAATACTGAGAGACCTAACCTCATCTGAAGGTCTGCAAAAACTGTTCCAAGAATGTGAAGTTAAAGTTGAGCCCCAAAGCATGACATGGGTGGGAGTGCTGTAGGCAGGAGGACAGTGCTGATGCATCCCTCAGGTGGGAGAAGGCCAGGCATTAACATCTTTTTAATCAAAGTACAAACATTCTCCAGACTTGTCGCACACTCTTGGGAAAAACATCTCTGGGATCCATCCTTTGCTGCAGATGCCTCCTTCCGGCTCTAAGTTGTCTCCCATCAACAACTCCTAAAAATCTTACTTGTTTTCTTCTTTCCTCATTTGTATCACATCAATTTTCAAAGAGAATTTATTTTCTAGATTTAAATTTAGGTTAGTTTTAGAATGATAGAAAAATTGAGAGGATAGTACAGCATTCATCATATATCCTACACAGAGCTTCCCCTATTATTAACATCTTACATTAGTACGGTATGTTTGTTACGATGAGTGCATCGATATTCATACATGACTGTTAACCACACTTTAGTCAAACTTCCTTAGTATTTACTGAATGTCCCTTTTCTGTTCCAAGATGTCATCCAGGACATATTTATTTGTCATGTCTCCTTGGGTTCCTGGGTCCTCCTTGACTGTGACCATGTCTGAGATTTTCCTTCCTTTTGGTGACCTTGATGGTTTTGAGGAGTACTGTTCAGGATTTTTTATTTTCGTTTTTTTTTTTAGAATGCCCTTCTTTTGGAATTTGGTTGATTGTTTTTTCATGAATAGACTGGAATCATATGTTTAAGGGAGAAGACAATAAAGGTAAAGGGCCATTTCATCATGTCATATCAAGAGTGTATGCTAATAACATCAATATAACATCACTGTTGATGTTGATCATGATCCTGGCTGAGGTGGCAATTTTCCCCATTGTAACATTTCTCTGTCTCTCCCCTTTCCATACTGTACTCTTTGGTAGGAAGTCACCAGGTGCAGTCAACACCTAAGGAATGGAGTGTTATTCTCCTCCCCCTTGTGGGCAGAGTAGCTACATAAATTATGTGGGATTCTCCTGTATGGAAGATTTGTCTTTCATCATTTATTTATTAATTGATCATTTATTTATGTCAGTATGGACTCATGGATGTTTATTTTACACTTTGGATTATAACCCAATACTACTTATTTTATTTTTTTGCTCATATTATTCCATATTGGCCATTGGGAACTCTTTCACTTGGCTTCCGTGTCCCTTTGACATACCCCCATTAAGGTAGATTTTTTTTTAATTTTATTTTCTGGCACTACTAGTGCTCCAGGCTCATTTTCTATACTTCCTACACTAGTCCTAAAATCAGCCTTCACTTCAAGAATTTTGGTTCCTTTAATTGGAGAGGATATTAGAAGCCAAGATCTGGGTGATAGGTGTTTTGCATTGAATTTAAATAAACTGCAGCTAGTGTACTTATGAAAATAGTTGCTGGTCCAAATGCACAAAGCATACAAGAAAGAAGAGCTGTTGTAATGGAAAGAAGGCTAAGGACCTAACATAAATTTAATAAGCTCATCCATTCTGTTCCATCACTGCTTGGTTGGTGAGTGTTAGTGCGGAGCTCTCCGAACAGAGGCATGTGTTCTTGTTATTCCAAATTGGAAAATTTTATCTACATGCTAAAGGTTAGAGGCAGTGGAATTTCCAAGTATATTCACTGGGGTATTAAGGTCAGATGAAAAACACAGACTAGGTAAGATAATGCAGTTAGTGCAAAATCCAGGGACCAATCTAGAGAAGGTGGGTCACAGAAGAAACTATGAAGGTGAGGTTGAAAAATGGAAGTTTTAAGGTATAGAAAAGAAATAACAGAACTGAAAGTAAACACAACTTATTGAGCTAAGATAAAAAGACAAGAAGAGGAGGATGATTAGTTCAAGATGGCGGAGTAGAAGGACGTGCTCTCATGCCCTCCTGCAAGAGCACTGGAATCACAACTAACTGCTGAACAATCATCAACAGGAAGACACTGGAACTCACCAAAAAAGATACTCTAAATCCAAAGACAAAGGAGAAGCCACAATAAGATGGTAGGAGGGGTGCAATCACAATAATATCAAATCCAATAACTGCTGGGTGGGTGACTCACAAACTGGAGAACACTTATACCACAGAAGTCCACACACTGGAATGAAGGTTCTGAGCCCCACATCAGGCTTCCCAACCTGGGGGTCTGGCAACAGGAGGAGGAATTCCTAGAGAGTCAGACTTTGAAGACTCGTGGGATTTGATTGCAGGACTTTGACAGGACTGGGAAAAACAGAGACTCCACTCTGGGAGGGCACACACAAAGTAGTGTGCGCATCGGGACCCAGGGGAAGGAGCAGTGACCCCATGGGAGACTGAACCAGACCTAACTGCTAGTGTTGGAGGGTCGCCTGCAGAGGCCAGGGGTGGCTGTGTCTCACTGTGAGGACAAAGACACTGGCAGCAGAAGTTCTGGGAAGTACTCTTTGGCGTGAGCTCTCCCAGAATCCACCAATAGCCCCACCAAAGAGTCCCGTAGCTCCAGTGTTGGGTCGCCTCAGGCCAAACAACCAAAAGGGAGGGAACCCAGCCCCACCCATCAGCAAACAAGTGGATTAAAGTTTTACTGAGCTCTGCACACCAGACCAACAGCCAGCTCTACCCACCGCCAGTCCCTCCCATCAGGAACTTCCACAAGCCTCTTAGATAGCCTCATCCACCAGACGGCAAACAGCAAAAGCAAGAAGAACTACAAACCTGCAGCCTGTGGAGCAAAAACCACGGTCAGAGAAAGACAGACAAGATGAAAAGGCAGAGGGCCATGTACCAGATGTAGGAACAAGACAAAACCCAAGAAAAACAATGAGAACAAGTGGAGATAGGCAACCTTACAGAAAAAGAATTCAGAATAATGATAATGAAGATGATCCAGGACCGTGGAAATAGAATGGAGGCAAAGATCAAGAAGATGCAAGAAATGTTTAACAAACACCTGGAAGAATTAAAGAACAAACAAACAGAGATGAACAATACAATAACTGAAATGAAAAATACACTAGAAGGAATCAATAGCAGAAGAACTGAGGCAAAAGAACGGATAAGTTACCTGGAACACAGAATGGTGGAATTCACTGCTGTGGAACAGAATAAAGAAAAAAGAATGAAAAGAAATGAAGACAGCCTAAGAGACCTCTAGGACAACATTAAACACAAAAACATTTGCATTATAGGGGTCCTAGAAGGAGAAGAGAGAGAGAAAGGACCCGAGAAAATATTTGAAGAGATTATAGTCTAAAACTTCCCTAACATGGGGAAGGAAATAGCCACCCAAGTCCAGGAAGCACAGAGAGTCCCATACAGGAAAAACCCAAGGAGAAACAGGCTGAGACACATAGTAATCAAATTGGCAAAAATTAAAGAAAAAGAAAAATTACTGACAGGAGCAAGGGAAAAATGACAAATAACATAAAAGGGAACTCCCATAAGGTTAACAGCTGATTTCTCAGCAGAAACTCTACAAGCCAGAAGGGAATGGCATGACATATTTAAACTGATGAAAGGTAAAGAGCTACAACCAAGATTACTCTACCCAAAAGAATCTCATTCAGATTTGATGGAGAAATCAAAAGCTTTACAGACAAGCAAAAGCTAAGAGAATTCAGCACCATGAAACCAGCTCTACAGCAAATGCTAAAGGAACTTCTCTAGGCAGGAAACACAAGAGAAGAAAAGAACCTAAAAAAACAAATCCAAAACAATGAAGAAAATGGAAATAGGAATATATATACTGATAATTACCTTAAACGTGAACAGATAAAATGCTCCAACCAAAAGACACAGGCTCGCTGAAAGGATACAAAAACAAGACCCATATATAAGCTGTCTACAAGAGACCAACTTCAAACCTAGGGACACATACAGACGGAAAGTGAGGGGATGGAAAAAGATATTCCATGCAAATGGACCTCAAATGAAACCTGGATAACAATACTCATATCAGATAAAATAGACTTTAAAATAAAGAATGGTACAAGAGACAAGGAAGGACACTACATAAAGATCAAGGGATCAATCCAAGAAGATGATAACAATTATAAATATATATGCACCCAACATAGGAGCACCTCAATACATAAGGTAACTACTAATAGCTATAAAAGAGGAAATCGACAGTAACACAATAATAGTGGGGGACATTAACACCTCACTTACACCAATGGACACATCATCCAAACAGAAAATTAATAAGGAAACATAAGCTTTAAAAGGCACAATAGACCAGATATATTTAATTGATATTTATAGGACATTCCATCCAAAACCAGCAGATTACACTTTCTTCTCAAGTGCGCACGGAACATTCTCCAAGATAGATCACATCTCAGGTCACAAATTAAGCCTTAGTAAAGTTAGGAAAACTGAAATCATATTAAGCATCTTTTCTGACCACAACGCTATGAGATTAGAAATCAATTACAGGGAAAAAAACGTAAAAAAAAAAACAAAACATGGAGGCTAAACAATACATTACAAAATAACCAAGAGATCACTGAAGAAATTAAAGAGGGAATCAAAAAATACCTAGAGACAAATGACAATGGAAACATGATGATCCAAAACCTATGGGATGTAGCAAAAGTAGTTTTAAGAGGAAAGTTTACAGCAATAAAACCGTACCTCAAGAAACAACAAATATCTCAAATAAACCATCTAACCTTACACCTAAAGGAACTAGAGAAAGAAGAACAAACAAAACGCAAACATAGTAGAAGGAAAGAAAGCATAAAGATCAGAGCAGAAATAAATGAAATAGTAACAAAGAAAACAATAGCAAAGATCAATAAAACTAAAAGCTGGTCCTTTGAGAAGATAAACAAAATTGATAAACCATTAGCCAGACTCATCAAGAAAAAGAGGGAGAGGGCTCCAATCAATAAAATTAGAAATGAAAAAGGAATAGTTACAATGGACACTGCAGAAATACAAAGCATCCTAAGAGACTACTGCAAGCAACTCTATACCAATAAAATGGACAACCTGGAAGAAATGGAAAAATTCTTATAAAAGCATAACTTTCCACGACTGAACCAGGAAGAAATGGAAAATATGAACAGACAAATCAGAAGTAATGAAATTGAAGCTGTGATTAAAATCTTCCAACAGACAAAAGTCCAGGAGCAGATGGCTTCACAGGTGAATTCTATCAAACATTTAGAGAAGAGCTAACATGTATCCTTCTCAAACTCTCACAGAAAATTACAGAGGAAGGAACACTCCCAAACTCATTCTATTAGGGCACCATCACCCTGATACCAAAACCAGAAAGAGATACTACAAAAGAAGAAAATTACAGATCAATATCACTCATGAATGTAGATGCAAAAATCATCAACAAAATACTAGCAAACAGAATGCAACAACACATTAAAAGGTTCATACACCGTGATCAAGTTAGATTTATCCCAGGGATGCATGGATTCTTCAACATATGCAAATCAATCAATGTGATACACCATATTAATAAATTGAAAAGAAAAACTATATGCTCATCTCAATAGATGCAGAAAAAGCTTTTGACAAAATTCAACACCCATTTATGATAAAAACTCTCCAGAGTGTGGGCATACAGGAAACCTACCTCAACATAATAAAGGCCATATAAGACAAACCTACAGCAAACAACATTCTCAGTGGTGAAAAACTGAAAGAATTTCCTCTAAGATCAGGAAGAAGACAAGGATGTCCACTCTCACCATTATTATTCAACATAGTTTTGGAAGTCCTAGCCATGTCAATCAGAGAAGAAAAAGAAATAAAGGGAATACAAATTGGAAAAGAAGAAGTGAAACTGTCACTGTTTTCAGATGACATGATACTATGCAAAGAGAACCCTAAAAATGCCACCAGAAAACTACAAGAGCTAATCAATGAATTTGGTGAAGTTTCAGGATACAAAATTAATGCACAGAAATCTCTTGCATTCCTATACACTAATGATGAAAAATCTGAAAAAGAAATTAAGGAAACACTCTCATTTACCATTGCAACAATAAGAATAAAATACCTAGGAATAATCCTACCTGGGGAGACAAAAGACCTGTATGCAGAAAACTATAACACACTGATGAAAGACATTAAAGATGATACCAACAGATGGAGATATATACCAATTTCTTGGATTGGAAGAATCAATATTGTGAAAATGACTATACTACCCAAAGCAATCTACAGAGTCAATGCAATCCCTGTCAGATTACCAATGGCATTTTTTACAGAACGAGAACAAAAAATCTTAAAATTTGTGTGGAGACATAAAAGACCCCAAATAGCCAAAGTGGTCTTGAGGGAAAAAAATGGAGCTGGAGGAATCAGACTCCAGGACTTCAGACTATACTACAAAGCTACAGTAATCAAGACAATATGGTACTAGCACAAAAACAGAAATATAGATCAATGGAACAGGATAGAAAGCTCAGGATAAAGCCACACACCTATGATCAACTAATCTATTACAAAGGAGGCAAGGATATACAATGGAGAAAAGACAGTCTCTTCAATAAGTGGTGCTGGGAAAACTGGAAAGCTACATGTAAAAGAATGAAATTAGAACACTCCCTAACACCATACACAAAAATAAACTCAAAATGGATTGAAGACCTAAATGTAGACCAGACACTATACAACTCTTAGAGGCAAACATAGGAGGAACACTAGTTGACATAAATCACAGCAAGATCTTTTTTAATCCACCTCCTAGAGTAATGGAAATAAAAACAAAAATAAACAAATGGGACCTAGTGAAACTTAAAAGCTTTTGCACAGCAAAGGAAACTACAAACAAGACGAAAAGGCAACCCTCAGAATGGGAGAAAATATTTGCAAGTGAAGCAACTGACGAGGGATTTATCTCCAAAATTTATAAGCAGCTCATGCAGCTCAATATTAAAAAAACAAACAACCCAATCCAAAAATGGAAAGAAGACTTAAATAGACATTTCTCCAAAGAAGACATACAGTTGGCCAAGAAGCACATGAAAAGCTGCTCAACATCACTAATTATTAGAGAAATGCAAATCAAAATGACAATGAGGTATCACTTCACACCAGTTAGGATGGGCATCGTCAGAAAATCTACAAAAAACAAATGCTGGAGAGGGTGTGGGAAAAAGGGAACCCTCTTGTACTGTTGGTGGGAATGTAAATTGATACAGCCAGTATGGAGAACAGTATGGAGGTTCCTTAAAAAACTAAAAATAGAATGAATTACCATATGACACAACAATCGCACTACTGGGCATATACCCACAGAAAACCATAATTCAAAAAGACACATGCACCCCAATGTTCATCGCAGCACTATTTACAATAGCCAGGACATGTAAGCAACCTAATTGCCCATCAAGAGACGAATGGTTACAGAAGATGTGGTCCATATATACAATGAACTATTACTCAGCCATAAAAAGGAATGAAACTGAGTCATTTGTAGAGACGTGGATGGATTTAGGGACTGTCATACAGAGTGAAGTAAGTCAGAAAGAGAAAAACAAATATTGTATAATAACACATATATGTGGAACCTAGAAAAATGGTACAGAGGAACCGGTTTTCAGGGCAGAAATTGAGACACAGATGTAGAGAACAAACATATGGACACCAAGGGGGGAAAGTGGCGGGGTGGTGGCATGGTGGTGTGAAGAATTGGGAGATTGGGTTTGACATATATACACTAATATGTATAAAATGGATAACTAATAATAACCTATAAGAAAATAAATAAAATAAAATTCTAAAATTAAAAAAAAGAAGAGGAGGAATAATGGGAAAACAAGGGTATCATGTGTTAGAATAATAAAAACGTGTCAATTAAGGACATTATGAAAAGTATAAAGAGGGAAAGATTCTGCAATTAGAACTCTTTAGTGGTGCAGGATCTCTTGTCTATTTAGGTTAACATATTGATGTGGGGAGTGAGTAAAGAAAATCCAGATGGTAGATGGAGGGAGGTGGGGTGGGGAGGCATATAATACTCATCATAGCTGTGGGCAAGACTACTACATAGTTTGTGGCTAAATAATACTTTTCGAACCTAATGATATTTGGAAACAATCTTCAAAGCTAAAGTTAACATTTTAATAAAAGTCTGTCTCCATTGGATTTAGATAATAACATTGCAATTTTCTTTCCTAATGTATCTTACTTACTGCTTTATTGTGCCTATTTAGCATAGACATGGGAAATATTTATGAGGTTGCTGATGCTTTTCAATAATGAAAGAGTTCAACTAGAGGATTATGTTTCAGACCTAACTATGTGGAAGTACAGTCTTCAAGAACTTGGTTTATTTATTTATTTATTTAGCAAGCACCATTATGGGAGTATAATTGCTTCACAATGGTGTATTACTTTCTACTTTATAACAAAGTGAATCAGCTATACCTATACATATATCCCCATACCTCCTCCCTCTTGCATCTCCCTCTCCCCCTCCCAATCCCACCCCTCTAGGTGGTGACAAAACTCCAAGCTGATCTGTCTGTACTATGTGGCTTCTTCTCAGGAGCTACCTACTTTACATTTGGTAGTATATATTAGTCCATGCCACTCTCTCACTTTGTCCCAGCTTACCCTTCCCCCAACTCTGTGTCCCCAAGTCCATTCTCTACATCTGCATCTTTATTCCTATTTTGTCCCTAGGTTCTTCTATACCATTTTTTATTTTTTTTAGATTCCATATATATGTGTTAGCATACGGTATTTGTCTTTCTCTTTCTGACTTACTTCACTCTGTATGACAGACTCTGGGTCCATCCACCTCACCACAAATAACTCAATTTCGTTTCTTTTTATGGCTGAGTAACATTCCATTGTATTTATGTGCCACATCTTCTTTACCCATTCATCTGTCGATGGACACTTAGGTTGCTTCCATGTCCTGGATATTGTAAATACAAATGCAATGAACATTTTGGTACATGACTCTGTTTGAATTATGGTTTTCTCAGCGTATATGCCCAGTAGTGGGATTGCTGAGTCGTATGGTAGTTCCATTTTAATTTTTATAAGGAACCTCCATACTGTTCTCCATAGGGGTTGTATCAACTTACATTCCCACCAGCAGTACAAGAGGGTATCCTTTTCTCAACACCCTCTCCAGGATTTATTGTTTGTAGATTTTTTGATGATGGCAATTCTGACTGGTGTGAGGTGATACCTCATTGTAGTTTTGATTTGCATTTCTCTAATAGTTAGTGATGTTGAGCATCCTTTCATGTGTTTGTTGGCAATCTGTATATCTTCTTTAGAGAAATGTCTAATTAGGTCTTCTACCCATTTTTTGATTGGGTTGTTTGTTTTCTTGTTATTGAGCTGCATGAGCTGCTTGTAAATTTTGGAGATAAATCGCTTGTCAGTTGCTTCACTTGCAAATATTTTCTCCCATTCTGAGGGTTTTCTTTTTGTCTTCTTTATGGTGTCCTTTGTTGTACAAAAGCTTTTAAGTCTCATTAGGTCCCATTTGTTTATTTTTATTTTTATTTTCATTTCTCTAGGAGATGAGTCAAAAAGGATCTTGCTGTATTTTATGTCATAGAGTGTTCTGCCTATGCTTTCCCCTAAGAGTTTGATAGTGTCTGGCCTTACATTTAGGTCTTTAATCCATTTTGAGTTTATTTTTGTGTATGGTGTTAGGGAGTGTTCTATTTTCTTTCTTTTATATGTAGCTGTCCAGTTTTCCCAGCACCACTTATTGAAGAGGCTGTCTTTTCTCCATTGTATATTCTTGCCTCCTTTATCAAAGATAAGGTGGCCATATGTGCATGGGTTTATCTCTGGGCTTTCTATCCTGTTCCATTGATCTTTATTTTGTTTTTTTTGCCAGTACCATACTCTCTTGATTACTGTAGCTTTGTAATATAGTCTGAAGTCCTGGAGTCTGATTCCTCCAGCTCTGTTTTTCTTTCTCAAGATTGCTTTGGCTGTTCGGGTTCTTTTGTGTTTCCATATAAGTTGTGAAATTTTTTGTTCTAGTTCTGTGGAAAATGCCAGTGGTAATTTGATAGGGATTGCATTGAACATGTAGATTGCTTTGGGTAGTAGAGTCATTTTCACAATGTTGATTTTTCCAATCCAAGAACATGGTATATTTCTCCATCTGTTTGTAACATCTTTAATTACTTTCACAGTGTTTGGAGTTTTTTGCATACAGGTCTTTTCTGTCCTTAGGTAGGTTTATTTCTAGATATTTTATTCTTTTTGCTGCAATGGTAAATGGGAGTGTTTCCTTAATTTCTCTTTCAGATTTTTCATCATTAGTGTATAGGAATGCAAGAGATTTCTGTGCATTAATTTTGTATCCTGGTACTTTACCAGATTCATTGTTTAGATCTAGTAGTTTTCTGGTAGTGTCCTTAGGATTCTGTATGTATAGTATCATGTCATCTGCAAACAGTGACAGCTTTACTTCTTCTTTTCCAATTTGGATTCCTTTTCTTTCTTTTTCTTCTCTGATTGCTGTGGCTAAAACTTCCAAAACTATGTTGAATAAGAGTGGTAACAGTGGGCAACCTTGTCTTCTTCCTGATCTTAGTGGAAATTGTTTCAATTTTTCACCATTGAGGATGATGTTGGCTGTATGTTTGTAATATGTGGTCTTTATTATGTTCAGGTAAGTTCCCTCTATCCCTATTTTCTGGAGGGTTTTCGTTGTAAATGTATGTTGAATTTTGTTGAAAGCTTTTGCTGCATCTCTTGAGGTGATCATATGGTTTTTTTTACTTCAATTTGTTAATATGGTTTATCACATTGATTGATTTGCTTATATTGAAGAATCCTTAAATTCCTGGGATAAACCCCACTTGACCATGGTGTATGATCCTTTTAATGTGCTGTTGGTTTCTGTTTGCTTGTATTTTGTTGAGGATTGTGGCATCTATGTACATCAGTGATATTGTTCTAATTTTCTTTCTCTGTGACATCCTTGTTTTGTTTTGGCATCAGGGTGATGGTGGCCTAGTAGAATAAGTTTAGGAGAGTTCCTCCCTCTGCTATATTTTGGAAGAGTTTGAGAAGGATCGGTGTTAGCTCTTCTCTAAATGTTTGATAGAATTCGCCTGTGAAGCTATCTGGTCCTGGGCTTTTGTTTGTTGGAAGATTTTTAATCACAGTCTCAATTTCAGTGCTTGTGATTGGTCTGTTTATATTTTCTGCTTCTTCCTGGTTCAGCCTTAGAAGGTTGTGCTTTTGTAAGAATGTGTTCATTTCTTCCAGGTTGTCCATTTTACTGGCATATAATTTTTTGTAGTAGGTGCTCGTGCTTCTTTGTATTTCTCCAGTGTCATGTGTTACTTCTCCTTTTTCATTTCTAAGTCTATTGATTTGAGTCTTCTCCCTTTTTTCCTTGATGAGTCTGGCTAATTGTTTCTCAATTTTGTTTATCTTCTCAAAGAACCAGCTTTTAGTTTTATTTATCTTTGCTATTGTTTCTTTCATTTCTTTTTCATTTACTTCTGATCTGATCTTTATGATTTCTTTCCTTCTGCTAACTTTGGGGTTTTTTGGTTCTTCATTCTCTAATTGCTTTAGGTGTAAGGTTAGGTTGTTTATTTGAGTTGTTTCTTGTTTCTTGAGGTAGGATCGTATTGCTATAAACTTCCCTCTTAGAACCATCTTTGCTGCATCCCATAGGTTTTGGGTAGTCGTGTTTTCATTGTCATTTGTTTCTAGATATTTTCTCATTTCCTCTTTGATTTCTTCAGTGATCTCTTGGTTATTAAGTAGTGTATTGTTTAGCCTCCATGTATTTTTATTTTTTACAGATATTTTCCTCTAATTGATATCTTGTCTCATAGTGTTGTGGTTGGAAAAGATACTTGATATGATTTCAATTTTCTTAAATTTACCAAGGCTTGATTTGTGACCCAAGATATGATCTATCTTGGAGAATGTTCCATGAGCACTTGAGAAGAAAGTGTATTCTGTTGTTTTTGGATGGAATGTCCTATAAATATCATTTAAGTTCATCTTGTTTAATGTGTCATTAAAAGCTTGTGTTTCCTTATTTATTTTCATTTTGGATGATCCGTCCATTGATGAAAGTGGGGTGTTAAATTCCCCTACAATGATTTTGTTACTGTTGATTTGTCCTTTTATGGCTGTTAGCATTTGCCTTATGTATCGAGGCGCTCCTATGTTGGGTGCATAAATATTTACAATTGTTATATCTTTTCTTGGATTGATCCTTTGATCACTGTGTAGTGTCTTTCTTTGTCTCTTGTAATAGTCTTCATTTTAAAGTCTATTTGGTCTCATATGAGAATGCTACTCCAGATTTCTTTTGATTTCCACTTGCATGGAATATCTTTTTCTAACCCCTCACTTTCAGTCTGTATGTGTCCCTAGGTCTGAAGTGGGTCTCTTGTAGACAGCATATATACAGGTCTTGTTTTTGTATCCATTCTGCCAGTCTATGTCTTTTGGTTGGAGCATTTAATCCATTTACATTGAAGGTAATTATCGAATATATGTTACTATTACCATTTTCTTAATTGTTTTGGGTTTGTTATTGTAGGTCTTTTACTTTTCTTGTGCTTCCTGCCTAGAGAACCTCCTTTAGCATTTGTTGTAGGGCTAGTTTCGTGGTGTTAAATTCTCTTAGCTCTTGCTTGTCTGTAAAGTTTTAATTTCTCCATCGAATCTGAATGAGATCCTTGCCGAGTAGAGTAATCTTGGTTGTAGGGTTTTCCCCTTCATCACTCTAAATATGTCCTGCCACTCCCATCTGGCTTGCAGAGTTTCTGCTGACGGATCAGCTGTTAATCTTATGGGGATTCCCTTGTATGCTATTTGTTTTTTTGCCCTTGCTCCTTTTAATGCTTTTAATTTGCATTTAATTTTTGATAGTTTGATTAATGTGTCTTGGCATGTTTCTCCTTGGATTTATCCTGTATGGGACTCTCTGTGCTTCCTGGACTTAACTATTTCCTTTCTCATATCAGGGAAGTTTTCAACTATAATCTCTTCACATATTTTCTCAGTGCCTTTCTTTTTCTCTTCTTCTTATTGGACCCCTATAATTCGAAAGTTTGTGTGTTTAATGTTGTCCCAGATGCCTCTGAGACTCTCCTCAGTTCTTTTCATTCTTTTTTCTTTATTCTGCTCTGCAGTAGCTATTTCCACTATTTTATCTTCCAGGTCACTTATCCATTCTTCTGCCCCAGTTATTCTGCTATTGATTCCTTCTAGAGAATTTTTCCTTTCATTTACTGTGCTGTTCATCACTGTTTGTTTGCTCTTCAGTTCTTCTAGGTCCTTGTTAAATGTTTCTTGTATTTTTTCCATTCTATCCCCAAGATTTTGGACCATCTTTACTATCATTACTGTGAATTCTTTTTCAAGTAGACTGCCTATTTCCTCTTATTTGTTTGGTCTGGTGGGTTTTTACCTTGCTCCTTCATCTGCTGTTTGTTTCTCTGTCTTCTCATTTTGCTTCACTTAATGTGTTTAGGGTCTCCTTTTTGCAGGCTGCAGGTTCGTAATTTCTGTTGTTATTGGTGTCTGCCCCCAGAGTGTAAGCTTGGTTCAGTGGGCTGTGTAGCCTTCCTGGTGGAGGTGACTGGTGCCTGTGTTCTGGAGGATGAGGCTGGCTCTTGTCTTTCTGGTGGGCAGGACCACGTCTGGTGGTGTAATTATGGGTGTCTGTGACCTTATTATGATTTTAGGCAGCCTCTCTGCTAATGGGTTGTGTTATGTTCCTGTTTTGCTAGTTGTTTGGCATAGGGTGTCCAGCACTGTAGCTTTCTGGTCGTTGAGTGGAGCTGGGTCTTACCATTGAGATGGAGATCTCTGGGAGAAGTTTCCCTGTTTAATATTATGTGTGGCCAGGAGGTCTCTGGTGGAACAACGTCCTGAATTTGGCTCTCCTACCTCAGAGGCACAGGCCTGAAACCTGGCCGGAGCACCGGGGAGGAAGGCGATCTCCAGGTCTCACTCCTCCGCCATCTTGAAGGTCTCCCCCAAGAACTTGCTTTAATCCCTTTGTTCTTAAGTGCTAATGTTTCATTCGAAATACATTTTGATGGGCAGGCACAACATCACATGCTTTTTCTGAATTCTGATTTCTCTTGTTTTCAGGGATTGTGTCTTCTGTACAGTAGCACTTTGTAAGTGACTATTCTTGTATTTGATCCATTGGCAAATACCATTTTCACCCCCTAGAGATATTTAGCAAATTTGTAGTTTCTCTCAACTTGGGGGAAATAGCTTACATGTCAGGACAGTATGTGTCTGTCAAGAAAATGCTGGGCTCAGGTTTTCACCTTTCCTTTTCAACAGACATGAGAAGTAAAGACTGTGGCTCACCAAAGCTGGGCAAATGACCTAACGCTGTCAATGGTGTATTCTTATACCTAGAGAGTTTAAGATTCTGAGCTTTGTCATTGTTGGAGTCTTATCCAGGATTGGTTTGGTTTGCAAATTGGACTGCTTTCCTGTAGACTCTATGACATGAAGCATTGTTTTGGGGATGACAGGGCTTGTAGAGATGCCTCTAGCCCCCATCCATTTCATCACTTAGGATCTGAGTCCAGTGTGAAATTTTGACATGTAGGATATTGACTGGTAGTCTCCTTCACAGCACCGCACCAAGTTTACACTTGTACATGTTTAGTAAAATAACTGCTAAAGCAGCAAACTTAGTATCCCTAGAAAGACGAGTGAAGATTGGAATGTGGTGCTTTACATGCAGAGTGAGAAGGTAAAGATTTTAGAAGTTATTTGTTATTAGATATTTGCATTTAATAATTGTGGCAAAATAAGTATTACTGCTAGTCTTACATTGTTATAATAGTAATAATAAGTTATTAATGTTTTTCTATTGCTGTAAGAGTCATCAAAAGATAATTCAGTTCCTTTTCCTGATTATGAGTAAGACACATGACTTCTTTTTATACTAGTATATTCTTTCTCCTGTTATTGAGAACCTGTAACAAAAATGACCTTAAAGCAGCTAACATTTATTGAAAATTTTGTTTGCATTTTGTGTGAGGCATGGTGCTAAGCACTGAGCGTGGATCACCTTACTTAATCTCTCAATAATATTTTGGAGTAAGTAACATTACTATATAAGTGCAGAGGGTTGGCATTTTCCCAAAATTCTCTTAGCTACAAGCAACTAGCAGATCTTATGTTTATTTATACAGTATATTTTAAAGTCTGGATTAGATCCCTTCTATTTCAATATAAATGTAATTTTTTAATATTAAAAATAGATAGTAGAAATAGTGGCCAAGGCACTCTATATATTATATTAACTCTTTACAATGTTTTTGGAGTAAAAACGAGTAGAAATTGTCTACCTTGTCTACAGTTTTTATACTGGGTATTTTCTCATCTTCATGAAGCAGATGAGAATGTATGGGGAAAACAAGACACTGGTCAGGAAGTTCTATATTAAGCATCCAGGGTAGAACAGTAACTCACTTATTTGTAGGACACAAAGTATATCTAGATTAAACCATTACTCCCCAGCACCTCCACACCCACTCCGTCACACAATTTAGGTTGAAACAGTTGACTTGTTTACCTTCAAGGCACCATGCAATTTATTTTAAGGTTTGACTCTTTGCTTTTGTTATTGTTTATTTCTATCAAAAGCCGAAGATTAAGTCACTGTTATGAAAACAAACCTGATTAATAATTTTTTCCTCTCCAGCCAAAGCATTCTTAATTACTAACACATGGGCTAATAATGTGAAAACAAATGACAGATGTAGCAATGTAGTTTGAATGCAAATCTCAGTACCCATTTTTTTTTAAATGAAACCATAGACACAGTGAATCTTGTACTATTCTGCCAAAGATTTTATAAGTATTTAGACTAATCTCTGATGACACTCCAATTTACCAAAGTCTACTGAAGTGTGATCACTGAATAAGCTGATTTTCACAACATAAATCGGCCTATCCACCCACCTGTCATCAAAGAAAATTTTAATGACCCAGAAAGTGTAAGCTCAGTGGTGATAGGACTTGCTTTCTTTAGCTGCTCTACCTTCAACACCCAAAGCAGACCTTGAATATTTAGTGCATGAGTGAATGAATGAAAGGAATAAAATAAACTATGATCATCACATTTTAATCTGTTCTCTGGGTTGATGTACACTTAATTTGTTCACTCAGTTATTCATTAATTCAACAAGTACTTAGAACATTTCTGCTTTTCACTAGGATCTGTGCCAAGCACTGAGGATACAATTATGAATAAGGCGAATACTATTTCTTACCTCCTGCAGCTGGCAGTCTGGTCTTATTTCCCACCAAAGAAAGGTAGATTTATTGTCTAGACTACACATTATAGTGAATGTTAAAAGCTTTTAAAGGTCGTATTGAATATCTCCAGAGGAAAGTCACGGATATATAATTCCTCTGATTGAATGTCTGGCTTCTTGCATCTCACTTCTGTATATGGACAGAGGTTTTTTTGCTTTGTCCATTGCTGTAACCTCGGAGCCTAGAATACAACCTCTCCTTTCCCAGAATATGGTGCTTGCTCATATGAAAGAATGAAGAAAATGGGAAGAAAACAAAATGTGTTGAGGATCAGCTGTACTAAACCCTTTAGATAATCTCAACATAGACATAACCCCAGTCTATTGTTAGATTGTTATTTCTATTTTACAAGTGGGGTAATAGACTGAGCGAAAACCACGCACTAACTAGTAGCAAAGCTTGAATTGAAACGTGGGCTGACTTGCATCACCCGATTCACAACTCACTTTACCAAATAAGCCAAGAATCCTTTACTCTTGATTCTTGCCATAGATTATCTATTGGTTTTTACTTTAGCCAGCTTTAAAGGGCTCATACCAAACTCAAACCTTTTGTATTTTGGGCTATGACATACGCCAGCTATGTTGATCAGAGAAGTCTAGGTGATGTAGCTATAGACAACACCATGATTTTGTGGCTCACCTACCAAATGTTTATTTCTTGCTCATGTAAGGTCTGCTGCAGGACCAGGCAACTCTCCACGTCAACACTCTTCTACACATCAATCTCATGACCCAGGCTGAGCAACACTTCACCATCTTGTGCTACACCATGTCCAAAACACAGCCTCTTCACTGGGAGCTGGAGAAGAGAACAAACAGAATTGCACATCAGCTCTCTTAAATGTTTCTACCCAGAGGTGACACTCATGAACTCTGTTCATATTTTATTCACCAGAACAAATCATACAGCCATGTTCAATTTCAAAATGGTGGGGAAGTGTGATTCTTCCACATATCTGGAAAAAGAAGAAGACATGGATATTGGCAAAGAGTTGTTATGTCTACCATACCAGCAAAACTCCCAGCAAATCTATGTCTAAGTTGTATTAATGCTCCACATTGAAAAGATTGTCTGTGAAGCACTGCCTTTTCCTTGTTTAACAATAAAGTACCTTCTGTTTTACAGATGTGTGCCCTCCCAACAATATCCCTATTTAAATGCCTTTGTGATTGCTTTTTAAATAAATAATGCAGTTAGTATTGAGAAATTAGAAATTATAGATAATCAAAACAAAGTAATAAAAAACCACCCACAAACCTACATTCCTACCATTCCTTAGTAACAGTGTTCTCTAGCAAAAACTGAGGAAGATGCTGTCAGTATCTTATATTTCATTCCCTTCCCCCATGCTTCCATGATTCTAGCAGCTGATTTGGGAATCCTGGCTGGTCTCCGTGCTAAGAGGCTCCCTTAATATTTCAAAACTGAAAGTGTTCCAAAACTTCAGCCCAGAAAGAGTAAATATTTTTATTGAACAAGGTCTATTTCTAATTTAGACAAATGATTGTATTTTCTTCCTTATGGTGTAACTCTTCTTGAAGTTGCTTACTATTATTCTAGGTGCATCATATTTTAATTTAGTGTTTCACTTATTCCTTTTATTGAGCCATTTAAATTTTATTGTATTTCCCTTTTATTATTCTCATGTAATCAAGAAAAAGAACAGACATACAATTAGTTTGTTGAAAAGTTAGAATTAGAACCCAGGCTTTCCTGGCTTCAAGTCTCCCTATTTTTCTATATCAAGATACTTATGCCCTTTAGAATTAAGACATCAATATGAAATATTATTGTCAATTAATTTAATAAGCATGTAGTGAACATTTTCTATAAGGCAGATAAGGAACTAGAAGTATAAAGGTGAATTATACAAAGCAACTCTTTATGAGGCTTTTCAAGATATTTTTATTGGAGTATAGTTGATTTACAATGTTGTGTTAGTTTCAGGTGTACATATACATATATCTACCTTTTTTTTTTTTCAGATTCTTTTCCCATATAGGCCATTACAGAGTACTGAGTAGAGTTCCCTGTGATATACAGTAGGTCCTTATTAGTTATCTATTTTATATATAGTAGCGTGTATATGTCAATCCCAATCTCCCAATTTATCCCTTCCCCCCTTATCCCTGTAACCATAAGTTTGTTTTCTACATCCGTGACCCTACTACCGTTTTGTAAATAAGTTAACTTGTACCCTTTTTTTTGATTCCATATTGAAATGGTATCATTTTTGAGACTTTTATTATCTGACAGAGGATTTATATAAAGAGTACAACAAGGTGAACTATATAAAGAAATACTGCTTTATAATATAGCACTGAGAAATATTATTCTTCAATACATGTAATAATGGCTTTTCATTCCCCTGCTATACTGTACCCTCCTGCAAGTCAATATTAAAATTTATAATGATCTTTTTTCCTTGGTCATATATCAAATATTCATTTTCACTGTGGAAGGAGAATTTTAGATATTCCTTACTGTTTTGATCTGGTTATGAATTTGTTCCAACATTCCTTTCTTTTTTCTTTTATGGCATCTTCTAGAATTTTAACCCAGTTTCTGATTGTGTTGGATGTAGTCATTGTCAAGTGCATTTGATCTGCCAATGCAAATAGGAATGAGGTGAGCCTGTTGAGTATATAAAATATTTCTTTCCAATGCGTTTGACCAATTAAATAGTAAAACAGTGGTGCTATTTTGTTTCCTTAGCAACCTGGGAATGCATTGTAAGTTAGAAAAATTGTTTCTAAAGTATCTTGAAATTTATTTCTACAATTACTGTGAGTATTCTGACTTTTTCTTTTTCATCCACTTCAAATTTTGACTTAAAAAAATAACCCTGATTGTGTTTCTTTTCCAGGAGTTGATTAGATTTTGCAGACTACAGGAGGATCCCTGAGTTCGTATGAGAGTTCAAGTCTCAGGTTCAGATCTCATTAGAACTAGGATTCATATTCTTAAGAACTATTATTTCATTTGATTCCTTTTTTTAAGAGATAAAAGCTCATTTGGGGGAAAATTAAAACTTTTGTAACTAAAATGCATTTATAAAATTAAGTTGCCCTCAGGTCATCCAAAAGGTCAAAACTAGCTCTCCTTTAACTAAGCTTATTTTTCTATTGCACCTAACTGCTGGGTAAATTGAGTATTTTCATGTTTGAATTCCTTTAAACCTCTTCTCTCTCCAGAAAAATTGCCACACGTCAGAGAAATCAAGATGAATGCTTTCCCATTTGACTTCTCTTCCTTCTTGGATCTATGTTCTTACAGTGGGATTTGGATACTTTGTCATTTACAATTTTGATTTCTTCTCAGTCATTTATCTGCGTCTTAAATTTCTCCTTTGTTTATACTTTTTGCTTTGGACCCTAGTTGTAGACTCCCTTAAAGTGAAAATTAAACATTCAATTTAAATATTCCATTCAGTGAAACTTTTTATATTGATAAACTCAGACTTGGCTATGTAACTGTTGACGCTCAAGGAAAGTTAATGGAACCCATGTGATTGTGTAGGCAGCCAATAATTGCTAAACAGATGCTTTCTTTTTAAAATATTATAATTTAATATAATATTATTATAACAATTATGGAGGATATTGTAAAGAAATAGATACAGTATAGTATTGTATTAAATGCTACATCGTTAAATGCTAAGAAATAATCCTTTCATTATACTTAACAATGGTCAGGACCTTTAAAGTACTATACCCAGGTTTGGCAAAACATTATAAATTAAATGTGAAAAGCCTGGAATGAAGAAAGGATAAATTGATGGAAAATTAGGTAAAGTGATGCATGAAAGAACTTGGTTTCTGAGCCTGAATAAGAAGTGCCGTGGCAACTTAGTAACAGTATGTTTGAGTCTAGAGGGTGCAGTGGGGGGAGAAGGAGCCTCCAATATTTCAATTACTATTCAATTTTTTATCTCTATAGGTATTAAAAATAATATATGTTAAAATTTTATTGAGAGAAAATGTAGATAGATGTCATAAGAAATATCTTCTTGTGCTATACAAGTACATTATTAAGGAACATCACTGTAGAGCTACCAATAATAGTAAATTATAAAATGTGAAAATCTTGGATGCTTGGAGAATTAACTTGGCCACAGGGAGGGAGACTATTAAAAATAATCCCTAGGTGCCTCTTTCAGCTGTATTTTCTGATAACCAGTTGAACTGGAAAAAAGACTTAAAAGTATTAAACCCTGGAAATATAACATATCAAAATGGTATTAATTTTATTAATAATTTTAGATTAATTTTAAGTTATTTATTATATGCCAAATGCCATGAAGCAGTTTATATGCATTATTTCTATTTTATTGTATCCTCACACTAATCTATGGAGTGCTTTCTTCAACAGTTCAGGTGGGTCATGGCTTCTTGGGAAGATACTCTGTACATATCCATGGTAACAGTAGATTGAATTCCCCTTTTACTTTTCCAAAAACATAGAAAAATATTGAAAGCAGGTGACCCACAGAGGAAGGAATGCTCTATCTTGACTTGACTTTGTCCTTACCTCCCTAATGAGCTTCCCTGGTGGTGCAGCGGTTAAGAATCCACCTGCCAATGCAGAGGGTATGGATTCGAGCCCTGGTCCAGGAAGATCCCACATGCCATGGAGCAACTAAGCTCGTGTGCCACAACTACTGAGCCTGTGCTCTAGAGCCCACAAGCCACAACACTGAGCCCACGCACCGCAACTACTGAAGCCTGTGCACCTAGAGCCTGTGCTCCCCAACAAGAGAAGCCACTGCAAAGAGAAGCCCGTGCACCGCAATGAAGAGTAGCCCCGACTCGCCACAACTAGAGAAAGCCCACGCATAGCAACAAAGACCCAACGCAGCCAAAAATAAAGAAAGAAAGAAGTAAAACCTCAAATTATCCTTTAAAAAAATCCCAAAAACCAGTATCACCAGTTTCTGGTGATACTATTCATGAGCACCATATCCTGCAGAGTCTGAGAAAACAGTCAAGTTCCAGGCACACCACTGTCCTCTTATCTGGGTTTGGCCCAAGGACAATGCTTACAAACCTATATTCCTAAAATACTAATGTCATCTCCCCTTCATATGTGACTAAATTCAAGTTTAGTGAGGTGTTTAATCACACTAAACTTTGGCCACAGTTGCCAAGTGGTGAAGCAGAATTTGAATCCAGCACTGGAGCCAGCACTCAGGTATCTTACAGTGCAGCGGCAAAATCTTATGTGAGCAGATAACTGGTTACACAAGCATGAACTCATAACTTAATTAAACTGCAATTCAATCCTTATTTCCTAACCACTCCCATTCAGCCAGGGTGTTCCTGTATGAAAGCTCTGGCAGGTCTATGATAGCCTACAGACACAATAAGTCACAAATATAAGCTTGATTCAGAAATTGAAATGCCTACTTCCATGCATGTAAAAAACCAAAGCACAGACTTGATGTTAAACCATACCACCCCAGCTTGGTTCTGCTCTGGGCTGGAGACCCTTATTGGGAAAGGAAGTTGTATTGGCTTCTCTGCTTCCCAGTTTGAGCTTCCTCTCACTATCTGTTTTTCCAAACTCCCACCATGTTTGAAGCTAGGGGAGAAGAGGGAGAAAATAAAAAAGGGATAGGACAAGTTTTTCTGGTACAATAGGGCTTTGCGCTACCTGGGCTTGGCAAACTGACTCTCTCTATCCAAGGACACTTTGTAGATCCTCTAGAAGTTCTTTGCTGGGCCTCTGTCTCCCATAGTTTTTCAATTCTGTATGGCCACTTGCAACTGCGTCCACAGCTCCTGGTCTATCTGGCAGTGCATATTTAGCCTTTTCCTGCTGAGGCCGTTTTGTCCCTGTAGATAGTCTTATTGGATAGGACTTAAGATACCTGTGTTCTGGCAATCTTTCTCTTGTGTGAGAGACAGAAACATCGATTTATTCTATGCTTTGCCACACAGGCAGTATACAGCAACACTTGGATGTCATCACTGCAGTAACCAGCCCTTCTTCTCTATCATCTTGATGTCCTGGGGTCAGACACCAGTGCACCATGTCCACAGATTTGGAAAACACATAGCAAACTCTCAGACGGTCTTATAAGGGACCCCTCCCTAAGCTTGAGGTGAGAAAAGAAGCCCATTCTTCCCTCTCACCCTTGTGGTGTGATGAGGACTCATAGTACAAAAACTGTTCTCTCCAGATACAGTCAATTCTCATTATCTGTGGTTGTTACGTTCTGTAAAGTCACCACAAACAGTAGGGGAAACAGGGATTAGGTTCCTGCATCTCTGGTCACAGTATTTTCATGAACCCATCAATACATAAACTTGTTTTATTTGTTTTTCTGTTTGAAGACCCCGTATTAACTATATGTTGTTGATTCATTAACATTGAATTCACAGCCAACAGAACTATAACACATACCTGAAAGATGCTTATCTAACACATGTAAGGCACATCACAGCCTGTGCTTAGAAAACTGGACAGCACTTTAGTGCTATGCTTCCCACCATTTTAACTGTGAAATCAACCACAAAAGGCACACAGAAAAGAAAAACATAGCACTAGATATGAAAAGAACGGTTGTTTACACTGTGGGAGTTAAAATAAGAAAGTAGAGCATTGCCTTGTTTGACTTCAGCTGGGAACGTGCACATAAGGTGACTCAAATTTTTTGCTGCTCTGCATTTCTTGAGGAATGACCTCAAAAGTGAAGCAACTATTGATTTGGGGTTACAAATAAATTTTAGTGAGTAGGCAAGTTTGCAAATACAAGATCCACAAATAATAAGAATCCACTGTAAATATTTTCAACAATATTCTCACCTCTCTCCTCTCTTTGTTTTGTATCTATATTCTTGATCTGGTTTAAGGTCCCCAGAGTCAGGAATGAAGGTTTGGGGCCACTCCTTTTGTAAAACTGAACATGGTGATTGGGGGTCTCACTTTGGAATCTGACATCTATTGCCTTTTACAGCCTCATAGAAACATAGATTTTAACAGTAAGCGAGATACAAATTTGAGGTGGTACCAATCAGAGTTTGCATTGCAAGGAACAGAAACCAAATCTGGATGATTTAAGCTGAAATGGCATTTATTAAAATGATATTGGGGAAATCACAAAATCTTAGGCAAAGCTGTGGCAATGGGCTTGGAAAACAGGCTGGAGCAAGGGAGGTTGGGCAGCAGCCAGGACTGTAAAAGAGGCTACAAATGACACCAGCACTGCTACCACTGCCCATGGCTGAGCTGCTGCCACTGTCCTGTTTATTGCTTTCTCGATCTGACGGAGCTACCTGCTCCCAAAAGGGATTCTTCGTTTGCTTTGTCAGCTCACTATACAAAGTCCAGTGCAGGTACCTCTGATTAACTGAAGTGAAATTATCAATTCTATGTCCTCCATGCAAGGAAAGTTGTAAAAATAAGGATTTGCCACTTTCGGTTTCTCTAGTGGAAGGAAGGCTCCGTCTCCCACCAAGACTCATACAGTGAGACATTTACCACATGTATAGACGGGGTTCAGATGTCTGGTAGCCAGAAAAGGCTGGATTCATGCCCATAGACTTCAGTGATTGTTCGAAATGGGAAAAAAATGCCAAACTCATCTATTTAGTTTAACCTCCCTTCCAGTTAAGAGGTCTCCTTCAGAGTGCTCTGGAAAACAATCTTATAGCCTCTGCTTGAATTTTTAAATGATAGGGAACTTTTCACACTACCAGGTAATATGTTAATCCTCTGCAATTCTCGCTCAGAAAATGTTATTATGATTTCCGGTTCATGGAATCATTTTTTTCAGTTTCCTTTACCATTCAATTTGTCTATATCTGGATGTATTGTAGTATCTACATGTCTTGCTTCTGATGTGGTACTCAGACATGCCTGTAATACTCTCCACAGGGGCTGGCAAATGTAGAGGCTATTTATTTTATTAATTTAACTTAGGCTTGTGTTGGCTCTTTCATGCAATCATGGCATAATTATGACTTGTAGTATGCTAAAACATTTAGATATTTTCTCATGAACTACTACCAAAGCTAGTCCTATAACTGAATCTCTAAACTCAGTTATTCAAAAGACCAAATTGAGGTTTTTACTTGCATCTTTCCACCTTTCATCTATTTAGTTTTAGCTCAATGATCTGGTTTGTTGAGATAATTTGGAGTTTTAAGCATTTTATTGTCTATGATAATAGAGTTTCCTTCCAGGATTGTGCCACCTATTAATTTGTTTGGCACATCTATATTTTCATCCAAGTTACTGATAAAATTTTTTTAACATCTTTATTGGAGTACACTTGCTTTACAATGTTGTGTTAGTTTCTGCTGTATAACAAAGTGAATCAGCTATACGTATACATATATCCCCATATCCCCTCCCTCTTGCATCTCCCTCCCTCCCACCCAATCCCACCCCTCTAGGTGGTCACAAAGCACTGAGCTTGTCTCCCTGTGTGATGCAGCTGTTTCCCACTAGCTATCTATTTTACATTTGGTAGTGTATATATGTCCATGCCACTCTCTCACAGCTTACCCAGCTTACCCCTCGCCCTACCCATGTCCTCAAATCCCATTCTCTATGTCTGTGTCTTTATTCCTGTCCTGCCCCTAGGTTCATTGGAACCTTTTTTTTTTTTTTTTTTAGATTCCATATATACGTGTTAGCATATGGTACTTGTTTTTCTCTTTCTGACTTACTTCCCTCTGTATGACAGACTCTAGATCCATCCACCTCACTACAAATAACTCAATTTCATTTCTTTTTAAGGCTGAGTAATATTCCATTGTATATATGTGTCATATCTTCTTTCTGATAAATTATTGAATAGGAAAAGACTACAACAGAGCACTGTGACATTCTACCAGTCTTTCTTCAAGGTTGATGTTGGGTCATTGAAGAACCATTTCGGAATTCCACCTCTTAGCTATCTTAAAATAAGCCTGATCTTGCCAATATCCTGCATAAAAACCATTAATGGTTTGTCCTTGCTCTTCATCTAGAGATCACATCCTTAATGTGGCTCACAGTGAGGCACTGTCTGGCCTGTTCTTTTTTTTTTTTTGGCCGTACGCGGGCCTCTCGCTGTTGTGGCCTCTTCCGTTGCAGAGCACAGGCTCCGGACGCACAGGCTCAGCGGCCATGGCTCACGGGCCCAGCTGCTCTGCGGCACGTGGGATCCTCCCGGACCGGGGCACGAACCCATGTCTCCTGCATCGGCAGACGGACTCTCAACCACTGCGCCACCAGGGAAGCCCTGGCCTGTTCTTTCTTCTACTTCCTCTGGGCCCTCTCTCCCTTTTCTCTGTGTTATAGCCACCAACGACTGCATATGGAATACTCCTCCCCTGTGCTTCCCCAACTCAGCCTTCAGCTCTCAGCTTAAGCTCCATTTCCACAAGGGAGCCTTCACTAGCACTATAGATTTAGTGTTTTCTGTGTTAGGTCATCTCATAGAATCAAATTCCATTAATTTAAAGATTCCTATTTGCAAGTGTTTATTCATTAGTGTCCTAATTTGATCTGACTTCCCCACCAGACTTAAGCTCCATAAGAGCATGGACACAGTCTGTGTTTGCTCATCTTTAAATGACCAGCACCTGGGACATTGTGGGTTCCCTAAAACATCTTGTGGAAGGAATAATAGAAACCCAATGAATAGTATGACCATTGATCCTCCTGAGACTGTGGAGTTGCAACTGAGTGGAATAACTTTAGGAAGTAAGTCTTCTCCCATGACCTACCCTGTTTTATGATAACTCTAACTCAGCGTTGCAATATCAGCACTATTGCCATTTGGGCTGGATAATTTTCGTGTGTGTGTGTGTGTGTGTGTCCTGTGCATTGTAGGATGTTTAGCAGCATTCCTGGCCTCTGTGCACTAAATGACTGAAGCATCGCCCCTCCCAGTTGCAACAACCAAAAGTGTCTTGCCAAATACCTCGGGCTGGGGTGGGGCGGGGCGTATGGCAGAACAATATCAACCCGGTGGAGAACCGCTGCTCCAATTATAAGAACTTTAATCAATTACCACATTCAGGAAGGACATATCATTTGCTTAATTGCAATTACAAAAAAAGTGTATGTGAAGGACTCTTGCAAGCAATAGAAATTAAGTTCAATAGACAATGATGTGGCCAGAATTGTTCACTTATATCTAATTACAGTCGTGAAAATTTCCATAACTACTCAAATCCAAAAGGATCTCCCATTTCAACCTCTTGGAAAATCACTTAATTTGATAGTTAATATAGAAATGTTTTACTTAAAACTCCTGTCTGTATTTTATTAAATAAGCAGAATTCCCTAGGATGTTATATAAATTCTAAGGCCCCTTTAGAGGATTGGATGACTGACAACTTGTTGGACACCGAATAGCAGATTGTAGGCTGTGGTAGGCAGTCTTCAGATGGCTTCCAAGATCTCACATTGACTTGTGCTAGCAAAAATCCAATCAGAACTCCTTAAAGATTAGGTGACTCTTGGTGTTCTTTGGATAGCTCGTTTTTAGTGATTGTGGGGAATGACATAGTAAGTGATAGGGGGTGTGGAACTATCATCAACTATGGAGCATGCAAAATTTTTTACAATATTGCCTCCCTTATCCTCACTTCTAGCCCAGCTAATGTAATTATGAAATGACCTACATCACTGTATATCAAGTATGATTGGGAGGCACTAGATTTTAATCAAGAGATCCCCAGCCCTCATTATTGTGAAGGAAAATGTTTATTACATGCCAAGTATCAAGAAAATATCAAGAAATTTTAGCCTGTGTTGTGCCATCCATTATGAAATATTAAGTTACTGTAGAAAGAAAATTATTCGTATATTACAGAGGAACAAAAAAAGTTACTGGCATTACCCAGTTAAGTCAGCTAAAAACCAGGAGCATTTTAATTATTTTTTTCTGGCCATCCCTGGAAGTAGTCCTCCTCAAGGGTAGCATATTCTCACTGAAATAACAAGAGCAACAATGCTGGCACTATTACTTAATTTTGTCTAATGCATTTAGTAAGTTTATTCTTCCAAGAAGAAGTTGGGAAGGTAAAGAAATTTAGTGCCACCCTCAGAGCATATCCAATTATACTAATGAGGAAAAAAAATGTTACATTTCAAGCCTTAATCTTTGTGTAGATTGGCCATAGGCCATTGGAATAAACCACAGAGATGCACGTGATTTCTAGGTAAAAACTTGAAACTCACACACTGAATTTAAAGTGGAGAGATTATAGAGGAAAAAGCAATGACCTCAAAAGTAATGAGAGCTTTAGGTCTCCAAAGCATAGATTAAATATGGAGTGTTAGAAAAATTCTCAAAGATGCCTATAATACAAGGTAAACATGGAGATATCCAATGTCTTGGCAAATATTTTACTTTGTTAATGGGCCAGTCCTTATCAAAGCATTCCACAAGTCTAGGAAAAATCCATGCCAACGTCTTCCTCTCAAATGTGAAAAGCTGAGCAAAACCTTTAACCCCTTGTTACTAAAATAAACTGGCGAGAGTTTTCACATTCCCTAAATCTATAGCTGAAACAGAGAAGACCAGGTTCCTCTAGGAAAAGATAATCCCTAAGTGCTCTTCACACTGCTACTGGAAGGTAATGGTGAGTCCACTGAAGACTCATGCTTGGTGATATTACCATAGTAATAATTGCTTAAAATCAAGTCACTATTGTGAACACTTAAATCATGATTCTGTGTTACTAGGAAACCAAACTAGTGAAGAAAACAGTTCCTCATAGTTGTCAAGTAAAAGAATACAGTCTTTGTTTTGACAGCAAATGGCAGAGAAATTTTGTGTAACTGAGCCACAAAAAGTGTATTATTATAACCTAATTGATTGGTCCAGAGGGAGAGAAAAAACACAATTTTGTAAAGCAATAGAATTAATGGTTTTAAAAATGGAATTGACTTGCTCATTAACTGTATTATCTAAATGGACTATCTTTTCATTGTGAGAATGGTTTGTAAAACCAAAGACCGTGATATAGGGAGACATGAGGAACAACACTGAAAAAAAAGCACCATTTAACCAATGAAATAATCTTATTCTTCTAGTATCCAGCCAACCAACCATCTTTAGCTTTGGAATCATACTGGTGGTGAACACTGAAGTCAAAGCAGGGGAAGAGAAAGAAATTTTAAAAAAAGCTTATTGGAAAGTTACCAGGAAAACTTCTGTATTCTTTTGGGTTGTTTAACTGGGATAACTTTTACAGCTATCTTCTTGGGTAAATTTGGGAACTTTAACAAAAGCAACATCAACAATAATACTGAGCTCCTGATTTGAACCAAGTTTTCTGATAGGTGATTATACATGTTATTAAATTTTATCCTAATAACAACAGGTGAACATCATTATGCAATTTTACAGATGAGGAAGGTAAGGCTCAGAAGGTTAAGTCGCTTGCTCAAGTAGTAAGTAACAGAGCCAAGACTCAATACTAGATCTATCTTATAATACAAATTATGGTACATTGCCACAGCCCTGTTTGAATGTATATGTATATGCTCATACATATATAAAAGTATATGAATACATAACATATTCATACATACATACATCTATATACAGTTTATGGCATAATGTACTAGAGACAGATGAACACTTTAGCTCTGATGTTAACTTACCATATGCTCTTTTTATATCTTAAGCTTTTGGTTTTTTTCAAGTTTTCAAAATTGGAACAACTTGTCACCAAATAATATTTAAAACTATTTCAGGTTGTTGGCTTAGAGTTGTTGTCAAATTAAAGGACAAATCAAAGCTAAGGGAAAAACATACCCCAAGAGAGAGAACAGGTTCCAAAAGCTGAGAAAAGGGTCAAGAAGGGTGTGCATATTTCTCCAGCCGCATCAGAATCTTTTGAATAGTGAAAGAAAGGATGTCTACCTTTCATCTGCTTTGCTCTGCACTGTTCAGTATAAAAAGATCTTTGATAACAAAGGTCTTTTTGGCTGTACCTTCTTCTTTTTCTCTGCCAAATCTTTAGAGGACCAGTATCTTGGAAACCAGTCAGTGAAACCCAAAGGTCCTCCTTGCAAATAAATGGGCATAGTCACTAAATGTATTCAAGGAGGGCCCTTGAATGTATTTATTTACAATGATGCTTTCTAAAAGCATTAGAAGCAAACTCTTTACACTAAGACCACTAAGGAGCTCTGCTTTCTAAAGGCAAGCAGTGTTAGCATGTCTTTATTTCCCTATTCTCAGTAGAGATGAAATCCAGGCACCTGGGGACTTGGGAAAATACCATGTGTGGTTTGTTTTAAAGCATTCTCCTCTAGAATTCTATTGCCAGTCTGTAGTGCTGCCCATTTTCTACCCTCCCCCCTGCCCCGAACATGCACCCTGTGGCAAGAGAGACAAATAACATGAGCCGAAAGTATTTTCAATAGAAATACCAAGAAAATGCTGTTTCTAGTGGCATGGACAAAGCAAACAGAATGAAGGCCAACTTTATGGTAATCTTAAATCTAGACCTCTGAAGAAGGAAGGTGTAAGCACAGCCGAGTACGGTAGGAAGAACATTCCTGCTTTCCAACAAGAAAAGTTTAAGGTAATGTCTCTTTTCATGTTTTTAAAATGAAATATGTCACATTTTGAATTTTTTAAGTGAACAGCTCCAGAGGAACTTATCAGAAATTATCTTGTCATGAACAAGTACTTGAATGTTTTAACACCTTTGTTCAAAAAATAGTTACTAATTGTCTGTTTATATGTGAGGTATTCTTGTAGGTGCAGAAGGGTCACTTTTTTCTAGCTCTAAGGAGTTATCACACTATATTGTCACTATCTGTGTTCACATGTGACTCTTCAATCAGATAAGGCTTCACTTGGAGAAATGGAGGGCCCATTCCACTTACTGTTTCCATAACCCAAGGCATCTTCATTGGTTTATAAAGCCTGAAATTCCCAGGACTTACCATCAAATAGGAGAGTTAAATATTTGTGATAATACACATGAAACTAGTTACGAAACACTGAGCCATGTTACTGGTGTGGTCAATCTCTGTTATTAAGGTTCAGAGATGGCTGCTGGGTTAAGGATGATGGGTAGATCAGGAAATATTCAAAAGGAAGTGATGCTTACACTGGGCACTCAGAGAGATAGGTGGGATGTCAAGAGGTAAAGCAAATAATAACAGCCTGAAATAAGGAGGGGACACAGGAAATGGAAAATTAATCCTGTTCTTTGAGATGAGCTGTCATAAAGTTCAATTCTAAGCACAAGTTAAGGTGGCATGTTATGGTGGAAAACAACAGACAAACAATAAACTAGTTTTAGATTTAGATGGATACAGCTTCTAAACTTGGCATTGATTCTTACTAGCAGGGTACTATCTTAGGTGCACTGCCTAACCTGTGTGAGACTGACATCTCTGGCTACAAAATGAGACTACTGATGCTATTATTTCATTATGATTCCCACTGACTTAAATATTGCTTTTCATAGAGAAAGAGGTCAAAATAAATATGTGAATGCTCACCAAAGGGACAAAAATTAAATAAAATAGCACAGAAGTTCCAAGTACATAACATGCACTCAAAATATTGGTTCTGTAGTTTTCTCCTTTCTCTTTCCTGTTCAGAAAACTTTATTGTCTTTGCATTGCATCATTTTGCTTCCATTTACCTTTCCAAATGCCTTTCCCATTATTTTTCTGTAAACACTTTACATTTATGCCAAGTATATCAGGCATATATACATACATATACATATGTATATTATCCATACCTGTGTCTTAACTGAAACTCTACCCTTTTCCTGTATTATTATTTCCCCCCCATCTCCATGTGTCTAAAATCTTGCCTATCCTTTAAACTCCAGCTCAGATATTAGCATCACAAAGAATTCTCTGATCTTTGAGAACCAGATTAGTCTTTCCTTTCTTTGAAATTCCTGAGCAATGAATATACATTTTTCTTTGTGACATGTAACATTTACAACTTTGTGTTATGCTTACTCATGCACAGGATTAGTTTTTCTTCCATTATACTTTATACCTCTTGAGGACAGGGCACATTTCATAATCATCTTACATGTCCTATCAGGTCAAATTTAGTATTCTGTGAGAGTAGGCACTGAATATTATTTAAGGAGGATACAGTTCTGCTAAAACTATAGCTAAGAAGTTGGAAGTATTTTGTTGATACCTGAGATATACTTTCTGGAATGTTTTTTTCAAATAGGTAATAATTGTATAAGAGAATGGATGAGTTATCCTAGGGAGAATATTAAAAATGAAAAAAACAAAAGGAAAAATATAACCAAATTGACACTTAGGTCTAATAGATCAGCAGGATACTGTAATTATTTTGTCTCTCCCAAATTCCCACTGAGACATCTAATACCATATAGAATTAGGATAAAAATCTACATCAGCCTCAGCACTAGAAAGTAGGGTAGCGTGCTGCAATCAATATTAGTCATTGTTATCCAGAGAAACAGAAAGAATAGGATATTTATATACATATATTTATATTACATATATTTATATTTGTAAATATATTTATTTACATTAATTTATAATTATACTATAAATTATATAATATAATTATATTTTATATTATAATATAATAAATATAATATAAATATTATATTCATATATTTATATTTTAATATAAATATATTATATTTATAATATAATTTATATTATATTTATATTATATTATATTTATAATATATATTATATTAATATATATTTATAATATAATATAATATAAATATAATATAAATATATATTATATATTTATTTTATATTTTATAAAAATAAATATAATATAATTATATTTATTATAATATATTATAATATATATAATTTATAATTATAAATAATTATATTTACATTAATTACATTTGTAAATATAATTATTTATATTAAATATAATATTTATATTACAAATATGTTATATAAATATTTACACATATATATGAATATACATATGCATATGTGTATGTGAAGAGAGAGACGGTGAGAGAGACAGAGAGATGTATTTTAACAAACTGGCTTTATTTTAATGTAATTTTGGGGACTGGAAAATCTAAAATCTGTAAGTCAGCTTAGCAGGCTAGAAATGTAGGGTTACAGATGTTGCAGAGTTGAGTCTGAAATACTTAAAAACAGGCAAGCAAGCTGGAAACTCAGGTAGAATTTCTATGTTGCAGTTTTGAGGAAGAATTCCTTCTTCTTTGGGGTACCTCAGTCTTTGCTCTTTAGGCCTGCACCTGATTGTATGAGACCCATCCACATTAGGAAGTAAAGCACATTAATTTGCTTTACTTAAAGTCAACTGATCATAAATGTTAATTAATGTTAAAATGTTAATGTTAATTGAAAAACTGCATTCACAGCAGCAGCTAAACTAGTGTTTGACCAAACCACTGGACACCACAGCTAAGCAATGTTGACACGTAAATTTAGCTATCACAAACAGTATTAGATGAATGGAAAGAATCACACTGGAATACTGATACACGACCCTGGCACTCCTGAAAAAGAGTGGGAGCTGAACCTGAGCAATTCCCTATAGATCCCTTCTAAGTCAGAGTGGCCAACATTAAGGGTAAGAATGTACTGAATCAAACAGGAGACTCATTCCATGGAGTCCATCAAGCCAGTGTTGACTCAACAGACCTTGTGCCACCCAGCAATGTATATAAGATAATAGGATTAAAATTATAATAAGTATGAAAGACTCAACCTAAGACCCAACATACAAATGAAAGAATAGAAAAGATGGAAGAAAAATAACATTCAAGGGAAAAGAATATTTTTCTAATCCAAAGAAACATATCAATTTATATCGTAACTACATACCTGCATTATATTTCCAGCCCTAAGGAAAAGAGCACTTAACACAGCCCTGGGGGTTCAGTCACACCCATAGAAGGGACAGCGGGACAGCTGAGATGTCTTCTAAAGCAAGTACAGATTCTTAATATCAGCCTGAGGTGGGAGATAATGGGAGAGATGGGGATTTTATTTCTCAAATTTTTATTTTTATTTCTCAAATTTCAGCCCTAAGACCTGAAGAGTTGCTGTGTTTCTGGTGGTGGCAGATGATGAGCAAATCAAAGTAAGGAACAGAGGAATGAGATAGTCATGCTTGAGATGGTTTGAGTGAGCACTGAAACAACTGACCACATAGAGATAAGTAACACAATTACCTTTTATTCTTCTTTAGGAAGATTAATGCTTTTTTTTTTTTTTAAAGAAAATTGGTGGTATTTACAACTCTAATTGAATTAACAAAATCTGGTAAAGGAGAGAGAGAAAAACAACATATTAAACACCCTCCCTTTATTTATTTATTTTTTTAAACATCTTTATTGGAGTATAATTTCTTTACAATGATGTGATATTTTCTGCTGTATAACAAAGTGAGTCAGCTATACATACACGTATATCCCCATATCTCCTTCCTCTTGCATCTCCCTCCCACCCTCCCTAGCCCACCCCTCTAGGTGGACACAAAGCACCGAGCTGATCTCCCTGTGCTATGCGGCTAATTCCCACTAGCTAGCTATTTTACATTCGGTAGTGAACACCCCCCACTTTAAAAGAGGATTTAAAAATTTATATGTTATTGACTTTGACGTTCAATTTAAACACATATTTGTAAAATGTCTTTGAACAAATTATGCAGCTAGAGTTAGGATGTCTAAGAACACACACACACACACACACACGCACACGGAAATTTAAAAATTACAGAACAGAAAGAAAACATTAATGAAGAGAATATGATACAAAGTGACAGAAACATGAATGAATATAAAATTATGATAGTATAATACATATGAAAGGATCAAATTATTAAGTAAAAGACTGTCAGATTGTGTTAAGTTAATCCAATGTTATGTTTGCTACATGAACCAGTTAAATGAACTTGAAGCTGTTGAACAAAGTTGAAACCTTAAGGAAAAAAATGAAATAGTCAAAGATGTGTGAAATAATTAATTAAGAAACATTAATATGTGTTAAAATAGATATAAAGTATTTTTACTGCTAAAGGGTAAAATTCCTAATGGAGACACAAGGGTCACGATAATGTCCATGTACCCAGAAGTAGATCCTAAACAAGGACAAATCAAAGGTCATATAAAATATGAGGAAAAATTGAAAAATTTATTTTGGTGGAAGATTTTAGTGTATTTTTAACTTACTACTGGTCAAGGAGCCAAAATGGATCCTACTTTCAGTTTATTGCAGAACAAGATGAATGATATCATAGAAGTTTTGAAAAATATACATAATAAAGTTGATTAGTTTATGGGTATAAACTCTTCCTTATAAATTGGAAAATTAAAAAGATATATTTTCTGTTGTTCATGGGACATTTACAAAACTAAATTACATACTAGGACACAAAGAAAACCACAATAAACTCTGTAAAGCAGTAATGGTACAGGCCAGTGTTTCTAAACAAGTGACAAAACTAGAAAATTGCAATAAATTTAAAGGTATGAGAAGTTTTACAAAATAACACTCCCTTAAATGATTATTAGAGCAAAGACTAAATTAAATTTTAATGACACATTAATATCAAGGAAATACCACACATCAAAGCTTTGCATAGAAAGCAAATTATAATCTTAAATAATTTTATTACTAAAATAGAAAAATAAAGGGAAGCTTTAAATTCTTTCTTCCATGTTTTCAACTGTCTTCACTAAGCATGTAGTACATATTTTAATGAAAAAGTAAGATTTTTATATTTTAAACCATTTAATTTTTTAAATGATTCAACAATCTAGAAAAAATCATATAAACCCAAAGAAAGCAAAAGGAAGGAAAGTTTATAAAAATGTTTTTCTAAAGTCCACACAAATTAACTGAAAAAGAAACATAACTTTAATAAAAAATAGGAAATGGGTAAGCATTGTGAATAGGCAATTCACAAAAGAGAAAACGCAAATAGCTAACATGTGTGAGATCCTGTTTTAAGTTACCATGAATTAAGAAAATGCAAACTATACCAGTAATGATATGCCATGCATTTTCTTATAAGATTGACAAACTTTTTAAAACATAATACTACATACTCAGTGGTGGCAAGACAGTATCGTTGACTTGTGCTTTCTAATACAATACTTATGTGATTGTAAATCATATCACTTTAAACTTTCTGGAAAGCAGCTTGGCAATATGTATCAAGAGGTTTCAACATGATTTTATCTGCTATAGACTAATTCCACTTCTAGGAATCCATTATAAAACAATGTTCTGAAATATGGATACATATACTTGCCAAAGTTTTTATCAACATGTTCAACAATTGAGAAATTAAGATATGCTATCTCCATGTAATGGCATAGTATGCAGAAATTAAAATAATATTTACCAAGATATTTTAATGACATGGGAAAATGAAGTAATGTAATGTGAAAAAGGGACTCAAATATATTTATAATTATCATATTTTAAAAGTTCTTTCAACATGTATATAGTATTTAAGAAAAAAAATAATTATTTTTTAAAACACATAAGTTTTCACTTGAAAATTAAGTACTGTTAAGATCCTGCCATCACACAATCTTTAAATGCTTCAGGTTTAACTCAATTGCCTTATGAAGTGTGAAGGGAAAAATATCATATACCACTGGTGGTCCCAGGAGTGTTACCCAGGTAGTAGCACAACTTGGAGCAGGCATGTTGGTGATAATTACCAAGAGACTTTCCCACAGCAAAGATCAATATTAGAGAGAGGGGTTGGAGCCACAGTGTGGACTGACTTTTTTTTTTTTTTAACCACAGATGCATTCTTGAAATGCCAGTCAAATCATGCACAAGTCTGAAACACTTCAACAGCTTCCTTATTGTTCTTAGACTAGAGACAAAATTCCCTTATTTATAAGTTGACCATATGTTCCAATCAGTCCTATGTAGTCTCATTTTACATCATTTTCCTAACTTTATCGGTAAAGTTATTGATAGTGTTCCTTTCTACTCTCAAATGGATCCTCTTTGGGTGACAAATTATACATCACTCTATTTCTATGCTTTAAGAGATTTAGTCTATTTGGCTTCAATGTGCATCCCTAAACTCAGTTCTAGTTCTCTTTTTTTTCTCTCTGCTGCAGCCACCCTGGCCTCCCTTAAGACCCTCTTATTTATTTGACTGTCTCCATAGTGCTCGTGATTTTTGGTGGGAGGGTGGTGACACTGTGTGCTGCTGTGGTGGGTGAGGAAGAAGTTGAGCACAAAGAAATGAGCAGGAGAGAATTCTTTTTCCTTATGATTGTTGATTGGCTTTGGAAAGAAAAATATTCTGTTTGAGTTTGGAAGAGGAGGAGCAGGGCTGCAATAGTAAGCAGAGTGTTACACATGTTTCCTGAACACAAGTATGAATATTTCTACAATATCACCAAGGGTCCAGGTGCGTCGATATGTTAATGGGAACATGCAGGGATAAGTTGTGGCAAATGAGGCGTCAGTAATTCAGTTCGTAGAGAGAAGTGGAAAGAAAGAAAAGAAGCCAGACCTGTGAGGCCAGGAAAACTGACCAATCTAAGGGGCTGGCCCTAAAAAAGAACAGTAAGATGAGATCAATTGCACAGAGACACTGAGTAGGGGTTTCAGACCCAGTTCAAGCTTTCATGAATATAAGAAAGATCAGTGGCCATGGAAGAGCACTGATTTACAAGCAGACTCACAGAGGCAGTATGCTATCCTCAAAGTTATACTCATGGTGATGGTGGAACTCCATCCACTCACAAGAAGAGAAACAGGACACAGAATCCAGCCTGCCAGGGGAGGAGGCTAACAAAACTAGAAACAATCTGTGTTCAAGATGTTTTCATTCCTTAAAGGGAATGAGCTTGTCGATCACATGACAGGAACTGTGCCCTGGTTCACAAGAGGAGTGGAGAGAAATCATCCAGAATCCTGAGACCCAGGGACAGAGTCAGTAATTAGAATTCATGATTAAGGACAACAAGATCTAATTTCAAGATCCATTAGATACAGAACATGAAGCTTCTGACATCCATACTTAATACCCCAGTCTGGAATACATCTGGGCACATAGATAGAACTATTTAAAAAATAGATCCTACTGAGGGGACCTGGCTAGGCAAAAGGAAAGGGAACAGTGCTGGGGGTAGCAATGAGAGAGGGAAGGGAGGAGGGAACAATTTTAGGAAGCTCTAATATAAGGGACAGTATATCACAGGAACTGCTTGCACCTAAAAGTCCAGAACTCATAGAAACTAAGTAATAGAACTACTTTTGATCCTATGTTGCTTTGCTTTATTATTTAAATAAAAAATTCCCTGGTATGAATGCAAAACAGAAAAACCCAATCTTTTTCCCAGTATTGTCATAATTGTTTTTAAGTACAGCATTAGGAGATAGGACAAAATAAACAATGTTTTTTAAACAGATGTTTTTACTACTCTGCCTGGGAACAGCTGATATATATGAGGGTCTAGTCTAAGACCCAGTTCAAAAATAATATTTTAGTTGGACCAAATGCTCTTGTGATTTACACCTAACATTACCCTTAACTCTGACTAAAAGCCAAGTTTTAGCAGCAAAAAGAAAACTTGTGTAATTTCCTGGTTCTGAGTAACACTGAAAAGCCGAGGAGACTAATTTAAGATTCAAGGGAGCTTTCCCATCTTGTCATCAGAGATTGACAAACCCTGGTTCTGACTCTTAAAGTCTACAAAGTTTCCCATGTATATTGCTAATCCATTTATGATAAATAAGAGCTAAAAGAATGAATCATTTCTCCCCTCATAAATCCTTTGTGCATTTTCAATAATGTTCAGGAGAAGTTGAGCAAGCCAGAGTTTGAAAATATTTAAAGATTTGTAGCTTTACCTTTGAGTCTCTAATTTTTCTTATTCCTTGAAGTTTCATATAGTCTCATGAAGTTCTAGACTCTATTATCCATGCTTTACAAGTTATAGCTTCTCTTTGGCTTTCTCTTTGAATGCTTCTCCTAATGTTAGGACTTGCTCTTTGAGAGCTTCTGCAACCACCATTCCATTAGAGTTTCACATTCAACTCAAATATGTGAAGTTACTTACTGGATGAATTCTTCTATGGGAAAAATCTTAAGTCCTTTTTTTGAACTGATCCTAATTCAGGAAGTGAACATTAATTTTAATTACTTGCATAAGAAATAAGAAATGAGAAAATAAACTTTGACAACAAAACCCCCAAACTAAAAACAAATGTAAATTATTAGCTCAGTGTAGATTATTTTTGTACTAGTCACTGTTTGGATTCACGATACTACAGCTCACTTCTATGATGTGAATATTTCAGAATTAAATGTATTGAATTATATCTCTGCTTTATATTCAAATTAATGAAATATATGATTCTCCCCTTAGATAAAGTGATGTTCATCTGAAACTCTTTACTAAGTCACATGTATTTGAAGAAAATATTTCTTAGAGGGAGAATTCCTAATGTTGTCTAATTGGCTTTCGTAGAGAAAGAAGTGTGCCTTTTCCCAAGTGCTTCCAGAAGGCAGTGTCAGGAGACAGTGTAAAGAAGAAAGTCAAGTGAAGTGGAAAAAAGAGACAGAGAGGAAAGAGAATCAAAGAAAAAAGTTGACGGAGACAGGTATAAGGCAAATTTTAATGCTCAAATGATGCAGTGATAATATCACTAGTGGGTTTGCATTAGTAGATCATCAGTTTCTTAAAAAAATGTAGTGTTGATCTTCTCTATTTCATTAGGGTTTTTGTTTGTTCTTAAGAATTGCATCATCTCGTCATTCAGGTGTGAAGACGTTTTTAAAAGTAAGGAAACATTTATTGGTAAAACATTTATTTTATCACAGTCATTTATTCCTATAGCCCCTGAATTGCATATTTTGAAAGGTCAATTTGATTTTCTCAATAGAATCCACATAAAAACACCATGAATTTATTAATTTGACATACATAAACAACTATGATAAGCCTAATTATTTTGATTTGTTATTAGTGAATTTTGAGGTAATTTTGGTGTCCTAGTCATGTTTGCTTCTTAGACACTGATCCATTACCCTTATAGATTCTGTTGAATATAATGATAATCAATTCTATACAAGATCCAAGAAGAAAATTCTTGCTTCCTTTAGACCATATTGTAAAGTTAGTACAATTATTCCCTGCAAATTGTAAATGTTTGTCCTTAATATTTTATTTCTAAACTCCTGCAGAATTAAGCTTATGCAGAAATTTTAGTTTTAAATTAATTGCAAATGTTTCCAGTACTTCATAACTTACTTATATTTTTGAAAGCTGGTAAGAATTATTTGTCAAATAAGTAACTGTCCTTTGACCAAGAGTTTGTCTACGGGCAACCAATATGATGTGGTCCTGCTATTGCTTACATCTGTGATCACAAGCAAATATCTCACTTGGGAGATATAGCTTCCCAATAGCAGAGATTTAGGATTAGCATTGTGCAGAGTTCTAAAGATGGTTTTTTGGAATACATTAGCAGGCAAGGTTCTCATACTTATCTAACACATATCAAAACAATCTCTTTTTTTGGCATCACAAAAGACCCAGTCATCTACAAAATTTTCCAGTTATACCCAATCCAGCAAAGTATAATCAGAAAAAGCACTGGATTCGGAGTCAAAAGAACCTGGCTTAAATCCCAGCTTAAAATTTATTAGCTTATTTAATCTTTGACAAGTTAATTTACCTTTTTAAATATTAGTATACTGGAGTGTAAATTTAGGATAACAATACTTACCTTAAAGGGCAATTTTCAAGATATTGCTGGTATAGGCCTATTATGTACTAGATACTTAATATGCGGTAGTTAAATCTTAGTCTGATGCAAAGTTGAAATATCCAATAAGATTGACATTAGGCAATCTCATTTTTTGTGTACTATGATTCTTTACTTTGAGTCATCTGGAATATTAAATTTCACAAATATAAACATACCTTAAGTTGTTTTGATTACAAAATTAACGTTATTCATGTTTGGTTTGGAGAATTAATGATAATGAACATTTGTTTGATATCTAAACCCATGGGTTTTGGATAGATGACTAAATATCTCTATTGTTTTAAACATTTCCGTTACCTTTTCCAGAGTTCTAGAAGCTCTTAAGTAATTTGAGCTTCTTACATCTGTGTGGTCCATAGAAAAAAAAATGGACTAGTATTATTAATAAAATAATTATATGACATTATAAAGTGGGAATCATGATTTGCTACATTGCTAACACCAGACAGCATTAACTGTCAACTTTATTTACTGAGACTTAAAAGAAGGAATACCCATGCTACTTTTTAAAAAACTTTTATTAGAGTATAGTTGCTTTACAATGTTGTGTTAGTTTCTACTGTACTGCAAAGTGAATCGGCTATATGTATACATATATCGCCGCTTTTTTGGTGACCATTTAGGTTACCGCAGAGCACTGAGTAGAGTTCCCTGTGGTATACAGTAGGTTCTCATTAGTTATCTGTTTCATACATAGTATCAATAGTGTATATATGTCAATCCCCATCTCCCAATTCATCCCATGTCCCCGTTCCCCCTTGGTACCCATACGTTTGCTCTCTACGTCTGTGTCTCTATTTCTGTTTTGCAAAAAAGATCATCTATACCATTTTTTTAGATTTCACATATGCGTTAATATATGATACTTGTTTTTCTCTTTCTGACTTACTTCACTCTGTATAACAGTCTCTAGGTCCATCCACATCTCTACAAATGACCCAATTTCATTCCTTTTCATGGCTGAGTAATATTCTATCATATATATGTACCGCTTCTTCTTTATCTATTCCTCTGTTGATGGACGTTTGGGTCACTTCCATGTCCTGGCTACTGTAAATAGTGCTGCAATGAACAATGGGGTGCATGTGTCTTTTTGAATTATGGTTTTCTCTGGGTAAATGCCCAGTAGTGGGATTGCTAGGTCATATGGTAGTCCTATTTTTAGTTTTTAAAGGAACCTCCATACTGTTCTTCATAGTGGTGGTACAGGCCAATATCACTGATGATCATAGCTGCAAAAATCCTCAACAAAATACTAGCAAACTGAATCCAACAACACATTAAAAGGATCATACACCACGATCAAGTGGGATTTATACCAGGGATGTAAGGATTCTTCAATATATGCAAATCAATCAGTGTGATACACCATATTAACAAATAGAAGGATGAAAACAATACGGTAATCTCAATAGATGCAGAAAAATCTTTCAACAAAATTTAACACCCAGTTATGATAAAAACTCTCCAGAAAGTGGGCATACAGGGAACCTACTTCAATGTAATAAAAGCCATATATGACAAAGCCACAGCAAATATTATTCTCAATGGTGAAAAACTGAAAGCATTTCCTTTAACATCAGGAACAAGACAAAGGTGCCCACTCTTGGCACTATTATTCAACATACATTTGGAAGTCCTAGCCATGGCAATCAGAGAAGAAAAAGAAGTAAAAGGAATCCAAATTGGCAAAGAAGAAGTAAAACTGTCACTGTTTGAAGATGACATAATACTGTACATAGGAAATCCTAAAGATGCCACCAGAAAACTACTAGAGCTAATCAATGAATTTAGTAAAGTTGCATGATACAAAATTAATACACAGAAATCTCTTGCATTCCTATACACTAACAATGAAAGATCAGAAAGAGAAATTGAGGAACCATTCTCATTCATCACTGAAACAAAAAGAATGAAATACCTAGGAATAAACCTACCTAAGGAGGCCAAAGACCTGTATACAGAAAACTATAAGACACTGATGAAAGAATTCAAAGACGACACAAACAGATGGCGAGATATACCACGTTCTTGGATTGGAAGATAGAATATTGTGAAAACTACTATACTACCCAAAGCAATCTACAGATTCTATGCAATCCTTAACAAATTAACAATGGCATTTTTCACAGATATAGAAAAAACATTTTACAATTTGTAAAACACCTAAGACCCAGAATAGCCAAAGCAATCTTGAGAAAGAAAAATGGAGCTGGAGGAAACAGGCTCTCTGACTTCAGACTATACTAAAAAGGAATACCCATTTTAAAAGAAGACCTTAGATGCAGGCCTGCATAAAAAGCAAATGAGAAAATGCTACTGACTTTAAAATTTAAGTTTTCCTCTTCACACATTTTCCCCATTCCCCTTGTTTCAAAAATTGCAATATTATTCCTCTGTACTACAAGAAATGAACAATTGAAAGGAATCCAATAGTCAATCAGAAATATTGTTCAACTTTATTATTCTCTGCCCTACTCCTTCTTGCTAATTTCATATTTCCTATAATTTTTCAAAAATAAATACATAGAACTTTCCATTACGCACCGACTTTTACAGCAAATGTTTCATTCGTATTATCTTTATTTACATTATATCCATTCCTTAGGACTCACTCAACTTTGGGTCTTCATTGGTTGACTTATTTTCCAAAACTGACTTGACCATTTGTTATTACTACTATGCTAGGCAATGTCAGAGACAACAAGATTAAGAATAAGTGACAGCACATTAAAAGGCTTATACACCATGATTAAGTGGGGTTTATTCCAGGAATGCAAGGATTCTTCAATATATGCAAATCAATCAATGTGATAAACTGTATTAACAAACTGAAGGAGAAAAACCATATGATCATCTCAATAAATGCAGAGAAAAATTTCGATAAAATTCAACACCCATTTATGATAAAAACCCTCCAGAAAGTAGGTATAGAGGGAACTTCCTTCAACATAATAAAAGTCATATATGACAAACCCACAGCCAACATTGTCCTCAATGGTGAAAAAATGGAACAATTTCCACCAAGATAAGGAACAAAATGAGGTTGCCCAACTCTCACCACTATTATTCAACACAGTTTTGGAAGATTTAGCGACAGCAATCAGAGAAGAAAAAGAAATAAAAGGAATCCAAACCAGCAAAGAAGAAGTAAAGTTGTCACTGTTTGCAGATGATATGATACTATACATAGAGAATCCTAAAGATGCTATCAGAAAACTACTAGAGCTAATCAATGAATTTGGTAAAGTAGCAGGATACAAAATTAATGGCTCAACTACTCAAAGCAATTTACAGATTCAATGCAATCCCTATCAAAATACCACTGGCATTTTTCACAGAACTAGAACAAAAAATTTCACAATTTGTATGGTAACACAAAAGACCCCGAATAGCCAAAGCAATCTTGAGAAAGAAAAACGGAGCTGGAGGAATCAGGCTCCCTGGCTTCAGACTATACTACAAAGCTACAGTAATCAAGACAGTATGGTACTGGTACAAAAACAGAAATATAGATCAATGGCACAGGATAGAAAGCCCAGAGATAAACCCACACACATATGGTCACCTTATCTTTAGCAGGCAAGAATGTACAGTGGAGAAAAGAAAGCCTCTTCAATAAGTGGTGCTGGGAAAACTGGACAGCTACATATAAAAGAATGAAATTAGAACACTCCCTAACACTGTACACAAAAATAAACTCAAAATGGAGTAAAGACCTAAATGTAAGGCCAGACACTATCAAGCTCTTAGAGGAAAACATAGGCAGAACACTCTATGACATAAATCACAGCAAGATCCTTTTTGATCCACCTCCTAGAGAAATGGAAGTAAAAACAAAAGTAAACAGATGGTACCTAATGAAACTTTAAAACTTTTGCACAGCAAAGGAAACCATAAACAAGACCAAAAGACAACCCTCAGAATGGGAGAAAATATTTGCAAATGAAGCAACTGACAAAGGATCAGTCTCCAAAATTTACAAGCAGTTCATGCAGCTCAATAACAAAAAACCAAACAACCCAATCCAAAAATGGGCAGAAGACCTAAATAGACATTTCTCCAAAGAAGATATACATATTGCCAACAAACACAAGAAAGAATGCTCAACATCATTAATCATTAGAGAAATGCAAATCAAAGCTACAATGAGATATCATCTCACACCAGTCAGAATGGCCATCATCAAAAAATCTAGAAACAATAAATGCTGGAGAGGGTGTGGAGAAAAGGGAGCCTTCTTGCACTGTTGGTGGGAATGTAAATTGATACAGCCACTTTGGAGAACAGTATGGAGGTTTTTTAAAAACCTAAAAATAGAGCTACCATACGACCCAGCAATCCCACTACTGGGTATATACCCTGAGAAAACCATAATTCAAAGAGAGCCATGTACCACAATGTTCACTGCAGCTCTATTTACCATAGCCAGGACATGGAAGCAACCTAAGTGTCCATCAACAGATGAATGGATAAAGAAGATGTGGCACATTTATACAATGGAATATTACCTAGCCACAGAAAGAAACAAAATTGAGTTATTTTTAGTGAGGTGGATGGACCTAGAGTCTGTCATACAGAGTGAAGTAAGTCAGAAAGAGAAAAACAAATACCATATGGTAACACATATATATGGAATCTAAAAAACAAAAAATAAATGGTCATGAAGAACCTAGGGGCAAGATGGGAATAAAGACACAGACCTACTAGAGAATGGACTTGAGGATATGGGGAGGAGGAAGGGTAAGCTGGGACAAAGTGAGAGAGTGGCATGGTCATATACACACTACCAAATGTAAAATAGATAGCTAGTGGGAAGCAGCCGCATAGCACAGGGAGATCAGCTCGGTACTTTGTGACCACCTAGAGGGGTGGGATAGGGAGGGTGGGAGGGAGGGAGATGCAAGAAGGAAGACATATGGGGATATATGTATAACTGATTCACTTTGTTATAAAGCAGAAACTAACACACCATTTAAAGGAATTATACTCCAATAAAGATGTTAAAAAAAAATAAAAAGAATAAGTGATTTTGTCAATATCTTACAGTCCAGTAGGGGAAATAAAGCATCTTACACATATAACCATATAAATTTTCTCTCTCTCTCTCAATATATACATAAAATATATTATTCCCCTTTGTATATATTTTATATATAAATAACATACATTAATCTATATATTATTATCAATATTTCTCTCTATATATAGAGAGATAGATTAATTTTCTATAAAAAATTGGCTCATGTGATTATGAAGTCTGGCAAGTCCCTAGATCTGCAATCAGCAAGCTGGACACCTAGGAGAACTGATGGTGTAATTCCAGTCTGAATGCCCTCAGGCTCAAAACCCAGGAAGAGCCAATGTTTCAATTTGAGTCCAAAGGCAGGAAAAACTCTGATGTCCCAGCTCAAAGCGGTCAGACAGCACAAGTTTCCTTTACCAGAAAGAGGGACAGTCTTTTTGTTCTATTCAAGCCTTCAGCTGATTGGATGAGGCTCTCCTACTTAGGAAGGGCAGTCTGTTTCACTCAGTCTACCAATTCAAATACTAATCTCATTCAGAGAAGCCCTCACAGACATACCCAGAATGGTATTTGGCCAAATGTCTGGGTGCCACATGACCCGGTCAAGATGACACATAAATTTAACCATCACACCACATTATAGGGGGGAATGAGGCAAGAGCTAAGGAGTGTAATCCAATATTAGTTCTGGGTAAATGATGCTCAAATCAACATCAGCTGCCCTGACTTCTTACTCCATTTTCAATCTTATATTCTTCACTTCCTATAAAACACCTCCACATGGATATTCTTTGTTCAAAATAAATTCCTTATGCTTAAATTAGAAAATGAAAATGTTGGAATCACTTTCCATTCCTTGCCAATGTCTTTATCTGTGCCACTATTAACCTTTTATGTTGCTGGCTTTACAAACTCCTCTGACATTACATATTAGTAGTTCCATTATCTCAGCAGCCACTAAATTTTATTAAGTTTTACTTTTCAATGCCTGTTGTATTTACTCACTTATTCCTACTCCCATTATGCTGGGTCACAATTTTGTAATTCTATATCTGAATTATTGCAATAGCACCCAGATTCAACCTTGTGTCGCTAGTTTCTTTCACTGACAATCTATTTGCATTTCAGTCCAGACTTCCTAAAACACAAATTCTCTCTTGTGGTCTTTTACCTCCAGGAACTACAAATGGTGCATGATGGCCCACCATAGCATGTCTAATCTCTTCATTACATTTTTTGAGTTTCTCAAAAATCAAACCTTGATTACCTGTTCTTCTTTGCATAGCTAAACTTCTAATATAGTCTTCACAATTTTTCTCTCAGCTTCTCTTTCTACCCCACACTATGTGATTTTCCTCCCATGTCATTGGTCAAGTCTCTTTCTGGCCATGTCCTTCCTCTTTTATCCCAATCCAAATGGTATCCACTTTTAAATTTCACCTTTAATTAAGGCCAACCTCTCTCTGCCTCATTGAAAACTTTGACTACTTAGATTCTCAGCCATCTCTGAATTTTCATTGCATTTATATAACCTGTCTCACTTAGCACTTGGTCACATATTTCCAAGCATTCCTGCATTATTATCCCATGTTTGTTAGCTTTGCTCCTCTTACATACAATGTCTATGTATTATGCTTAATAGTAGATGTAAACATTTAATACAAGTCTTGATTAACTGGTAAATATGCTTACTCTACTTTTGCAATATAAAATATCACAGAGTTTTCCAAGATAGTTTCAGACTTTTGGACTGTTTTACTTGTGTTATTTTAAAATTTTAGTATTCTGCTTCCAAAATATAATACTTTAGTGGGAAATGACCTACAGTATCTGTGTATATAGCTCATGAGTCAGGGAGGCATGAGGTAATTTCCCAGTAGAAGGAGGGCAAGACTAAATATCCACATCTGGGATTTAGTTAGTGACAGAGAGAAGGACGGTGGGAAAAACAACTGCATACCTTTATACATTCTGCTTTCCCTCCTGGTTGTTGAGATGGAGTGGTACATAATAGACATATTCCTAACCAGTGGGACACATCTGAGATGTTAATCCTATATATCATATTCTAAAAATTTTCTAAATGATCAGTTTGTGAAATGAATCAAAAGTATAAGAAATGCAGACAAAGATAAGCATGAACTCCCACTAATGGATTACACTTGTGGGACTAGGCTGAGGATTTTTTCATTTAAATTGAAGGAGATAATTAGCAAGTGAGCTGTGAGTTGCTCTGGCAATTATTGCATCATGAAAACCACCTGCCTTGATAGACTTGCTAAAATCCAACAGGAGGCTTTGCACTCCAGGAACAACCTTAGTTAAATCATCTAAACAAAATTCAAAAATACCCTTCCTTTCTCTGTTAAAAGTGTATGTGCTTACAGTATAAATCCAAGGAGCAACACACCAAGACACATATTAATCAAACTATCAAAAATTAAATACCAAGAAAAAATATTAAAAGCAGCAAGGGAAAAACAACAAATAACACACAAGGGAATCCCCATAAGGTTAACAGCTGATCTTTCAGCAGAAACTCGGCAAGCCAGAAGGGAGTGGCAGGACATATTTAAAGTGATGAAGGGGAAAAACATAAAACCAAGATGACTCTACGCAGGAAGGATCTCATTCAGATTTAAGGGAGAAATTAAAAACGTTACAGAAAAGCAAAAACAGAGAATTCGGCACCACCAAACCAGCTTTACAACAAATGTTAAAGGAACTTCTCTAGGCAGGAAACACAAGAGAAGGAAAAGACCTACAACAACAAACCCAAAGCAATTAAGAAAATGGTAATACGAACATACATATCAATGATTACCTTAAATATAAATGGATTAAATGCTCCAACCAAAAGACATAGACTGGCTGAAGGGATACAAAAACAAGACCCATATATATGCTGTCTACAACAGACCCACTTCAGACCTAGGGACACATACAGACTGCAAGTGAGGGGATGGAAAAAGATATTCCATGCAAATGGAAATCAAAAGAAAGCTGGAGTAGCAATTCTCATATCAAACAAAATAGACTTTAAAACAAAGACAGTTACAAGAGACAAAGAAGGACACTACATAATGATCAAGGGATCATTCCAAGAAGAAAATATAACAATTGTAAATACTTATGCACCCAACGTAGGAGCACCTCAATACATGAGGCAAATACTAACAGCCATAAAAGGGGAAATCGACAGTAACACAATCATAGTAGGGGACTTTAACACCCCACTTTCACCAATGGACAGATCATCTGAAATGAAAATAAATAAGGAAACACACGCTTTAAATGACACATTAAACAAGATGGACTGAATTGATATTTATAGGACATTCTATCCAAAAACAACAGAATACACTTTCTTCTCAAGTGCTCATGGAACATTCTCCAGGATAGATCATATCTTGGGTCATACATCAAGCCTTGGTAAATTTAAGAAAATTGAAATTGTGTCAAGTATCTTTTCAGACCACAATGCTATGAGACTAGATATCAATTACAGGGAAAAAAATCTGTACAAAATACAAACATATGGAGGCTAAACAATACACTACTTAATAACCAAAAGATCACAGAAGAAATCAAAGAGGAAATCAAAAAATACCTAGAAACAAATGACAATGAAACCATGACGACCCAAAACCTATGAGATGCAGCAAAAGCAGTTCTAAGAGGAAAGCTTATAGCAGTACAATCCTACTTTAAGAAACAAGAAACATCTCAAATAAACAACCTAACCTTACACCTAAAGCAATTACAGAAAGAAGAACAAAAAAACCCCAACGTTAGCAAAAGGATAGAAATCATAAAGATCAGATCAGAAATAAATGAAAAAGACATGATGGAAACGATAGCAAAGATCAATAAAACTAAATGCTGGTTCTTTGAGAAGATAAACAAAATTGATAAACCATCAGCCAGACTCTTGAAGAAAAAAAGGGACAAGACTCAAATCAACAGAATTAGAAATGAAAAAAAAGTAACAACTGACACTGCAGAAACACAAAGGATCATGAGAGATTACTACAAGCAACTATATGCCAATAAAATGGACAACCTGGAAGAAATGCACAAATTCTTAGAAATGCACAACCTTCTGAGACTGAACCAGGAAGAAACAGAAAATATGAACAGACCAATCACAAGCACTGAAATTGAACCTGTGATAAAAAAATCTTCCAACAAACAAAAGCCCAGGACCAGATGGCTTCACAGGCAAATTCTATCAAACATTTAGAGGTGGCGCAGTGGTTGAGAGTCTGCCTGCCGATGCAGAGGACACGGGTTCGTGCCCCAGTCCAGGAAGATCCCACATGCCACGAAGCGGCTAGGCCCATGAGCCATGGATTCTGAGCCTGCGTGTCCAGAGCCTGTGCTCTGCAACAGGAGAGGCCACAACAGTGAGAGGCCTGTGTACCACGGGGAAAAAAAAAAAATTAGAGAAGACCTAACACCTATCCTTCTCAAACTCTTCCAAAATATAGCAGGGGGAGGAACACTTACAAACTCATTCTACGAGGCCACCATCACCCTGATACCAAAACCAGACAAAGATGTCACAGAGAAAGAAAACTACAGGCCAATATCTCTGATGAACATAGATGCAAAAATCCTCAACAAAATACTAGCAAACAGAATCCAACAGCACATTAAAAGGGTCATACACCATGATCAAGTGGGGTTTATTCCATGAATGCAAGTATTCTTCAATATATGCAGATCAATCAACGTGATACACCATATTAACAAATTGAAGGAGAAAAACCATATGATGATCTCAATAGATGCAGAGAAAGCTTTTAACAAAATTCAACACCTGTTTATGATAAAAACCCTCCAGAAAGTAGGTACAGAGGGAACTCACCTCAACATAATAAAGGCCATATATGACAAACCCACAGCCAACATCGTCCTCAATGGTGAAAAACTGAAACCATTTCCACTAAGATCAGGAAGAAGACAAGGTTGCCCACTCTCACTACTCTTATTCAACATAGTTTTGGACTTTTTAGCCACAGCAATCAGAGAAGAAAAAGGAATCCAAATCAGAAAAGAAGAAGTAAAGCTGTCACTGTTTGCAGATGACATGATACTATACATAGAGAATCCTAAACATGCTACCAGAAAACTACTAGAGCTAATCACTGAATTTGGTAAAGTAGCAGGATACAAAATAAATCCACAGAAATCTCTGGCATTCTTATACACCAATGGTAAAAATTCTGAAATTGAAATTCAGAAAACAATCCCATTTACCAATGCAACAAAAAGAATAAAATATCTAGGAATAAACCTACCTAAGGAGACAAAAGACCTGTATGCAGAAAATTATAAGACACTGATGAAAGAAGTTAAAGATGATACAAATAGATGGGGAGATATACCATGTTCTTCGATTGGAAGAATGAATATTGTGAAAATGACTCTACTACCCAAAGCAATCTACAGATTCAATGCAATCCCTATCAAACTACCACTGGCATTTTTCACAGAACTAGAACAAAAAATTTCACAATTTGTATGGTAACACAAAATACCACGAATAGCCAAAGCAACCTTGAGAAAGAAAAATGCAGCTGGAGGAATCAGGCTCCCTGACTTCAGACTATACTACAAAGCTGCAGTAGTCAAGACAGGATCGAACTGGCACAAAAACAGAAATATGGATCAATGGAACAGGATAGAAAGCCCAGAGATAAACCCATGCACATATGGTCACCTTATCTTTGATAAAGGAGGCAAGAATATACAATGGAGAAAAGACAGCCTCTTCAATAAGTGGTGCTGGGAAAACTGGACAGGTAAATGTAAAAGTATGAAATTCGAACACTCCCTAACACCATACACAAAAATAAACTCAAAATGGATTAAAGACCTAAATGTAAGGCCAGACACTATCAAACTCTTAGAGGAAAACATAGGCAGAGCACTCTATGACATAAATCACAGCAAGATCCTTTTTGATCCACCTCCTAGAGAAATGGAAATAAAAACAAAAGTAAACAAATGGGACCTAATGAAACTTCAAAGCTTTTGCACAGCAAAGGAAACCAAAAACAAGACCAAAGGACAACCCTCAGAATGGGAGAAAATATTTGCAAATGAAGCAAATGACAAAGGATTAATCTCCAAAATTTACAAGCAGCTCATGCAGCTCAATAACAAAAAACAAACAACCCAATCTAAAATGGGCAGAAGACCTAAATAGACATTTCTCCAAAGAAGATATACAGATTGCCAGCAAACACATGAAAGAATGCTCAACATCATTAATCATTAGAGAAATGCAAATCAAAACTACAATGAGATATCGTCTCACACCAGTCAGAATGGCCATCATCAAAAAATCTAGAAACAATAAATGCTGGAGAGGGTGTGGAGAAAAGGGAACCCTCTTGCACTGTTGGTGGGAATGTAAATTGATACAGCCACTATGGAGAACAGTATGGAGGTTCCTTAAAAAACTACAAATAGAACTACCATATGACCCAGCAATCCCACTACTGGGCATATACCCTGAGAAAACCATAATTCAAAAAGAGTCATGTACCAAAATGTTCATTGCAGCTCTATTTACAATAGCCAGGACATGGAAGCAACCTAAGTGTCCATCAACAGATGAATGGATAAAGAAGGTGTGGCACATATATACAATGGAGTATTACTCAGCCATAAAAAGAAACAAAATTGAGTTATTTTTAGTGAGGTGGATGCACTTAGAGTCTGTCATACGGAGTGGAGTAAGTCAGAAAGAGAAAAACAAATACCGTATGCTAACACATATATATGGAATCTAAGGGAAAAAAAAAAAAAGGTCATGAAGTACCTAGGGGTAAGACGGGAATAAAGACACAGACCTACTAGAGCATGGACTTGAGGATATGGGGAGGGAGAAGGGTAAGCTGTGAAAAAGTGAGAGAGTTACATGGACGTATATACACTACCAAACGTAAAATAGATAGCTAGTGGGAAGCAGCCACACAGCACAGGGAGATCAGCTTGGTACTTTGTGACCACCTAGAGGGGTGGGATAGGAAGGGTGGGAGGATGCGAGATGCAAGAATGCAGAGATATGGGGATATATGTGTATGTATAACTGATTCACTTTGCTATAAAGCAGAAACTAACACACCATTGTAAAGGAATTATACTACAATAAAGATGTTTAAAAAAAGTTTGTAATGTGTGGTTTCATTCTTTTATCCTTTTTAGGATATTAGTCTTTTAATAATAATTAATATTTTGGTTCTCTCTATGATTATCAGCTCTCTAGTCAGATAATTAAAGAATTATTGCCATTAGACCCCCCTTAAAGTTTATCAGTATGAAGTTCTGTGATTCAGTAAGCAGACTACTCAGTGAGCAGATGTTTTTTTTCCCCACCCACGAAAGAAGCAACAGTATAGTTTAGTTTATTGACATTAGTTGATGGTACATTTCTGCAAATATATAGTCTACAATCCCCTTTTGTAGTTATATGGTGTGTGTGTGTGAGTTGGTTAGAGTACACTGGCACTCTGCATCAGTCAACAGTAGGATAAACTAGGTTTAGGATTTAGTAGAGATTAACAGTCTGTTGTAAATATGACCTGTTCTAAGTATCAAGCACTCTTCGAGTTGGCTTTCTTAAAGGTCACTGTAACATTTTATGGCATCTTTTGCACTCATTTCAAAGTACAGATAGTTGCTGTTGTTTCTGTGCTGTAAACGGCTTTTCCTACAGAGTCTTGACCATCACTTAGGTTTATCTAGTTACCCAAAAACCACAAAATAAAATACTCTAGGGTCTTTGACAACTGCATAATGTATGAACTATTTCCTGTGGTTGCCTGAATTCTGGAAGCTTTGAATATTATCTATACAACAGTTAAGAAAGCAACAGTCAGATCCTCTATAACCTCATGTTCTTGAGCTTCTGAATCATTTTGATTGGCTTTGACCCAATCTGTGTAGAAAGAAATTCCCATCCACTTTTCAAACTGTATTTTTCAATTTCAGTTATTTTTGTGGAACACCTGCATATAAAATTTATTAGTTATATGTCTATCCATAAGAGAAATCTTCCCAACTCTACTAACTCCAAGGAAACTTATTTTAAAATGTTATGATTTTTCTACCATTGCTTGTCAGAAGATCTTAGGCTTCAGGAACGATACTGAACATTTCCATTGCTTTTTTTAAATTTATTTTTTATTGAAGTGTAGTTGAATTACAATGTTGTGTTTCCACTACTTTTTATCCCTTCCTGTGAATCTGAGATTCCATCAAGTATTATTTCCCCTCATGTTGAATAACTTCCTTTAGTATTGCTTATAGTGCAGGTCTACTAATGTTGTATTTTCTTGTTTCTTTGATTTGAAAATCTTTTCCTCTTTATATTTAAAGGATGATTTTATTAAATATAGAATCCTGGGTTGATAAGTCTTTTCCCCAGCACTTTAAAGATCTCGTTAACTTGTCTTTTGGTCTTTTAGTGTTGTCACTTTCCCTTTAAGTAATATTGTCTTTTTTTCCTCTCTCTCTGACTGCTTTTAAGACTTTTCTCCTTATCTTCATTTTCATCATTTTATGTTATGTCTATATGTTGTTCTATTTATTCTTGAGGCTCTTTGAGGTTCAGGCTCTTTCAGATTACATTCTAACCATTTTGGTCCCCTCCTCTAGGTAATCAGTAGGATACTGTTAGTACAAGAATGTTTCCCAGAATTAGCCATAAAAATCTAGGTTCATGCTCAACATTACTAGTCAGGGAAAATGCAAATCAGGGAAATGCAAATGAAAACCACAATGAGATATTACCTCACATCTCTCAGAATGGCTATCTTCAAAAAGACAAGAAATAACAAGTGTTGGCAAGGATGTGGCAAAAAGGGAGCCCTCGTGCATTGTTGGTGGGAGTCTAAATTGGTGCAGGCACTATGGAGAATAGTATGGAGGTTCCTCAAAAAATCAAAAAGAGAACTACCATATTATCCAGAAATGCCAGTCCTGGGTGTTTATCCAAAGGAAACTAAAACACTAAGTTGAAAAGATACATGCACCCCAATGTTCATAGCAGCATTATTTACAATAGCCAAGATATGGGAGCAACCTAAGTGTCCATCAACAGATGAATGGAGAAGATGTGATATATATATATATATATATATATGTATATGTATATATATAAAATATGTACATATATGTACAATGATATATATATGATATGTATGTATATATGATATGATATATATGATATGTATATGATATATATATGTATAATGAATATTACTCAGCCATAGAAAAGAACGAAATTTTGCCATTTGGACAACATGGATGAGTCTGGAGGGTATAGTGCTTAGTGAAATAAATCAGACAGAGAACTACAAATACTATGTTTTCACTTATATGTTGCACCTAAAAAATAAAGCAAGTAAACAATTATAACAAAATAGAAACTGACTCATATATAGAGAGAACAAACTAGTGGTTACCTGAGGGAAGAGCGGGAGGGGGGAGGGGAGGAGGGACAAAATAAGTGAAGGGGATTAAGAGGTACAAACTACTAGGTATAAAATAAATAAGTTACAAAGATGCAATGTATAGCACAGGGAATATAGTCAATATTTCATAAAGATTTTTATGAAGTATAATCTATAAAAATATAGCATGTTGTACACCTGAAACTAACATTATATTGTAAGTAAACTATACTTCAATTTTAAAAATCTAGCTTCAGAGGGCTTCCCTGGTGGCGCAGTGGTTGAGAGTCCGCCTGCCGATGGGGCGGACACGGGTTCGTGCCCCGGTCCGGGAGGATCCCACGTGCCGCGGGGCTGCTGGGCCCGTGGGCCATGGCTGCTGAGCCTGTGCGTCCGGAGCCTGTGCTCTGCAACGGGAGAGGCCACAGCAGTGAGAGGCCCGCGTACCGAAAAAAAAAAAAAAAAAATCTAGCTTCAGAACTACCATAATAAAAAGAAATAATAATAGCAATCAAAATGATAATAATTTTAAGTTATTGAATAGGTGAGACTGCAGTATTTCTTAGTCTGGACATAATGTTATTCACGTGCGATCCAGGATTGTTTTAGCTTTGTTTTCCCAGCAACACTTTTGTTTCATACATTTTGAGGTTTTTACATGAACAGTTGTCACAAAATGGGATATTTGAGATTATGATTTTTGTCATGCAACAGTTCCTGTTGATGACAAGACCCAAAATGTGACTTTGGGAATGAGAGGTGGTGGAATGTGGAATAAAAGTGAAAGCTGTTAAGGTCAAGGAGTAAAGATACTAGACTTAGAGAAGATACTTTACAAAGAAAAGATACTGGGACAAATTTTCTATGAAGATGATAAACTCTCCTAGGATATATATCAGAAATTTGAATGGAAAGAAAGACAACAAATCAGGTACCAATTTCCCAGTGAATGAGGGTGAGTTGACAAAAGGTCAGAACATGACAGTGACGTTGGGGAAGCCAAGTATTCCTTGGCTTTTAAATCAAATACATTTTTATCACTAGTTTTCAATAATTTCTTTATTAATTGATTTATTCAAAGTATTTATTGGGAATCCTTTAAGAGTGATCTACTTTTCTATTTTTGCCTCCTCCTAAAGGCCATTTCCTTTGTCTTGTAATGATTTCCTTTGCAGCCTTCTACACTCAGCAGATTTGCCCCTTCAACACGATTTTATATTAAAAAGCATGATTCTGCGGAAAATTTATGAGCAACTATCATATTCAATTTTAACCCGATAATATGCTTAGCAACTTTCTATATGCTGACACTATAGCAATCATTTCTTTCCATCTGATAACATCCCATTCCATGCTCTAAACTAGAACCAAGATTAGCAATTTATTTCCCACTATTCATAATTTCTTTTCCATCCACCTGGATCATAAACATTCTAACTTTTCTGTATGAAATGTCCCCTTAACCTATTACTAAATCTTCCCTAATTCATTAATCTAAACTGTATGTAAATTAACATCCTTCCTAAAATATTCCTAGACTAAACTTCAGCATCATATGACACCACACAAATTCTGGTCACCCAAATTACTTGTCTTCTCTCAGCATCTTGACTTCCCATTTCCTCCGGTCACACTGTTTTGTCTGAAGCTGCTGTTTCTTTGCAGTACGTAACTGGAGGTTGTGTCTTGGGTTTTCTCCTCTCCCCTTAAGATACAGCACAAGTCTGATTGTCTTCGTATCATTTATATCCCATCTATAGATAAAAATGGAACCAACCAGAGGCTTCTGTGTCATTGATTTTTTCCCATTTACTAACATTTATTGAGCATGTATTACATGCCGTTCTTTTATGTTATGGAGAGAAATTTAAACTGAATTGGGAAGAGATGTTTGTTTTGCCTCAGGTTTCCCAAGTAAAATGAGATGGAGTAATTTCTAGGGTAATTTCCAGCTCTCACATATAAATGTTTAAGGTGAATGCAAAATAGGTTTCTTTTCCTTTTCTCTGAAAGTACACTATTTTTCCATTTTTAATTTTATGCAAGCAAACTCAGTAGCATTAGCTAAGCAGCCATGGTTTTGATAGCACTATCTTCCTAAGCTCATTACTGTCTGGACTAATTTTGTCTGTTACCTTCTTTTTGTCTAACCTCATACTTTTTTATAATACTTTATTGGACTTATTCCCTATCAACCCCACTCAAAATAATTTTAAGATGAAAGAATATCAGAAATATATTTGACAAGCAGATCCAAGAATGCATTACCAGACCAATTAGTTGTACATCTCTCAAAAGAAGCCTACATGTGCTGCCTTGACAACTTCTACTTTTCATTCCTTGTATTCACTGCAATCTGGTTTTTGTCCACTAATTTACTGATGCTAAGTTTATAAAGGAAGTTATTATTTCTAAGTACAACTGTTCCTTTTCAAACGTTATCCAACGGGATCAAAGCCAAATTCTGATGCCCCTACCCCAATTGGCTTCTGCACGTTAACTAAGAAGTACCGTCTTCTCACTCAGCTGTTCCTTGAACTCTTCCCTTGTTTTCGTTTCATTCATTCAGATAACTTCTTGTTAAATCAACTCTACCGTTATGCAAGTTTTTTGGAATTTGTCCCACTGAACAGCACACTCTCACTTTCTTGGTTCAGTCATTCATGATCTGTCACCTGGACTATAACAATAATCCTTTAAAATGCTTTCTTGCCTGTCTTTCTCTCTCAATCCATTGTTTATGTTGTCATATGAGTTATCTTCTTTTAAGACAATTGTCATCATGCCATTTACTCACTCACAACCATCAATGGTTCCTCATTTAGTAGAGAATAAAGTTCAAATGTCTTAGCATAACAGAAAGTCCCTCTGTAATTTGGACCTAGTATAACTTTCCAGTCTCAACTCCCCACCTTCTTCTTCTCTATACACCTTACAATCTAATCACACAATTCTACTTTCTATGCCCGGAACACTTCAGCTTCTTTAAAGCCTTTCACCTTTGTTTTTGCCGTTGATCTACACCCTCTATTTGTTGAAATTCCACTTTTCTCTCAAGATTCATATCAAATACTTCTTTCCTACAAACTATCCCTTCTGTTGTAGTCAGAAATTCTCATTCATATTTTTGGTAACACTGTGTTAGTACTTTTACTATTTCATAAACTGACCTCTGCTTGACCCGTGACTACAGTCGTAATGTATCTTTTGCTTTACCAGAGTACAAGCGTCTTGAAAGAATAGACTGGCTCTATTCACAAGGGTATCTCCAGTGGCACTTATTTCTAATTCAGAGAAGACTGTCAATGCATGTTTGCTGAAGGTTTCCAATTGCTGCTTAAATGACACTTTTCAAAGGTATCATATTCTCAATATATATTAAGCATTTTGCCTAGAAATATAGTAAAGAATAGCTTATCTATTGAAAAGCAGTCACACTAATAAGTTTGGCTTGATCTAAAGGTATCTGTGAAGAACAAACTATTCATAGTCTATTGCACTATTGATACTGCTTGCTTTACTGTAGATAAGGCAATGGTGGGCCCATGTCATAGCTTTAAACTAATTCTGTAGGTCTATATTAGCTCTTGCTTACATAAGTATTTTTAGCAAAAATGTAGACTATAGAATAGGAAAGTTTTACACCCTGAAAATTGACACTAAACATTTTTTAGTAAAACTTTTGAATTAGTGGTATTCAGGAATGGTTAGAGAACACTGTCTTCCTACATTGAAAAGAGAACATGATTATCATACACCATCTTAGTATATCAAAAGAAAAAAATGCCACTTCAGTTCTCCCTTCCTCCTTTTCAGTTTTGCTATTTCCTTACCTCAAAGATGAACCCTGAGGGAGTTCAGGAAGATGGCAGAAGAGTGAGACGCGGAGATCACGTTCCTCCCCACAGATACGTCAGAAATACATCTACACGTGGAACTGCTCCTATAGAACACCCACTGAATGCTGGCAGAAGACCTCAGACCTCCCAAAAGGCAAGAAACTCCCCCCGTACCTGGGTAGGGCAAAAGAAAAAACAGAGACAAAAGAATAGGGACGGGACCTGCACCAGTGGGAGGGAGCTGTGAAGGAGGAAAGGTTTCCACTCACTAGGAAGCCCCTTCGCGGGCAGAGACTGCGGGTGGTGGAGGGGGAAAGCTTCAGAGCCGCGGAGGAGAGCACAGCAACAGGGGCGCGGAGGTAAAGCGGGGAGATTCCCGCACAGAGGATCGGTGCCGACCGGCACTCACCAGCCCGAGACGCTTGTGTGCTCACCCGCCGGGGCGGATGGGGGCGGGGAGCTGAGGCTCAGGCTTCGGAGGTCGGAGCGCAGGGAGAGGACTGGGGTTGGCGGCGTGAACACAGCCTGAAGGGGTTAGTGCGCCGCGGCTAGCCGGGAAGGAGTCCGGGGAAAAGTCTGGACCTGCCGAAGAGGCTACAGACTTTTTCTTGCCTCTTTGTTTCCTGGTGCACGAGGAGAGGGGATTAAGAGCACTGCTTAAAGGAGCTCCAGAGACGGCCGCGAGCCGCGGCTAACAGCGCGGACCCCAGAGATGGGCATGAGACGCTAAGGCTGCTGCTGCCGCCACCAAGAAGCCTGTGTGCGAGCACAGGTCACCCTCCACACCTCCCCTCCCGGGAGCCTGAGCAGCCCGCCATTGCCAGGGTCCCGTAATCCAGGGACAACTTCCCCGGGAGAACGCACTGCGCGCCTCGGGCTGGGGCAAAGTCATGGTGGCCTCTGCCGCCGCAGGCTCGCTCCGCATCCGCACCCCTCCCTCCCCCCATGCTAAGTGAGCCAGAGCCCCCGAATCAACGGCTCCTTTAACCCCGTCCTGTCTGAGCGAAGAACAGACGCCCTCAGGCGACCTACACTTAGAGGCGGGGACAAATCCAAAGCTGAACCCTCGGAGCTGTGCGAACAAAGAAGAGAAAGGGAAATCTCTCCCAGCAGCCTCAGGAGCAGCGGATTAAATCTCCACAATCTACCTATGTACCCTGCATCTGTGGAATACCTGAATAGACAACGAATCATCCCAAATTGAGGAGGTGGGCTTTGAGAGCAAGATATATTATTTTTTCCCCTTTTCCTCTTTTTGTGAGTGTGTATGTGTATGCTTCTGTGTGAGATTTTGCCTGTAAAGCTTTGCTTTCACCATTTGTCCTGGGGTTCTGTCTGTCCTTTTTTTTTTTTTTTCTTTACTTTTTAAAAAAATGTTTTTCTTAATAATTATTTTTTATTTAAATAACTTTATTTATTTATTTTTATTTTATCTTCCTTCCTCCCTCCTTTCTTTCTTTCTTTCTTTCTTTCTTTCTTTCCTTCCTTCCCTTCCTTCCTTCCTTCCTTCCCTTCCTTCCTTCCTTCCTTCCTTCCTTCTTTCTTTCTTTCCTTCTTTCTTTCTTTCTTTCTTTCTTTCTTTCTTTCTTTCTTTCTTTCTTTCTTTCTTTCTTTCTTCTTTTTCTCCCTTTTATTCTGAGCCATGTGGATAAAAGGCTCTTGGTGCTCCAGCCAGGAGTCAGTGCTGTGCCTCTGAGGTGGGAGAGCCAACTTCAGGACACTGGTCCACAAGAGACCTCACAGCTCCACACAATATCAAATGGCGAAAATCTCCTAGAGATCTCCATCTCAACACCAAGACCCAGCTTCACTCAACGACCAGCAAGTTACAGTGCTGGACATCCTATGCCAAATATCTAGCAAGACAGGAACACAGCCCCATCCATTATCAGAGAGGTTGTCTAAAATCATAATAAGGCCACAGACACCACAAAACACACCACCAGACGTGGACCTGCCCACCAGAAAGACAAGATCCAGCCTCATCCACCAGAACACAGGCACTACTCCCCTCCACTAGGAAGCCTACACAACCCACTGAACCAACTTTAGCCACTGGGGACAGACAACAAAAACAACGGGAAACTACGAACCTGCAGCCTGCAAAAAGGAGACCCCAAACACAGTAAGATAAGAAAAATGAGAAGACAGAAAAACACACAGCAGATGAAGGAGCAAGGTAAAAACCCACCAGACCTAACAAATGAAGAGGAAATAAGCAGTCTACCTGAAAAAGAATTCAGAATAATGATAGTAAAGATGATCCAAAATCTTGGAAATAGAATAGAGAAAATGCAAGACACATTTAACAAGGACCTAGAAGAACTAAAGAGGAAACAAGCAATGATGAACAACCCAATAAATGAAGTGAAAAATTCTCTAGAAGGGATCAATAGCAGAATAACTGACGCAGAAGAACGGACAAGTGACCTGGAAGATAAAATAGTGGAAATAACTACTGCAGAGAAGAAAAAAGAATGAAAAGAACTGAGAACAGTCTCAGAGACCTCTGGGACAATATTAAATGCACGAACATTCGAATTATAGGGGTCCCAGAAGAAGAAGAGAAAAAGAAAGAGACTGAGAAAATATTTGAAGAGATTATAGTTGAAAACTTCCCTAATATGGGAAAGTAAATAGTTAATCATGTCCAGGAAGCACAGAGAGTCCCATACAGGATAAATCCAAAGAGAAACATGACAAGACACATATTAATCAAACTATCAAAAATTAAATACAAAGGAAACATATTAAAAGCAGCAAGAGAAAGACAACAAATAACACACAAGGGAATCCCCATAAGGTTAACAGCTGATCTTTCAGCAGAAACTCTGCAAGCCAGAAGGGAGTGGCAGGACATATTTAAAGTGATGAAGGAGAAAAACTACAACCAAGATTACTCTACCCAGCAAAGATCTCATTCAGATTCGATGGAGAAATTAAAACCTTTACAGACAAGCAAAAGCTGAGAGAGTTCAGCACCACCAAACCAGCTTTACAACAAAGGCTAAAGGAACTTTTCTAGGCAAGAAACACAACAGAAGGAAAAGACCTACAATAACAAACCCAACACAATTAAGAAAATGGGAATAGAAACATACATATTGATAATTACCTTAAGTGTAAATGGATTAAATGCTCCCACCAAAAGAGACAGACTGGCTGAATGGATACAAAAACAAGACCCATATATACGCTGTCTACAACAGACCCACTTCAGACCTAGGGACACTTACAGGCTGAAAGTGAGGGGATGGAAAAAGATATTCCATGCAAATGGAAATCAAAAGAAAGCTGGAGTAGCAATTCTCATATCAGACAAGATAGACTTTAAAATAAAGACTACAAGAGACAAAGAAGGACACTACATAATGATCAAGGGATCGATCCAAGAAGAAGATATAACAATTGTAAATATTTATGCACCCAACATAGGAGCACCTCAATACATAAGGCAATTACTAACAGCCATAACAGGGGAAATCGACAGTAACACAATCATAGTAGGGGACTTTAACACCCCACTTTCACCAATGGACAGATCATCCAAACTGAAAATAAATAAGGAAACACAAGCTTTAAATGATACATTAAACAAGATGGACTTAATTGATATTTATAGGACATTCCATCCAAAAACAACAGAATACACATTTTTCTCAAGTGCTCATGGAACATTCCCCAGCATAGATCATATCTTGGGTCACAAATCAAGCCTTGGTAAATTTAAGAAAACTGAAATCATATGAAGTATATTTTCCGACCACAACGCTATGAGACTAGAAATCAATTACAGGAAAAGATCTGTAAAAAATACAAACACATGGAGGCTAAACAATACAATACTTAGTACCGAAGTGATCACTGAAGAAATAAAAGAGGAAATCAAAAAATACCTAGAAACAAATGACAATGGAGACACGATGAACCAATATCTATGAGATTCAGGAAAAGAAGTTCTAAGAGGGAAGTTTATAGCATTACAATCCTACCTTAAGAAACAGGAAACATCTCAAATAAACAACCGAACATTGCACCTAAAGAAATTAGAGAAAGAAGAACAAAAAAAGCCCAAAGTTAGCAGAAGGAAAGAAATCACAAAGATCAGATCAGAAATAAATGAAAAAGAAATGAGGGAAATGATAGCAAAGATCAATAAAACTAAAAGCTGGTTCTATGAGAGATCAACTAAATTGATAAACCATTAGCCAGACGCATCAAGAAAAAAAGGGAGAAGACTCAAATCGATAGAATGAGAAACGAAAAAGCAGAAGTAACAACTGACACTGAGAAATACAAAGGATCATGAGAGATTACTACAAGCAACTCTATGCCAATAAAATGGACAGCCTGGAAGAAATGGACAAATTCTTAGAAATGCACAACCTTCCGAGACTGAACCAGGAAGAAATACAAAATATGAACAGACCAATCACAAGTACTGAAATTGAAACTGTGATTAAAAATCTTCCAACAAACAAAAGCCCAGGACCAGATGGCTTCACAGGCGAATTCTATCAAACATTTAGAGAAGAGCTAACGCCTATCCTTCTCAAACTCTTCCAAAATATAGCAGAGGGAGGAACACTCACAAACTCGTTCTACGAACCCACCATCACCCTGAACCAAAACCAGACAAAGATGTTATAAAGAAAGAAAACTACAGGCCAATATCACTGATGAACATAGATGCAAAAATCCTCAACAAAATACTAGCAAACAGAATCCAACAGCACATTAAAAGGGTCATACACCATGATCAAGTGGGGTTTATTCCATGAATGCAAGTATTCTTCAATATATGCAGATCAATCAACGTGATACACCATATTAACAAATTGAAGGAGAAAAACCATATGATGATCTCAATAGATGCAGAGAAAGCTTTTAACAAAATTCAACACCTGTTTATGATAAAAACCCTCCAGAAAGTAGGTACAGAGGGAACTCACCTCAACATAATAAAGGCCATATATGACAAACCCACAGCCAACATCGTCCTCAATGGTGAAAAACTGAAACCATTTCCACTAAGATCAGGAAGAAGACAAGGTTGCCCACTCTCACTACTCTTATTCAACATAGTTTTGGACTTTTTAGCCACAGCAATCAGAGAAGAAAAAGGAATCCAAATCAGAAAAGAAGAAGTAAAGCTGTCACTGTTTGCAGATGACATGATACTATACATAGAGAATCCTAAACATGCTACCAGAAAACTACTAGAGCTAATCACTGAATTTGGTAAAGTAGCAGGATACAAAATAAATCCACAGAAATCTCTGGCATTCTTATACACCAATGGTAAAAATTCTGAAATTGAAATTCAGAAAACAATCCCATTTACCAATGCAACAAAAAGAATAAAATATCTAGGAATAAACCTACCTAAGGAGACAAAAGACCTGTATGCAGAAAATTATAAGACACTGATGAAAGAAGTTAAAGATGATACAAATAGATGGGGAGATATACCATGTTCTTCGATTGGAAGAATGAATATTGTGAAAATGACTCTACTACCCAAAGCAATCTACAGATTCAATGCAATCCCTATCAAACTACCACTGGCATTTTTCACAGAACTAGAACAAAAAATTTCACAATTTGTATGGTAACACAAAATACCACGAATAGCCAAAGCAACCTTGAGAAAGAAAAATGCAGCTGGAGGAATCAGGCTCCCTGACTTCAGACTATACTACAAAGCTGCAGTAGTCAAGACAGGATCGAACTGGCACAAAAACAGAAATATGGATCAATGGAACAGGATAGAAAGCCCAGAGATAAACCCATGCACATATGGTCACCTTATCTTTGATAAAGGAGGCAAGAATATACAATGGAGAAAAGACAGCCTCTTCAATAAGTGGTGCTGGGAAAACTGGACAGGTAAATGTAAAAGTATGAAATTCGAACACTCCCTAACACCATACACAAAAATAAACTCAAAATGGATTAAAGACCTAAATGTAAGGCCAGACACTATCAAACTCTTAGAGGAAAACATAGGCAGAGCACTCTATGACATAAATCACAGCAAGATCCTTTTTGATCCACCTCCTAGAGAAATGGAAATAAAAACAAAAGTAAACAAATGGGACCTAATGAAACTTCAAAGCTTTTGCACAGCAAAGGAAACCAAAAACAAGACCAAAGGACAACCCTCAGAATGGGAGAAAATATTTGCAAATGAAGCAAATGACAAAGGATTAATCTCCAAAATTTACAAGCAGCTCATGCAGCTCAATAACAAAAAACAAACAACCCAATCTAAAATGGGCAGAAGACCTAAATAGACATTTCTCCAAAGAAGATATACAGATTGCCAGCAAACACATGAAAGAATGCTCAACATCATTAATCATTAGAGAAATGCAAATCAAAACTACAATGAGATATCATCTCACACCAGTCAGAATGGCCATCATCAAAAAATCTAGAAACAATAAATGCTGGAGAGGGTGTGGAGAAAAGGGAACCCTCTTGCACTGTTGGTGGGAATGTAAATTGATACAGCCACTATGGAGAACAGTATGGAGGTTCCTTAAAAAACTACAAATAGAACTACCATATGACCCAGCAATCCCACTACTGGGCATATACCCTGAGAAAACCATAATTCAAAAAGAGTCATGTACCAAAATGTTCATTGCAGCTCTATTTACAATAGCCAGGACATGGAAGCAACCTAAGTGTCCATCAACAGATGAATGGATAAAGAAGGTGTGGCACATATATACAATGGAGTATTACTCAGCCATAAAAAGAAACAAAATTGAGTTATTTTTAGTGAGGTGGATGCACTTAGAGTCTGTCATACGGAGTGGAGTAAGTCAGAAAGAGAAAAACAAATACCGTATGCTAACACATATATATGGAATCTAAGGGAAAAAAAAAAAAAGGTCATGAAGTACCTAGGGGTAAGACGGGAATAAAGACACAGACCTACTAGAGCGTGGACTTGAGGATATGGGGAGGGAGGAGGGTAAGCTGTGAAAAAGTGAGAGAGTTACATGGACATATATACACTACCAAACGTAAAATAGATAGCTAGTGGGAAGCAGCCACACAGCACAGGGAGATCAGCTAGGTGGTTTGTGACCAACTAGAGGGGTGGGATATGGAGGGTGGGAGGGAGGGAGATGCAAGAGGGAAGAGATATGGGAACATATGTACATTTATAACGGATTCACTTTGTTATAAAGCAGAAACTAACACGCCTTTGTAAAGCAATTATACTCCAATAAAGATGTTAAAAAAAAAAAAAGATGAACCCTGGTAATTTCCTCCCCCCAACAGCATATACAAGCAAAAAGAAGTCAGCTGCCCTTTATAGTTATCATTGTTGACAGATTTCCTCTGGTTGCATTTCCAGATGTGCATAACCATAAACCCAACTCCATTTGGCTAAAATGTTATTAGAGGGCACTTCTGACATGATACCTAACCTCAGCCAAAAGAACTGATTTGGGATACTTCCAGGGATTATCATGTTCTTTGAATATTGAGGAAGGAGAAGCTGGGTGACCCAAGACTCTGGAACTTCTTACTATCCTAGAGCTCATGATTTCAGAGCTTTTGGCTCAGAACCTCTGCCAGAGTGAGGTTGTGGTTCTCTGAAAGATGGGGTCATTGTTATTATTCTTCCAGTCTCCAAGGCAAAATACATTGTGTGACCAGCCATGTAGGTAATGCCAAAAACCACCTGGAAAAGACCCATAGTTGTCACAAGGCCACGTTGAAATGTGAATCACTGAAAGTGCTGACCACTACAAAACCATGACAATTTTGTTTTTTACCCTTTGCCAGATGATGGTTAAATAAAAGGACCAAAGAGAAGGCATTTAGAGATAGAATTCAAATTGTTGAAAGTGACATTTATTTTCTTCTGACTTACCATGGCCCACATGATGTTATTCTAACTGACTTATTTAGAAACATTTAAGAGTAATATAACAAGCAGTTGGTGGAGGATTGGCAATTTTCTTAAGCTGGTTCATGCGTCACTCTGCTTTTGTTTGTCCAGCTGCCAGTATAAATTATGATCTGTTGAAGTGGATCTTGCTTGGCACCCTCTAAAGTTGGCCTAAACATTTGGACAGTCACATGTATCTCTTTCTGAACAAGTGCATCATTCAATGGACTCATGTAGCTCAGATGATGCACAGATATTTTGTAAGCACAGAGGCAATCACTATGGTGGGAAAATGGAACAAGGGGAAAATCTGAAAGACATTTGAGTCCTGTTCTAGATGTTACTCAATGTACTAAGACAGTGTGACATCAAGACTTCACTGGTGTGTTCAGTCATCCAGGCTTTTCCCACACATTATAATGAATTGCATCACTGCCTGTTACTACCCCTGTGTCCTACACATCCCTGCTTACTTTATCTCTATTAGTTCCATCTTCACCTTTCCCATCTCAACCTTCTTCAAGATTTGGCACATGCTTCTATGGCAGCTGGTTTGAACACCTCACTCTGAGGCTGAGAATGGCGCTTCTGAACAGCTGTGGGAGACTGCATCCCTCAGTTATTGTTGTTTCCTTTTAACCTTCTTTCCTCTCTCTTTCATTGCATTAAAATCATACTTTATATCTGCACACATTAAATTCAAATTCTAATTCTATTACTCTCTTTATGATTGTCTTCTCAACTCCATACCATTTGAAGAAAATTCAAAAATTGTAAGAAATGATTCCTTTTTCCTTTTATCAACAATTTGGGTATTCTCTTTCCTTTTCTCCCTTGCCTTCTCCACACACACACCCCTGCCCCTAACTCCCACAGTTTTTACCCTCTTCTCAGGGTCTTTGGGCAGAAGCAGAAATGCCCTAAATGTCCTATGTAATATATGTATATGTATGTGTATAAAATTGTCTGTTAAATGCTTTCCGTAGGTTTCTTTTCTTAATTCTCACAACAACCCTGTGAGGTACATTATTATCCCTCCTTTAAGGAGAAAAAAATCTAGTCTTAGGAAAGATTAGGTAATTGGCTGACAATCCTAGAGGTGGGGAGTCGTGGAGCAAGATGTATGTTGGAGTGTGGCTGTGTATTTTCAGAGTACATGCTCTCAGCTGCCCTGCTATATTGTTTCATTTTTTTTCTCACAATATATGGAAAACTTGTAGTAAACGTGAGCCTTGTACTTGTATAAGCTTGAGTTTTTTAGAGCTAGAAAGAGATAAGAAGGAAGAAGCCTTACTGCATGTCTCACCGATCAATTCCCACCATTTTCTGGGAAAGTAAAATATAATTTTCTGTGTTATAGGACTTTTCAGCTTAGGGTACCACTTGTTACTTTTCAGATCTTCGAAAAGTTGGCTTGAAGATATGGCCCTGGGCCAAGAACACAAACTTGGAGGAGTTAAGAGATTACCCAGCTGACGTTAAACTGTAGTGAGAGTATGTACACATCAAAAAAACTGTTTAATAAACAATAGAAAATTACAGAAAAGTGGGTATTATGGGATGATTTTCCCACCACAATGTTGGGAAATTGTTCTTTTTGCTTTAGTCACTGTTAGAGATTGCACATAGTTGTTTGTGCAAGACAATTTCAAATATTAAAGGGCAGTCACTTTAAAAAAAAAAGGTACCTTTTATTTAAATTTTTAAGGGTTTATATTAATCACAGTTCAAACCTTTTTATATAGTTCTTTCCCGCTCATATTATGATCTGTACTTTTCATTAAGGTAAGATATGTTCTTCTTGACCTTTATTTGTCTAAACAGTTCAACAGCCAAAAAGTATTTGTTGAATCCATATTAAGTACAAATTATTTTTCTAGGTACTGTGGGGCTACAGATGATATAGTCCTTGTCCACAGGAATTTATGATTGTGTGGTAGCTAGAAGACTAATGTACATTAGACACATAAGGAATAATAAAAGATATAATCTAATACAGAATAAAAATGGCATCAGTTATAGGTGAGGTAAGTGTTGGTGTGCACTTCTTCATCTTGTCTCCAAAAGGATTTGAGACAATTTGTTGAAGTATTCTAGAAAGCCTGTAGATAGGATTTGCAGAAGTAATGACAGAGTGAGTTTATGCCACTGGGGACACATTCTGAGCAAAGCTGCAATGAGCATAGGCATCATCTCATGTGGAGGCAACTGGCTTGACTAGCCTAATACTAATGGTACATAGGAATAGACAGTATGATGGAGAAAGAAGGATTTACATTTCTGCAGTAAGAGACTTTTGCAATTTTAAATAGGGGAATAATAAGACAGGGGTGTTTATGAAATTAATAATAAAAAATAAGGATGTTTATAAAGTTCTGGTAAATAATGGGTTAGTTATATAAGCATTAGGGAAAACTGAATTCTAGTAGTTAGTTAAGCATTTATTTGAGCATCCATTTCATGAATGCCTAAGATGGAGAAATCAAAGTTCAAATGGAGAGGTGAATCCATCTGTTCAGTCCATGTTTGTTATTGTACTGGGTAGTGTGCAGCCCAGTGGGAGTTCAGAGATGCACCAGAGACAGTCTTCTCCTTACCTCACTACCTTGTGAGGGAAATCAATATGAAATTAACTAGCAACTCTAACTATACAAATACCTACGATCTTCTTCTAAGTCAGTGGTTCTCATGCTTCCCCAACCAGCAGGATCACTATGATCTCAGAATATGTTAGAAAAGCAAAGTTTTGAGTCTACTCCAGTCCTACTAAGTCAGAGACTCTGGCCCAGCAATCTGTGGTTTAACGTGACCTCTGGATAATTCTAATAATGCTAAAATTGGAGAGCCTCTGTTCTGAGAGAATTAGGAAGATACGGTGAATTACAAGCTGGAGTTAGGATGAGGTGGGGTTTGGGATGTGCTTGAGGCAGACCATCTATGCCTTTCAAGGGTTATATAGCAAAATCAACTTATGATATGAGCGTGCTGATTGGAAAAGAGGTAAAAAGTTGCCTTAGATATCATAAATGCATGTTACCATTGGCCTATGGACACATTCACCTTGCAGTTGTTGCCTATTTTGTTAGCAACTCTAGTTTGGGTATTCTTATCAGAGAAAGGCCAGGAGGTTACACCACAGTAGGGAGTGGGGAGATTAAGTGATAAGTAGTCTTGAAATTTCTTCAAAATATATTATAATCAGTCACTATTTGTGCATGGAAATCCAGCCCTACACAATGACATCTTCAGATTAGTCAAGACCTTTATTTTCTATCATATTAGATTGTATAGCTTATATTTACCTATTTTTGTATATTTTTCTGTTTACCATCACTACCTTAAATAGGTAGTATACTTTCAAGGATTTCACTCGCATCTAGAATTTGAAGATTATATTTATTTCTAGTATTATAAGAATATTTTTGAAGGTGTAATGCTCTTTTTTTATGATCATAGTCTACTAAGTCTCATGGGACTCAGTCTTTGTTTAGTTCCGCATGCACACACTCTTATCTAACCACCCACCTATAGCTAACAACATATAATAGGGCCTCACACCAGAGACTGTATATCTTGGTTTTGCTTTTTACCCCTAGATTTGTTTCCACTTCTTCTTTTCATTTATGTAGACTTCTCAAATCTATACCTGCTTCCTTGTCTGAACTAAGAAGATATGCTAAGTTACTTATTCACATATTAGCTAATTCTCTAGTGTTGATTGGTTTCTGGACAGAACCTGACCTGCAGTATATTCTATGTCCTACTCCCATCTGTCCCAGTGTCATAAAGCCTGACAATTAACCAATTCCCAGTACTATGTCTCCAACTCCACAGCTTGATAGTTCCAATTGAATATCATTTCAAACTCAACACTTGCATAGTAAGCTTTTCATTTTACTCCCCAGATGGGATTTTCTTCCCAAATTCTTAGGCAAAGATATTTTTCCCAAGCTTTTAGGCTTAGAACTTTTGAGACATTTAAATTTTATTATTGATCTACTTATTAAACCCTATTCCTTGACTACATCTAATTCCTCTGTCCCACAAATGTGCTATCTTTTGTTTTTGTTTCTGTACCTAATTTCTATTTTTTTTTATGTGGAAGTCTCTGTCTTTACCTACATCAGTTTATTCTTAGCCACCTTTATATTCAGCCTAATTTTCATCTTTGATAAGAAATCCACAATTAATACTTGCAGATTTTCCTCCATTTAAAAATTTCCAGATGGCTTTCTTCTACTACTTAGTATATGAATATATTTATTTATAAATTATCTTCTATAAATTTAGATAATTCAATACACATGTCTTATTTCTACAACTAACATATAAGACCCTTAAGAGCATAGGGTAATTGATTTTCTATGAGTATTTCTGTTGTTATCTTTAGTGTTCAATAGAGGATTGAAATTTGAGAAAGTTTCTAATAATTGTTTAATAATTGATAACTTTTTTTATATAAACCTCATTTTGTTCCAAAATGATGGTATACTATAGCGACTAAGAGATCACGCTTTGTCCTCAGAAAATATAGGTTTGTATCCCAGCCTCAGCATTTTCTAGCTTTGTGCTTGAGTAAATTGCCCAATCTAATTATACCTATTTTCTTTGCAGTAAAATAGAGATGTGTGGAAACTTTCTCACAGGTCATGATTTGTAGTGAGAATTAAATCTTATCTTAGAAAAGTTCCTATCATAGGAAGTCTCAATATATCAAAACTATTATTTTTATCATTATATGTTGTCATTCAAGAATATTGAGTGACATTTTAAAATGATTCAGAACAATATTAAAGGGAAAATCATAATTTAAAATCACGGCCAGCAAAAACTCAAATAGATCAGGAACATAAAATCAGATGAATATGTAGATATGTAAACCTACAGTCTATGTTGGACGCTAAAATTGACTATCTGGGTTCTGTTAACCAAAGCAGAAAAGGAAACACAACCAATTATAAGGTTTGAAATGGTCATAAAGGAAAAGCATACAAATTCTGCTAGAGAAATGAAGCTTTTCCTATTAGCTATAGGAAATAAGCTTTTCATGCTGAGACTTCTGTTGGAAACACTGAATGATGTGGCTGGCAACACCCTTAACAATATCCCTGGAATTACTGAGCTAGCGCCATTTCCCTTTCCATTAGCACTTCTACATCTGAGGCATAGTACCGATGCACAAGTCAGTGAAAGCACTGTTGCAGCACTAAAAGAAATGTGCTCCAAAAGTGTGGCTCTCTGTTAACATTTAGCTTAATACAGAGATAACACCTAAGCAATCTAGATAGGTCCTCCAAACAATCCTACTTAAACATCTATAGTGTATTAGAAAGTTACACAGCACAATTCAGGATTGCTCCCAAAACATTTTAGCTCTTTTCTTTTCCTTAATCTTCCCCCAAGCCCTCATTCTGCTAGTTGGATTTGGAGGTAAACATATCCTTAAATTTGCCAAAAGAGGGAATCGCAACTCAATGTCTTCAGTAAATACTCGGTAATTCAGGATTTCTCCTTCATCCTCTTACTCAAGATGACACTAGAGAGTAGAGTAAATCTTGGATAATTTCCTGAGGATAGAGATTTTAAATTCTGTGTCTGTCTTTATCTCCCCTGCATGCTAATTTGCTTTAGTGTCAAAAATCTGTACTGTCTGGTAGTTGGGCATTATGTTAACATCTACTTTCGAAACTGTAGTGCTGAAACTTGAGTCTCTCACTTAGGACACTGAGAATCCAGTGGCCCTCCCTTGTAGACTTGACCTCACTTCAGCTCTCAATGGCACTGCAGGGTTTCTGAATTTCAATCAGGTTGTTCTTCCCCACTCTTGCTTTGGGCTCTCCGGCTCCATCTGCAGCCTCAGTTAACAAAGTTACTTCACTCTTCATTACAGCCCTCTGTCCCCCAATCCTCTCCACCACCGGAGCATGCTGAAGATTGCTTTCTGTGATACCTGTGATCAGGAAGAGATTTGACATATACTACATCTGCTCTTTGCTCAAATATGCCATGTTGCCAATGCCACCACGCCATTCAGAGGTGGGAATGGCATGTTGGTATTGGGCACCCTGCAATGGTTCTCCTCCTAAAAGCCCCAATTAGATGTAAGTTCAAGCCTTCCTATTTTTGGCTCTCTGCTTTGTATACATGAAGTATCTATCCTTTGTCATCCATGCTTCATTATCCAGGACTGTCACTGAGAATGTTGAGTTACAGTTATTGCTTCTATCTTCCTGTTTCTTTTCTTTTCTCTGGAACAAGAAAGGCTTTCTTTTTCTTCCTCTTCTGTCTAGAAGGGACTTGTGCTATGTGATAGTATCCTTATCCTTGAGGTGTCAGTAACCCATTCCTTTCCTTGGGGCCACAGTGGCAGTCAGCCTTTGTGGGAACATGATTAATGGGAAGCATAATAATTATTTCAGTTTATTATTTTCAGAATATTAACCCACTAAGCAAAATTTTACTCAGCAGAATTTTTCATAACTGTTGATTACCAGATGGTCTGAGGTTGCTATATAATGTCTGGAATGGTACACATTCAAGAGATTTTAATGTTCTTTCCATTCCCCTTCACAAGGGCCACATGATTGCACACCTTTAATCATGGTCATTGTGAATGACAAATGATGGACTTTGTGATATATAATCTACCCAATGACTCAAGGCATCCTAATACCACCATCTCCCATGTTCTTTTCTAAATTTTTACTGGGCAGCTAACGAGACTTTCCCACAAAGTTTATCCAGACCTTCTTCACTGTGAAAGGACCAAGCAGAATTGATGACTCTGGCCAGAATGCAGATGGCTTTTGGAGAGTGCAAGTTTTTTCTGGCTGTGTGCTAAGGTCCTGATATAGCATTTGTTTATTTATCAAATTTAACAAACATCTTTTGAATGCCAACTATAGGCAAAGTCTGAAATAATGCCATGAATAAGTGCATTAAAATCTGTCTGTCTACTTGGCCACAGCACAGACCTTTTAGCCTTTATTTTGATACACTCTTGGCACATGGAAAGAAATATCCTACCATTGGGTCACTGTGCTGTTCTTCTTTTCTAGAATCAACTTTATCCTAAAGATTAGGGAGAAAAAAATATGTATATATAGCATAGAAGTTTAGGGTTTTTCATCTCCATAAGGTAACCATACAATTTCTGGATGATCCTAATATCTAAGTCCCTTTTCCCTTCATTAAGAAACCAATACTCATACTCTAATTCCAACCACCTCCCTCTAACATATGTTTGGCTCTTTGTGTGTTTTACCAGATATAACCAATATTTCATACCAGAATTTACCACTATAACTTTATCTCTTATCTGCTAATCATGAATGTGATTTTTATACCTTCTGAAGCCAGATAGTTATAAATTCAGTTACACAATCTTTCAGATGCATTAAAGTGTCTTAGTGGAAAACAATACAGCTCTCCAACTGGCTATTTTTCTTACATCAACACAAACTCATTAGCTGTTTGAAGAGTCCCTTCATGTTTGTCCTCCTTCAGGGCTGGCAAAGTCTAAATTGATGAAGTGTAGCTAAGCTATGAGATTCTTCTTGATTCACCAGACACTTTGGTCTTAAGAGTCTTGAGATTTCTGAAGGATATCTAGAGGAAGTAGAGAAAAGTATGTACTCATTTTAAGGATTAATTAGAAAAGAGAAGGTGTGCCTTCCTTTAATACTGATGCTAAAGAAACCGTGACTACAGTGTTCATACACTTCATTTTAAAGCAACAACATTTTAAAGTCCCTTAGATGAGAGTTACGGCTACCTCCTCTTTATCGAGGACCATGAAACATCCACAACAGCAACTGCTACATATATGTTCCTTCAGGGCCTCATTTTCTCCATTGAAACACAAAAGGATGAAAGCGTAGCCTCAAACTCAGACAAGGAAGGTAGAAAAGACCTATAGGAGAGTTATTCTAGGAGTGAAGCTATTGAATTATTAAGATAAAATGGTCCAGTTAGTTAGAACCTCCTGTAACATAATCAAATCCAATGAGAGAGAGACCAGGCAAACTCAGCTGTGGTTTCACTTTGATCTTCATCTCCAGTTTTGTCATCTGTTTATTTGCTCAGTAGACATACATTAATCTGCACTTTTTACCAAATTAATTTGTATTAGCTGATTAATTTTACTTTAGGTTATAAATGTATATACTTTAAAAAGTCTAATAATTCTATAAAGTTAAAATAAAAAAATACATTAGTCTCATGTCCCTCACTTCTACTACATTTCTGCTCCCCAGAAACAGCCACTTTCACCTTTTTTATTTTTTTAATTTAATTTTTATTTTATATTGAGGTATAGTTGATTTACAATGTTGTGTTAGTTTCAGGTGTACGGCAAAATGGTTCAGTTATACCTATACATATATCCATTCTTTTTCAGATTCTTTTCCCACATAGGTTATTACAGAATATTGAGTAGAGTTCCCTGTGCTATAAGTAGATCCTTATTGGTTATCTATTTTATATATAGTAGTGTGTATATGTTAAAGCCAACCCCCTAATTTATCCCTCCTCCCCAACTTTCCCCTTTGGTTACCATGAGTTTGTTTTTGAAGTCTGTGAGTCAGTTTCTGTTTTGTAAATAAGTTCATTTGTATCATCTTTTTAGATTCCACATATAGGTGATATCATATGATATTTGCCTTTCTCTGACTTACTTCACTTAGTATGATAATCTCTAGGTCCATCCATGTTGCTAAAAATGGCATTATTTCATTATTTTCTATGGCTGAGTAATATTCCATTGTATATATGAACCACATCTTCTTTACTCATTCCTCTGTCGACGGACATTCAGATTGCTTCCCACTTTCACCTCTTTTAATACTTTTCCTTGATAGTTTACTCCATATTTTCAACTAATATACATATGTCTTGATTTTTTAAAAATTAGCTATTTTCCAAAAATTTCCTGTGGTAGCTAGTCTTCAAGACGACGCTCAGTAATTCTCACCTACTGTTTCATGGTATTGTACAGTCTCCTCCCTCCTTGAATAGGTCTGAGTGGCTCATGTAACCAGCAGGATATAGTGGAAATGCTGGTGTGTGAGTTCCATAGGTAGGTCGTAAAACACACTGGATCTTCTACCTTGCTCACTCTTGGATCACTGACTATGGAGGAAGCCAGCTTCAATGCTGTGAGGACACTCAAGCAGCTCTATGGAGAGGTCCATGTGGTAAGGTCCATATGTGTTTGCCTCATGCCAACAGCACCAACCTTCCAGGCAAGTGAATGAGCCATCTTGGAAGTTAATCCTCCAGCCCTATTAAAGTCTCCCAGCCACATTTGACTACATTTAGTCCCAAGATTTTGACTGGAATGCTATGAGAAACCTTGAGCCAGAACACCAGCTAAGCTACTCTCAAATTCCTGACCCACAGAAACTGTGTGAGATAATAAATGTTTACTGTTGTTTTAATCTCTAAGCTTCAGAATAATTTGCTTTGCAGTAGTTGATGTCATACATTTACTATAACAGAAGGTGAGTGTTTCAAAGAAGCTCTCTTTCAAGCCCCCCACCTCCTTCCCTGTTAACATACAAATTCACACTTCTTTCTTCATCCTTCTGACAGAGTAATTTCATCTCTTTGGGTTACAGCACTATTCATTGTATATATTATGCATATATAATTATTCATGGCAGAATCACATAGTATTCTGTGATTATATTTCCTTTCTCCTACATTATTTCACGAGTATATGCTCAACATGTTAAAAAGTATTATGAAATATATCAATCTCATTCTTTTCCCCTTCAGAAATACTCTATATTGGTGTTCTTTGTGCTGCTATTCCAACCTAGACTGGCTGGCCCCTAGGGTACCACAAGTTTTGCTTGAGAACTCCCTCCACCATTATCACAGGAATTTCCATCATTGAGGGAATCTCTTATTCTCATGTTGTGGACCTATTTCTTGAATTCCACATCTATCTTCTTCTTGACTTATTTTGTTTTGTTGCAGCAAATTCTTCAATAGCTTTTCAAAAAAAGTACATGAATGATAAGATTTTAAAAGCTTGTATGAATATAAAATAATTTTATTCTACTTTTACATTAAATATTTCATTAAACTATCATTCTTTATTACTTTGTATTATTTATTTTAGAAACAAGCTGTGTCAGGGACTTAAAAGGCTGCTTTGGAACCATGCTTTTCAACGGTTTTGAATGAGCTTTCTCATGCTTTTCAATGAGAAAGCTCAAGTTTGGTCACACAAAAGTGTAAATTTTTATGCTTTTTTATTGAAGAATACCTAAAAGTGTTTTTGGCTTTGTTTTTATTTGAGGAAAAATAAACACACAGAAGTTGGAATAATCACACAAATATCATAATGTGATATTTAGTTCCTAATCACTTTTGTAAGAAAGAGAACAGGAAGAGATAATGGTGAGTTAATGTACAGATACCCTGAATCTGGTTTCATAATACTAGGTAATATAATAAAAGAAATCATAATTATGTGAAGATGGTAGTTCATATGTATCTTACATAATTTCTCAAATATTTCCCCAAATGCTGTATTTTGGTATTACATATCATAAATATATATATATAATATAATGCATAAAATTTATATAAGTATATAATATATAACCTATACATATTATATATTTATATATAGTATTAATTAGACAGCGGGCTAAAATTTGAAAATATTTTGTATGTTTATTCTGCATATTTTCTGAATTCAATAAATTCACAATCCTCTACATTACAAACTGAAATACACATTAGACATCGAAACATTTTACCATTCTAGCACCTTTCATCAAACTATCCCCTATATATGTTATAGTTTGATTAGTAGTTATTAATGGCTAAATATGGGGGAAAATGTTTGCAAAGCTCATTTAAACATCTGTAGATGTTGGGCACTCTACAATGCTATGTGAGACTTGTAATTAAGAAAATAATTTATTAAACAGAGGTCAATTCACAGCTAATGCAGTGCTATCTGTTGGTTAAGCTCTTTTTATAATAACATACATAATTATCTGTACTAATTATATTATTAAGGGCAAAAAGGCTGCCATCCTACCCAATGAATAAACACACATGGGCTTAACTTACTGAAGCCAACAGAAAAAAAGAGTGGTTAAGTGTAGTGGGGGCATAAAGTGTGGCCAGGGTACAGAAATAGAAACCATTGATTGAAGCAAATAAACCTTAAAAGGTAAATTGATTTATATTCTCAAGACCCTGGTCAGGTAGGTCAAGGAACTTGAACTTGATTCTATGGCAATGGATTTAGTAGTGGTCAGAGACTTTTTAAGATCATTGTATAAACCCTATTTGTTATTTAATACATATTAATTTATCACAAGGTGGTTAAGATATGTGACAGTGTTATTTTTTGTTTTATTTTTAAATTTTAATTTAATTTAATTTTTTATACAGCAGGTTCTTATTAGTCATCAATTTTATACACATCAGTGTATACATATCAACCCCAATCACCCAATTCAGCACACCACCCCCACTACTCCCCCCATGGCTTTCCCCCCATACGTTTGTTCTCTACATCTGTGTCTCAATTTCTGCCCAGCAAACCGGTTCATCTGTACCATTTTTCTAGGTTCCACATATATGCGTTAATATACGATATTTCTTTTTCTCTTTCTGACTTACTTCACTCTGGAAGACAGTCTCTAGATCCATCCACATCTCAACAAATGACCCAATTTCGTTCCTTTCTATGGCTGAGTAATATTCCATTGTATATATGTACCACATCCTTTTAATCCATTTGTCTGTCAATGGGCATTTAGGTTGCTTCCATGACCTGGCTATTGTAAATACTGCTGCAATGAACATTGGGATTCATGTGTTGTTTTGAATAATGGTTTTCTCTGGGTATATGCCCAGTAGTGGGATTGCTGGATTATATCGTAAATCTATTTTTAGTTTTTTTAAGGAATGTCCATACTGTTCTCCATAGTGGCTGAATCAATTTACATTCTCAACAACAGTGCAAGAGGGTTCCCTTTTCTCCACACCCTCTCCAGCATTTCTTGTTTGTAGATTTTCTGATGATGCCCATTCTAACTGGTGTGAGGTGATACCTCATTGTCATTTTGATTTGCATTTCTCTAATAATTAGTGATGTTGAGCACCTTTTCATGTGCTTCTTGGCCATCTGTATGTCTTCTTTGGAGAAGTTTCTATTTAGGTCTTCTGTGCATTTTTGGATTGGGTTGTTTGTTTTTTTAATATTGAGCTGCATGAGCTGTTTATATATATTGGAGATTAATCATTTCTCCATTGATACATTTGCAAATACTTTCTCCCATTTTTAGGGTTGTCTTTTCTTCTTGTTTACGGTTTCCTTTGCTGTGCAAAAGCTTTGAAGTTTCATTAAGTCCCATTTGTTTATTTTTGTTTTTATTTCCATTACTCTAGGAGGTGGATAAAGAAAGATCTTGCTGTGATTTATGTCAAAGAGTGTTCTTCCTGTGTTTTCCTCTAAGAGTTTTATAGTGTCCAGTCTTACATTTAGGTCTCTAATCATTTTGAGTTTGTTTTTGTGTATGGTGTTAGGGAGTGTTCTAATTTCATTCTTTTACATGTAGCTGTCCAGTTTTCCCAGCACCACTTATTGAAGAGGCTGTCTTTTCTCCATTGTATATCCTTGGCTCCTTTGTCATAGATTAGTTGACCATAGGCGTGTGGGTTTATCTCTGGGCTTTCTATCTTGTTCCATTGATCTATGTTTCTGTTTTTGTGCCAGTACCATATTGTTTTGATTACTGTAGCTTTGTAGTATAGTCTGAAGTCACGGAGTCTGATTCCTCCAGCTCCATTTTTTTCCCTCAAGACTGCTTTGGCTATTTGGGGTCTTTTTTGTCTCCATACAAATTTTAAGATGATTTGTCCTAGTTCTGTAAAAAATGCCATTGGTAATTTGATAGGGATTGCACTGAATCTGTAGATTGCTTTGGGTAGTATAGTCATTTTCACAATGTTGATTCTTCCAATGCAAGAACATGCTATATCTTTCCATCTGTTTATAACATCTTTAATTTCTTTCATCAGTGTCTTGCAGTTTTTTGCATACAGGTCTTTTGTCTCCTTAGGTAGGTTTATTCCTACGTATTGTATTCTTTTTTTTGTTGGAATGGTAAACAGGAGTGTTTCCTTAATTTCTCTATCAGATTTTTCATCATTAGTGTATAGGAATGCAAGAGATTTCTGTGCATTAATTTTGTATCCTGCAACTTTAGCAAATTCATTGATTATCTCTAGTAGTTTTCTGGTGGCATCTTTAGGATTCTCTGTGTAAAGTATCATGTCATCTGCAAACACTGACAGTATTACTTCTTCTTTACTAATCTGTATTCCTTTTATTTCTTTTTCTTCTCTGACTGCCATGACTAGGACTTCCAAAACTATGTTGAATAATAGTGGTGAGAGTGGGCATCCTTGTCTTGTTCCTGATCTTAGAGGAAATGCTTTCAGTTTTTCACCATTGAGAATGATGTTTGCTGTGGGTTTGTCATATATGGCCTTTATTATGTTGAGGCAGGATTCCTCTATGCCCACTTTCTGGAGAGTTTTTATAATAAATGGGTGTTGAATTTTGTCAAAAGCTTTTTCTGCATCGATTGAGATGATCATATGGTTTTTCTTCTTCAATTTGTTAATATGGTGTATCACACAGATTGATTTGGGTATATTGGACAATCCTTGCATCCCTGGGATAAGTCCCACTTGATCATGGTGTATGATCCTTTTAATGTGTTGTTGGATTCTGTTTGCTAGTATTTTGTTGAGGATTTCTGCATCTATATTCATCAGTGATATTGGTCTGTAATCTGTTTTTGTAGAATCTTTGTCTGGTTTTGGTATCAGGGTGATGGTGGCCTCATAGAACGAGTTTGGGAGTGTTCCTTCCTCTGCAGATTTCTGGAAGAATTTGAGAAGATTGGCTCTCCTCTAAATGTTTGATAGAATTCACCTGTGAAGCCACCTGGTCCTGGAATTTTGTTTGTTGGAAGATTTTTAATCACACTTTCAATTTCATTACTTGTGATTGGTCTGTTCATATTTTCTATTTCTTCCTGGTGCAGTCTTCAAAGGTTATCCCTTTCTAAGAATTTGTCTGTTTCTTCCAGGTTGTCCATTTTATTGGCATAGAGTTGCTTGTAGTAGTCTCATAGGATGCTTTGTATTTCTGGGGTTTCTGTTTTAACTTCTCCTTTTTCATTTCTAATTTTATTGATTTGAGTCCTCTCCCCCTTTTTCTTGATGAATCTGGCTAATGGTTTATCAATTTTGTTTATCTTCTCAAAGAACCAGCTTTTATTTTTATTGATCTTTGCTAGTGTTTTCTTTGTTTCTATTTCATTTATTTCTGCTCTGATCTTTATGCTTTCTTTCCTTCTACTATGTTTGCGTTTTGTTTGTTCTTCTTTCTCTACTTCCTTTAGGTGTAAGGTTAGATGGTTTATTTGAGATTTTTCTCGTTTCTTGAGGTAGGCTTGTATAGCTATAAACTTCCCTTTTAGAACTGCTTTTGCTGCATCCCATAGGTTTTGGATCATCGTGTTTTCATTGTCATTTGTCTCTAGGTATTTTTTGATTTCCTCTTTGATTTCTTCAGTGATCTCTTGGTTATTTAGTAACGTATATTTTAGCCTCCGTGTGTTTTTGTTTTTTACGTTTTATTCCCTGTAATTCATTTCTAATCTCAGAGTGTTGTGGTCGGAAAAGATGCTTGGTATGATTTCAATTTTCTTAAATTTACTGAGGCTTGACTTGTGACCCAAAATGTGATCTATCCTGGAGAATGTTCCGTGTGCACTTGAGAAGAAAGTGTAATCTGCTGGTTTTGGATGGAATGTAGTAAAAATATCAATTAAATCTCTCTGGTCTATTGTGTCATTTAAAGCTTCTGTTTCCCTATTTATTTTCATTTTGGATGATCTGTCCATTGGTGTAAGTGAGGTGTTAAATTCCCCACTATTATTGTGTTACTGTCAATTTCCTCTTTTACAGCTGTTAGCAGTTGCCTTATGTATTGAGGTGCTCTATGCTGGGTGCATATATATTTATAATTGTTATACCTTCTTCTTGGATTATCCCTTGATCGTTATGTAGTGTCCTTCTTTGTCTCTTGTAACATTCTTTATTTTAAAGTCTATTTTATCTGATATGAGTATTGCTACTCCAGCTTTCTTTTGATTTCCATTTGCATGGAATATCTTTTTCCATCCCCTCACTTTCACTCTGCATGTGTCCCTAGGTCTGAAGTGGGTCTCTTGTAGACAGCATATATATAGGTCTCGTTTCTGTATCCATTCAGCAAGCCTGTGTCTTTTGGTTGGAGCATTTAATCCATTCACGTTTAAGGTAATTATCAATATGTATGTTCCTATGACCATTTTATTAATTGTTTTGGGTTTGTTTCTGTAGGTCCTTTTCTTCTCTTGTGTTTACCACTTAGAGAAGTTCCTTTAGCATTTGTTGTAGAGCTGGTTTGGTGGTGCTGAATTCTCTTAGCTTTTGCTTGTCTGTAAAGCTTTTGATTTCTCCATTGAATCTGAAGGAGATCTTTGCCGGGTAGAGTAATCTTGGTTGTAGATTCTTCCTTTTCATCACTTTAAGTATATCATGCCACTCCCTTCTGGCTTGTAGAGTTTCTGCTGAGAAATCAGCTGTTAACCTTGTGGGAGTTCCCTTGTATGTTATTTGTTGTTTTTCCCTTGCTGCTTTCAATAATTTTTCTATGTTTTTAATTTTTGCCTATTTGACTACTATGTGTCTCAGCATGTTTCTCCTTTGGTTTATCCTGTATGGGACTCTCTGAGCTTCCTGGACTTCCGTGGCTATTTTCTTTCCCATGATAGGAAAGTTTTCGACTATAATCTCTTCAACTATTTTCTCGGGTCCTTTCTCTCTCTCTTCTCTTTCTGGGACCCCTATAATGTGAATGTTGTTGCATTTAATGTTGTCCCAGAGGTCTCTTAGGCTGTCTTCATTTCTTTTCATTTTTTTTTCTTTATTCTGTTCCACAGCAGTGAATTCCACCACTCTGTCTTCCAGGTCACTTATCTGTTCTTCTGCCTCAGTTCTTCTGCTATTGATTTCTTCTAGTGTAGTTTTCATTTCAGTTATTGTATTGTTCATGTCTGTTTGTTTGTTCTTGAATTCTTCTAGGTCTTTGTTAAACATTTCTTGCATCTTCTTGATGTTTGCCTCCATTCTTTTTCTGAGGTCCTGGATCATCTTCACTATCATTATTCTGAATTCTTTTTTCTGGAGGGTTGCCTATCTCCACTTCATTTAGTTGTTTTTCTGGGGTTTTATCTTGTTCCTTCATCTGGTACATAGCCCTCTGCCTTTTCATCTTGTCTATCTTTCTGTGAATGTGGTTTTTGCTGAGCTCTTTGTTGGGGCCAATGGCAGACTCTGGGAGGGCTCACACCAAGGAGTACTTCCCAGAACTTCTGCTGCCTGTGTCCTTGTCCTTACGGTGAGACACAGCCACCCCCGGCTTCTGCAGTAGACTCTCCAACACTAGCAGGTAGGTCTCTCCCATGGGGTCACTGTTCCTTCCTCTGGGTCCCAATGCACACACTACTTTGTGTGTGCCCTCCCAGAGTGGAGTCTCTGTTTCCCCCAGTCCTGTCGAAGTCCTGCAATCAAATCCCACTAGGCTTCAAAGTCTGATTCTCTAGCTATTCCTCCTCCCGTTTCCAGACCCACAGGTTGGGAAGCCTGACGTGGGCTCAGAAACTTCACTCCAGTGGGTGGACTTCTGTGGTATAAGTGTTCTCCAGTTTGTGACTCACCCACCCAGCAGTTAAGGGATTTGATTTTAGTGTGATTGTGCCCATCCTACCATCTCATTGTGGCTTCTCCTTTGTCTTTGGAGGTTGGGCATCTTTTTTGGTGAGTTCCAGTGTCTTCCTGTCAATGATTGTCCAGCAGATAGTTGTGATTCTGGTGTTCTCACAAGAGGGAGTGAGAGCACACCCTTCTACTCCACCATCTTGGTTCAGGTGGCTGAGTGTGTGTGACAGTGTTTTCTGTTGTGCCATATAAATAGAAATTATAACTTTTTTCTGTCATTTCCAGGACAGAAACCCAAATTATCCATTGCTTATTGTTTCTCACCTTGCTTCGTACATCCACAGCTTGGCCAAACCTGTGGATTTTTATGCCTGAAATGTCTTGCCAATTTCTCCCCCCTTTTAAACATTTTTATGACTGCTTAAAGTTAATTCCACAATCTTTTCCTAGTGTTACTCTAGTGCCTCTCCTGTCATTCATTATCAACATTGCCTTTTGTTACCTTCCTAAAAAGTGAACTGAATCATTTCACTCATTTTCGTGTAACTCTTTCTTTGTTCTCCATTGATTAGAAATGTTTTAGACTAAAACCATATGTGTATCTGTATCCACACACAAACACTCACAGTACCTTTGCTTAAGCAGTTGTGCCATTCTGGGATACATAATATATCTGATTTCAATTTTAAAATCGCAACCATTTTCTCACAGGTTTCAAGGTATACAATAGTTGCTGCCAATTGTTTATATATTTCTTCTCAGTAATATAACTGCATTTCCTTTCTGTCCATGTTGGCAAGCATTCCCCTAAATGTTTCTATACACATCAATGTTCTTTTTCAAGAAGAGATCTCATAAAGAACCACCTCATTGTTAGTTGTTCATTAGTAGTTATTTTACTGACAACTTGGATGTATGCCTCTTAATTTTGCAAGTATTTTAAAATTAAAATGACTTCCAAAGCATTTAAAATACTTCTTCTGGCAATAATGTCTGCTTGGAAGCAGAATTCCTAACTCTCCTCCCACAGGTCTTTTCTTTTATGATTCCATACCCTTGGGGGTTTTCCTAATAGTCTGAAATTCCACACTATAATTCATGTTTGTTGAAAGACATCTGAAATCATTGACATGCCTCAGGGTCTCAGGATTAAGTAACTATCATCTCTGTCCTCATGTAATTGGGCATGCTTAGGTCCATCTCAGAAATTCCTTCTTTCTCTTTTTCCGCCTCCATCCCTCCACTTTCTCATAGAGGAAATCCATTTATCGTTCAGACAAGTTTCTCGAGGGACACATTTTCATCCCTGTGGAAGTACCTCAAGTCAAACTTCAATAGATGAACAATATCTCTTTGTATACATGACAAAGAGGTAACCGTGAAAGCAATGGTTGATTTTTATGAGATTCTAAGCAAGAACTCAGCCACCCTGGAGAAAGAAAGATTCATGTCTGCTGCTTAGGCATTAAAAGTCCTTTAGTCTCCTGTATGCTAGACAGCTATAAGAGATATGTTGAAAAGTATAGGCTAATCAGTGCTGGCACTATTTCTCAAAAGGTCTTGGATCTTTGAGTTGGATGGCCCACAGAGAATATGTCGTCTAATCTTCTATTCGGTTCAGGAATCTCTGACACAGCATCCTTGAGATTCATTCAATGTGCCATGAGTCCTTTCTGAAGGGGTGAGACCCTAGCTGGACAGCTCCAGTTGTTAAACATCGGCAGCTGTGAGCAGCCACGTGCATTCCCTGAAGCTGCTCCGATGTTTCATAATACTCATGCTCACCTTCTGTGCTCCTATTAGATGTTCTTGCCTTTTCAATTTAACAGTGTTCATTAATTCCTATTTACAGCTTTCAGTATTGCACCTTGAGCCCTTCTCCAATTACTCGAAATTAGTTAGGAACTTAAGGCTCATGAAAATATAGCAAAACCTGAACTTTGGCACATGTTATCAACATCAAAGAATGCATCTCCACACTGAACTTTGAAATTCAGTGGCACTTTCAGTTTCAAACACTGTCCTGCTCTCATAAGGAATTTGATGAAGAATAGAATACACACCTTTTCCCTCCCATTTTTAGATGCACCAGTGAAGAGCTAAACTATGTGCGTCAGGCCACACATACTGCTAGAGACACGACTGGGAATATAGCCCAGGAAACTTGGCTCCCAGCCTGGTGTGCTTCTTACCACATGATCATCCTTTCTGACAAATATAAATCCACATAGTACTCCTCCTGCTGAAACATGCAGGAGGCAACACACAATGACCAACTAGACTAGTCAGTGTACGTTA